>NW_016107329.1:7409038-7436702 GCF_001604975.1 Cebus imitator
GATGCTCACCCTCCCTCATGGCTGATACCTATCCTACCTCATGGCTGATGCTCACCCTCCCTCATGGCTGATGCTCATCCTCCCTCATGGCTGACGCTCACCTTCCCTCATGGCTGATGCTCACCCTCCCTCATGCCTGACGCTCACCTCCCTCATGGCTGATGCTCACCCTCCCTCATGGCTGATGCTTACCCTCCCTCATGGCTGATACCTATCCTCCCTCATGGCCGACGCTCACCCTTTCTCATGGCCGACGCTCACCCTCCCTCATGGCCGACGCTCACCCTCCCTCATGGCCGACGCTCACCCTCCCTCATGGCTGACACTCACCCTCCCTCATGACTGACACTCACCCTCCCTCATGACTGACACTCACCCTCCCTCATGGCTGACACTCGCCCTCCCTCATGGCTGACGCTCACCCTCCCTCATGGCTGACGCTTGCCCTCCCTCATGGCTGACGCTCGCCCTCCCTCATGGCTGATGCTCACTCCACTTCTTGGCTGTTACTCACTCTTGCTCAGGAGTAATGAGACTTCATTGGTTTTGTGTCTCCCTTATCCACTCTGGGTTCACTCAGGACAGAGTATAGACTGATGCACTGGCCATGGTGCATCTTCAAAGGTGTATCTTCAAAGCAGCTGTTGAAACTGGTTAAGACTTTTAAAAAATGTGTGGCTGATGAGCTTCCAGTGACTGCTAAGATTTCATACTTGGTTGACACTAAGAAAGACAACACACTATCACTTCTTGGCCTTTTGGCTAAGATCAAGTGAAAGACAACAAACTATTTCAGTCACCAAAGACCAAATCTCTCAGCTCCTGCCAGTACACTAATAAAATTATATTGTTACATTCTTCAAATTGATTCCTAAGTCATCTATGGTGAAAAAAAATCTCCTTTAGGAATCTGGAATTAATTGTTTCCTATGCGTTCTTCATTGTAAAGACTTCAGATTACTAATTCTTCAAATATTCAAGCAGAACTTTTTAAATTAGGAGACTCTTAAATTTCTCAAATTGAAATCACACTTCATTCCCAAAGTTTCGCAAGTATGTTTACTTAGCTTAGTGAGTTTTCTGAGCAAGTTAGAGTCTTTAAGAAAAAAGGAGACTACATGAATGTGAGCCTTCACTATTTGCTCTTAAACTTGGAAATCAAAGGAGACCTTCACAAAATAGAACAGAAGAGGATTCCCTTGTTTAATGTACAGAATGAGAACAGACAGATTATAGCTTTGAACTTGCATGTAACATGAACTCTAAGACCTGAAGACACTTCTTTTTTGAATAATTTAAAACTTCAGCTGGGTCAAGTTATCCTTTAAAGGAATTTATTTTCATGGTCATGTTTAATCGTTAGTAATTATGCTGCTTTCTTTTATTCCAGGTAATGTATGATGTTGTTGGGGCAATTGAAAAAAATAAAGATTCCCTTTCACAGAATCTTCTATTTGTAATGAAAAGTAAGTTGATTTTTCTTTTCCTGCCCTACGCTGGTTAAAATGCCATGTATTCATTATTTATCTCTGAATATTTTCCTATAAAATATGTTGCCAGATGACACATAATTGAAATACCTTTCACATTCTAATGCCCAAAATACTAAGAAATGGGTCTTGCTGCACTATATGTTGGCTACAGTGTAATTTGGATTCCAGTGGAAACCATAATTTAACTAAGCTTTTAGCAGATAAAAATGTAAAACACCTTTACTGCTTTAGTGGGTTGAATATAGAAAAGCTTTTCTGTGAAGACTAATGAAGATGAGTATGGCTTCCAACGTTATTTAGGCCACAGTAGGGTGAATTTCATTACTTAACATGACTCTGGAGCACAACTAAGGATGGTATTTTATTCTTCTGTATTTTCAGTTATCAAATATTAATGCTCACTAAGAAGGAGGAGTAAAATGAGTATATACATGTATATACATGTAAGTTTGAATTTATAGGACCCTTCTACTTAGTGAGCATAAATACTTTATATGCAATATCTACTATAATTCTGTACTGTATAAGACTGCATTCAAAATGTATATATGTGATAATTAAATATATATCCATCCATATATATATATATATATATATATATATATATAATATACAAAGTTCTGTCTCCTCTCGTAATTATTTACTTAAGAGCAGTTCTGCAGTGATTCACATTTTTCTACTAACCTTTTTACTTAATTAAAACATATCATCTTTTGTGCTTTAAGTTGCTATAAGTGAAATAGTCATTCATCTTTAAAAGAAGCACAGGATAGCTTTTCATGAATCGGTTGAATGCTCCATCCTTGAAAATAAGAAATCCATATCACTTCTGGTTTGAGAAACATATTTGCCTCAAATTATAGCAGCACAGCTGTCATACATTGTTTTTCCCTGACAGTTATTCTGCTTGCCCCTCAGAACGTATGTTTATTGTGAGTTCTCTTAGCTAAAACTAACGAATAAAACATGGAATAATATTATGAAGACAAAAAGAATTAGTCTTATTTATTATCACTGGAAAATATTTTCTTTAGTTTGCTATTATTTGCACTTTTATATATAATGCACTTCTCTTTTATGAAGGTCTAATATGTAGCATGTATTTAAAAGTTTGCACAATGGTTTTTTACTTTTGGATTTCATGGTGATAGGAAATATATAGAGAGAATGAAAATATGATGGCTAATGATATTGCAATTCTGCTTATCTTAATAGAGCCCCTATATCTTAAAATCATTCTTTTGTGTGCATTTGTACACAAAACATGTTCCAGGAAAAAAAAATTGAGTCTGTTTTTTTGAGTCTGTTTTTTTTTTTTTTCTTCTTTTGAGATGGAGTCTCACTCTGTCACCAGGCTGGAGTGCAGTAGTGCGATCTCAGCTCACTGCAACCTCTGCCTCCCATGTCCAAGCAATTCTCCTGCCTCAGCCTTCTGAGTAGCTGGGACTACAGGCACCCGCCACCACCATGCCTCGCTAATTTTTGTATTTTTAGTAGAGACGGGGTTTCACCATGTTGGCCAGGATGGTCTTGATCTCTTGACCTCCGGATCCACCTGTCTCAGCCTCCCAACGTGCTGGGATTACAGGCGTGAGCCACTGCACCCTATCTATCTATCTATCTATCTATTTATTCATTTACTTATTTATTTTAAAATTCTTTAGGAGGCAGGTGCTTCTGAGCAAAAGGACAGAATTTACAGTATACCCTTTTGTATTTATACAAGAGGCGTCAGATTTTTTTTTGTAAAGGGCCAGAGAATAAATAATTTAAACCATGTGCCCTATAGCTCCTTGTTGCAGTTACTCACCTCTGCTGTTATAAGGTGAAAAACAGCTGTACACAGTACAAATGGATATGACTGTGTTCTGATAAAATTTTATTTACACAAACAGACAGTGGGCCATGTGTGACTCAAAAGCCGTGATTGCTCACTTACTCTGTCATAAAAGCTAAAGGTTTCTTGGTTGCTCTCATGTTTTATGAATCTGTGAAATGTTTTGATGCTCGTACATAGTTATTAAAAGCAAGTGCAGTTCATAAATAATAATTTTTATTTGTAGGTACTTTGCTTTAATATCTAATTCAATTTTCATAGCGTCAAAAAGCTGCCGGTTGAGGAGGATGGTGAGGTCTGTTGTAGAATCTACACAAGCAGAGCTGTGTCTCTGAGACCGCTAACCAGGTGCAGCCAGGGAGCTTAGAGACAGCTCATGGTGACATTCAACAAATACATGCATTTGTGTCTGAGATTAGAAGTAAAGTCTACTTCACTCAGAAAGAGCAATAAAATAAAATATGCCAAGATCCAGACTGTTAACTCTGCTCACAAGAATAGGAAATTGTAGGATTTAGGAAAATTTAGGATTTACTGTCACTTAACGTCAATAATTACTTAGTCTTTTTTTTTTGCTGTGTGCCTCTGTACACTTCCTTATAAGTTAGCTTATCCCACTTTAGGTAGAAAGATCTGTTCAATGATTGTAGATCCCAGGGAGGGACACTTCCCCTCTCAGTGTGTATATAGACTGATGTGAAGAAAATGGTTTATGGTCAGTGACTCCTTGCAATCCCAATGACAGAAATATGCCTCTTCACTGGAGTTGCCTTGCTAGGTTTTAAGAGGCAAATGGATAGCAGAATTCTCTTTCAAGTCCTGGAGGAACTTGCTGTCTCCTGCAGTGTGCTCAGCTGTGGTAAGGGCTCTCCCGTCAGGGTCCCGATGCATGGTGCCAGCTCCCCGTGTTGGTAGGAGGACATGGGTCTTACTACATCTTCATGCAACCTGACCATATGATGCAGAGAAAATACAAAATGGGATCAGTTACGTATTTTGGACCATATTTATGTCTCATGTTGTGAGTTTTTAAAATCTTTTTTTCTTTTTAAAAATATCTTTTGTATCACCTACCTTCTCTGTAATCTTTTCAGCTTTATTAGAAGTGTTTTCTCAGTTATAAGAATAAAATGTTGCATTATTTATCTGTAGGTTCATTTATACATAGATGTGCTATACATATAAATAGTAATTATTTAATTATTTCTTTAAATTGGCTGTATTACTATATATTTATCATTTAACTTTTTATTTTGAAGTGATTTGAAACTTAAACTGAAAAAATTATTACAAATTTCTCCCAGGTAACCTCTTACCAGATTCATTTTTTTTCATCACCTTTCTTTTACTCTTTCACCATCTTTCTTTCTATCTCCTTCTGTCTTTTGCTCTTGTCCTCTTTCCTTCCTTTGTCCCATGTGTATGTACGTGTGTGTGTGTGTGTGTGTGTGTGTGTGTTTACTTTCTGTCATTTGAAAGTAAGTCGCTTACCTCTTCTTGTCTAAATACTTTGGTGCCCAACCTAAGAGAAGGGATATTATCTTACATAATTTCAGTAAATTTTCGGAATATTTAACAGTGATATACTACTCATATCTAATCCAGAGTTCATATAAAGTTTCACCAATTGTCCCACTAATAGTAGTTTTTTATGGTCATTTCCCACTAATTCAGGATCATCGATTCCATTTAGTTGTCATTTTGCTTTAGTTTTTAAATCTGAGAAAATTCTTCAGCTATTCTCTCTTTCATGATATTAACTGTAAAAAAAAAATGCCACTGAATTTGTAGAAATCACTCTGTTTGAGTTTATTTGCTGTTTCTTTATATTAGAAGCAGGTTATGAATTTTTTGGCAGGAATCCCAAGGGGGACTGGGTGTCCTTCTCAGCACATCTCATTCAGACGCAGTCATGGTTTCACACAGGTTAACCATGAGCACTGTGATAAGGTGGTGTTCTTCAGCTTTTTCTAACATAAAGCTGCTGTTTTCTTTTTGTTATTAATGAGTAATTTATGAGAAGATACTCTGAGATTATGTAAATATTCTGTTCCTCATCAAACTTTTACCAGTTTTACATACATTTATGGTTCTTGCCAAAATCAATTATTTCTCATGATTACAGAATTTTTTTTTTTTTTTTTGGGATGGAATTTCCCTCTTTTTTTCCAGGTTTGTGTTCTTTGGGCCGATCGCGGCTCACCGCAACCTCCGCCTCCTGGGTTCAGGCAGTTCTCCTGCCTCAGCCTCCCGAGTAGCTGGGATTACAGGCACGCGCCACCATGCCCAGCTAATTTTTTGTATTTTTAGTAGAGGCGGGGTTTCACCATGTTGGCCAGGATGGTCTCGATATCTTGACCTCGTGATCCACCCGCCTCGGCCTCCCAAAGTGCTGGGATTACAGGCCTGAGCCACCACGCCCGGCCCTATTACAAAATTTTTATTGTCTTATGCCATCTTTCCATAAACAGTGGCAGTCTACTATGATAATTCTCATGTCTTTATCTATTGATTAATTTGTTAATGTACACTCATGGATTCTTATGTTATTCAAGAAATAATGATTGATTACTATCACTATATTGATGCTAAAATTGTTTCAGACTTTATCAGTAAGAACCCCTTCAGGCTAGTTCCTATTTCTTTTTGACATATCCTTATGACTTTTTTTTTTTTTTAAACACTTCCTTACTTTCTGGCCTTCCAAAAATGTTCCAGAATCATTCATCTTGCCTCAAATCTAGAATCAGACATTTGCTCAAGAAGCCTTGATTTATCTTAGAAAAGAATGGTATTCAGAAACTCCAAGCTCTGGGGGCTGGGTGAGCTCATTGCTACTGGTGTATGATTGCTTTTAGGCCCTTCCGGAACTGGAACATTTAAGATGTAGGTGTAGATAACATATAGGTACATAGATAACATATAGGTAACTCTGTATTAAGAATCAGGAATTTCTCTTGCGATCTCTGCTCTTATCCCAACATCACAGGGCCCCTTTTGCATTGCATAATTGTATCTCCCTTTCCTGACAGTTCTTCCTGCTTCTCTGTTCGTTTATTACCTGATGTAGGATTTTTTTTTTAAATGGAAAGTATTACAGATATATATTATGTGACCTGTATTTTGCACCTAGGCAGGCAAAATAATTGGAGTGTGGAAAAGGTAGAAACCAAACTGTTTTGCCACAAAAGGTTGCCCACTGTCTGACTGGCTACGTGCAATCCTAGTGATCTATGTTCATTATTTCACATTTTAATTTCACAGTGATTCTCAAAGTAGGTACTGTCATCATTATTTTATAGAAAATGACACTTAGGCATAAAAACTGCCTACATACAGATATAAGTAACCCAAGAAGCATTCCTTCCGATCCTTAACCACCACACACATTGTTTTCCCTGTGATTTTTAAATTTGAAACTCAAAATGCACTCATCTGAGTTCCAGTTTCTCTCTGAGGTGTCAAGAAAGGAATATGGACTCAGAATTATTTGATTTTTATAACTTAAACATGAAAATACATCATTCTGCTTTTCCCTTTTCAGCTTAACTGTGTTTTTGTTTTTTAAATAAATGACTTCTTTTCCCTTCTTTAACCTAGCGACTGGTGCAACCAAGCAAGGCAGGTCCTCTCACAGGTACTTACAGGCAGTTCTAAGAGAGGTGAGTTAGGTCCTGGGAAAACGTTTTCCTGGGTAGTTATTTCCCTGGAATGGGGCGTTTCTGATAGAGACCATATGTCTTCATGATTTGGTGAGTGAACAAAAGGCCTTAAGTCTGAGCTGGTAAGATTGGTTCCGAAAACTAGGATAGAAACACTGCTCATTTAGAGAGCAAGGGACAAGTGGGATCAGGACTCCTGGTTAAGGTAGTGAAGGTCAGAATTTGTCAATGATATCAAATAGTGGAGGAAATAAAAGGATACAGGAAAAGGTAGATGCCTCAGTCTGCTGCACCAATGAAATCTTGTACCCAGAATGTATCAGTGGCTAAAGTTCTTGTATGAGGACTAAGTTTAACGCTTAAGTAATAATTTTAGTGCCTCTTATGATATTCATTGATTTATTTCCTAGCTAGTGAAAATGTCGTGATCAAACATTTGTTCCAGTCGAAGTTGTCACAAACAGGATCCCTCGTGTCCTCCTATCCTTCCTTGAAATTCCGAGGACATAAGTCTGCCCTGCTCAGTAAGAAAATGACAGCTTCTTCAATTACCGGAGAAAACAAGAATTATCTAGAACTTAGTAAGGTAGGACTTTTTGTGATTATTGTCGGGTTAGTTTTAATTTTGATAAGTACATTTGCTTTTTTTTTTTTTTTTAAGCACAATTTGAAATACCAAGGGAAATAAATTGATATTCTAATAGAATGTATTCAGGAAAAGACTGCCTATCTGATGTATAACCATCAGAATGAAGGAAGAATAGAGGAAGATGCAGGATAGGGACCATTCGATAGCAAGTGTAGTCTGAGTCCTTTTATTGGTTGTCTGTGCAACATCCCAGTCATGTTTCATCTCCAACTGCGTTTGTTGAAGAGTAGAAGTTAACTTCAGATACTGTAGGCTAAGAGGAAATAAACTTAGCTATCTTATTCTGTTGATATTAACCACTTCAGGTAATTTAGATCTCTAAATAATAAATTGTTGTTTCTCTTACAGACATAGGGAATTGTTTATATGATAGGATGTTTTTACTGCATATTTGTAGATTTTTAATTTTATTGTTTTATACTAATTTTTAAATGTATGTATGTATGTACAATCTCAAGATTCTATGTGGAAAAAGATAACCAAAAACTCAGTGAAGAGTTGTTTCAAACTGATAGGAAACTTGTATGGAGTGTTTTAGGTTTCTTAAGAATCCAATGCCAGATGGTATTCCAGAGTGTTTTGCTTATGTCTACCAAAACTTTGAAAGATGAGGGATATAATTGGGAAGGTGTTCGGGACAATCGATTTTAGAAATGCAATTGTTGCAGCTTCTGGAATACATTTTAGCTTACCCATTAAATAAAAGCATAATTAAACTCAACTCTGTTTTAGAAGAGTCGCCAAAATGTGTGTTAATATGAGTGTGAGTGAGTACGTGAATGTGTGTGTGTGTCTTCAGCCACTGGATTCTAGAATGGAAGATCCTTTGATGTTGTTTAGAACTAAATGATCTTGGGAAGTAGTCTCTGCCACATAGAAAAGGGCATTTTTTACATTGAAAAGACGTAAGGTTATCTTTACAAGAAAGATCACTATCCCTGGGGATCTCGCTGAACCTTCTGGACCTTCTTTCCTCAATCATCCTAAAAACCAAGAGCAAGAAACCAGCACACACCTCTAACCTCAATTATTAAACATTACGAGGCCTAGATGCCATTAAGCTTTCCCTAAAGGACTGCAGAAGGGAGACAATTCACAGTAGTTCCACCAACCCAGAGAGGGAACTGGAGTGTTCAGTTTCAAGGGACAGAGAGCTATTTATTATGATTATTCCTTAAATGTTCTCTTTCTCACTTCCCTTATTTCTTCCCTTCAAGCTGCTTCATCCATGCACAACCATCCCTGTGGCCAGGAAAATAGGGTTGTCCCTACTCTTTAACTGAGCATGACACATTGCATGGTGTTTGTAGAAAATGGGTTGATCTTGGCCCAATCACTTCATTTTACATTCCCCTGTCAGTTACAGTGAATCACTTCAGCTTGACAGTTCATCTTCACAGAAGTAAATGAGCTATTGTCATAATAGCAAATGCTCTAGATCCACAAGAACGTTTTCTTGGATTCCCTTCTTGTATCTGTAACTTTTTTTAAGAGAAACAATTTTAGATCAATAAGTGCACTAGTCTAATATGTAATTTTGTGAAATAGTAGGTTAGTGGCTGAGGTTCCTTTTAACCCTTTATTTCTTTTGGCCTTATTTTCATTGATTTTATATCTCCATTATCATTTAATCTTTGTTACATATTTTTTTTATCTTCAGGGCTGGACATATTTAGTTATTTGGAAAAAATACAGTCTATTACCATTTTTCACAGACAGACAATTTAGTAACATCTTTTAGTAGTTAAAAAAAAAGAAGAAGTGGAGGAAAGGGAAGAAAAGCATGGTAAGGAAGCATCAGACCTATCCATTCATTCAATTCCTGAGGGTAGTTAAATATAAGGGAACAAACCAATGGTAACTGAAACATCAAATCTTGGTAACATAAAATAGCATTCTTTTGCCTCAGAGTAAACTACATCTGCTGGTAAATAAGAAAAGTTAGTAGCATAAGCAGGATATGGTAGTGGGTTTATTGTACCAGCAGGCGAATCGGGATCTATGTTTATTTTCACATTAAAATGGGTGCAGGATGGTGATCTGATTTACACAGCAGCTCTGCACTTGAAAATTTGGCAGTAACAGGTATTATTTTACCAGTAGTTGCCCATTTCCTCAACTTGTACACCATTACTAAAGTCACTTGGTAGCGATTTTTATAAATATGTTTTAAATTCACATTTGCCTATTAATGAATGTACATGGGTGTGAGACTTTATTTTTTGTTCTTATGAACTAAAATTTAATAAAATAAATTTGTTCACGTTTTCTTTTCTTCATTCTTTCTTCTTCCTTTCTCTTTTCTCCCTTCTTCCTTTTTTCTCTTTCTTTATTCCTGTTTCCCTCCCCTTCCCTCCTTCCCTCTCTCATTCCTCCCTCCCTCCTTTTCTTTCTTTTTATTACAGTTATTAAAAAAGAAAGGAACTTCTACATTACTTCAAAGATTGGAACGAGGAGACCCAGTCACCATAGCATCACAACTCAGGGTTAGTAAAGTTTTCCGATTTCAAAAACTTAATGTATGTTTATAGCAACTAAAGAGGGTTCACATAGACTTTTATTTTCCATTTTTGACAATTTAGTTATCTTCAGAAAAAAAGTAAACGCACACGTGCACACAGAGTGAATGCATAATAAGATTTAAAGATGTGAAGACTTTGTATTTAAAAGCTGCTTTTTAATTTTAGCTAGTGTCTCCTTTGGAGAATCAGTTGGGTTTTACTTCTCTCCTTAGAAATCACTAACGGATATTGTTGGAAAACTTCAGAAGTGCACTCCACACTTCATTCATTGCATCAGGCCCAATAACTCAAAGCTGCCAGATACTTTTGATAATTTTTACGTGTCTGCTCAGCTACAGTATATTGGGGTCCTGGAGATGGTGAAGATCTTCCGATATGGATACCCTGTTCGCCTTTCCTTCTCGGATTTCCTTTCAAGGTAAATTCTTCTGCTCTTAAAATTGTCGTTCTAGCTGCTGTTGAATGCAGGGTACTGACACTGACACTATTGTAGCAAGGGTCTTCTGTCTTATTTTTTGCCATTGCTTTTGTTGTTTATGTTTTTCTATCTCCAATAAGCAAAATACTCTGGGAAACAATGAAATACACTGAAAAAGCTTACATAAAAAATAATTAAATTGTACTGAAAACAGTACCTTGGAAACCATTCTCATGCTCCTTTCAAAGCGTGGCTTTCCTCGGATTAAAGTTTTATAAAATGATTGCATATGATATTTACTATTTATTATTTAAAAGGAGAATGTATATAAGTGATTATTTCCCCATTTATAGATGAACAAAATATTATTTAGATCAGTGGTTGACAAACGATACTCATAGGCCAAATCCAGTCTACCACATGTTTTTGTAAATAAAGCTTTATTGGAACATGGCCACAATCATTTCTTTTCATTTTGTCTGTAACCACTTTTGCACTGCAGTGGAGATAGACAATGTGCCATGGTATAAAATATTCGTAAAATATTTGTTATCTGCCCTTTAGAACAGAAGATTTTTGACCTCTGTTTTCAGTACATTCAGGTGAAAAACACACTGTGTACCAGACAGGGCATGAATTATTTGGATAAACTCTAGTCATGTGGCCTCATCTTCGAGTCTGTATTAGCCCTTCCCCCATGGTAACTTTATCCCATCCATTTGCAAGAAGGACCTAAACTCACCCAAAAGCAACATCATCCCTGCAGGTTATATATTTGTTCGTATGCATTTTATTTGATCAGAAACTACTCTGATTTTAAGTAAATGATAATCCTCACTAATGAATCCATTTTAAATAGATTAGTTGTTGGAAATTATCTTAATTTACAGAGATATGCTACTATGTATTGTTCCAGGCCACATCTTTAGTTGAGGTACGTTGTTGTGCTGTATACTCTAGCTTGATGAACATCCCAGTTTAGACAGGTAATGCATATACCAACTATAGCCATTCAGTGCTTGGGATATTACAAAGTGTTGGTATGTTACAAAGGGTTGGAATATTACAAAGTGATACAGAGCATAGTAAGGAGGTAATTTGGGATCAGAGATGGCTTTCAAAGATACTTGAAAGATATTGTCATCCTGTTGAAAATAATGAGACTGTTTCTAAGCATGCAAAAAATAAAACAGGGGTGGGCAAAAAGGAAATCAGAAGACATTTGGTAATTCTATATAAAATAAAATGAGATCTTAAAATAATACCGATATAAACTAATATAAGTATTGCAAGTGTGAAATCTCACATTTATGTTTAAAAATTAACTGTATAAGTAGAGTATGAAAAAGTCTATTTGATAAACCATTCATCCAAAAAAAGAGATTTTAAGACTTTTGTTGACTAGTTCAATGTGAGCCACTATTTTGAGGAAGCTGTGAGACAAAAACAAATAAGCAAGCCAACAACTTAAATCACTACATTTGACATATTTAATTCAGAACAAAGGGAATAATATTTAAACGATGACTAAAGTGCTGTGTTTAATTTTTGTAACATTTGTTTTCCCAGAAGAAAGAAGCCGCATTTACTTACTGTGCATTTTGGTGAATTTTATAAAGTCACAAAATAAACAACATATGAGTTCAGCTTGAGTCTTCCATTTTAAAGGGGTGATAGACTATCTTAGAAGATAAGCAGAAAGAACCACATGGGGATGGATTTATTTAAATTGTAGAATATGTATTTCAGATGGACAAGATTTTGTGTTTAAAATTTAAAAGGTGCTCATAAATGAGATAATAAACATATTGTCTCTTAATTTATAAGGAATAAGTACAAAATTGAGCTTACATAGAAATAAGTAAAAGCTGGATAAAACACTTGTTTTGGACTGGAGTCAGGGTAGCTACCACTGACTGTTGAGGGTTTTTGGTAAGGACAGCTCTTGACCCGTCTCTTTCTGGTCCTTCAGTGAAAATCCCTTCATAGTCCTCAGAGATGCTGAGCCTGTCGAGAGCTGATATTTCTTACATTTTACAGTTTGTGTACTAAAGGTCAGCCCTCCCACCTTCCTAAGTGTAGGTGGTCTTTGGTTCTAGTTTAAAATCTGTTCTTGTGTAAGTTTAAACCTTTCCCCAAATTTACCCCAGACTTTCTGAATCAGAATCAACAGGGAGTGGGGACTGGGTTTGTAGCTCTAGAGATGATTCAACATGAAATAGAATGAAGAGTGTCAGTCCTAGGGCTGAGGTCTCAGGAAGTGATCTGCTAGTAGCAGTGGCCTCAGAGGGTGGCAGGCCTTGAGGCATTACAGTTCTTTGTAGATTGTGAATATTAGACCTTTATCAAGTGGATAGATTGCAAAAATGCTATCGCATTCTGTAGGTTGCCTGTTCACAGTGATGGTAGTTACTTTTGCTGTGCAGAAACTCTTTAGTTTAATTAGATCCCTTTTGTCAATTTTGGCTTTTGTTGCAATTGCTTTTGGTGTTTTAGTCATGAAATCCTTGCCTATGCCTATGTCCTGAATTGTATTGCCTAGGTTTTCTTCTAGAGTTTTTATGGTTTTAGGTTTTACGTTCAAGTCTTTAGTCCATCTTGAGTCAAAACCACAATGAGATACCATCTCAAACCAGTTAAAATGGTCATCATTAAAAAGTCAGGAAACAACAGGTACTGGTGAGTATTTGAAGAAATAGGAATGCATTTACACTGTTGGTGGGAGTATAAATTAGTTCAACCATTGTGGAAGACAGTATGACAATCCCTCAAGTATCTAGAACCAGAAATACCATTTGACTCAGCAATCCCATTACCAGGCATATACTCAAAGGATTGTAAACCATTCTACTCTAAAGACACATTCACCTGTATGTTTATTGCAGCACTATTTACAATAGCAAAGACTTGGAGCCAACCCAAATGCCCATCAATAATAGACTGGATAAAAAAAATTGTGGCACATATACACCATGGAATATTACGCAGCCATAAAAAAGAATGAGTTCAGGTCCTTTACAGTTACGTGAATGAAGCTGGAAACCATAATTCTCAGCAAACTAACAGAGGAACAGAAAACCAAACACCACATGTTCTCACTCATAAGTGGGAGTTGAACAATGAGATCACTTGGACACAGGGAGCAGAATATCACACACTGGGGCCTGTCAGGGAGTGGGGGGTAAGAGGAGGGAGAGCATTAAGACAAATACCTAATGCTTGCTGGGCATAAAACCTAGCTGATGGGATGATAGGTGCAGCAAACCACCATGGCACATGTGTACCTATGTGACAAACCTGCACGTTCTGCACATGTATCTCAGAACTTAAAGTAAAATTAAAAAAATGAAATGGATGTACTGTAATCCAGGCTTTGTTGTTCCATTTATGTAGCATGGGGAGAGTAGACAGCATAATTCTTGAAGACATTAGGGTTTTTGGAATTACAAATGATAATTGGCTTCAACTTAAAAATGCCAGCTGTATTAACCCCTAACAAAAGAGTCAACTGGACTTTGAAACTTTGAAGGCAGGCATTGTCCTCTTTCTAGCTTTGAAATTCCTAGATGGCATCTTCGTCCAGTGACGGGTATTTCATCTATATTTAAAATCTGTTGTTTGCTGTAGCCACCTTTTCAGTTATTTTATCTAGCTGTTCTGGGTAACTTGCTGCAGCTTTACATCAGCATTTGCTGTTTCTCCTCACCCCTTCGTGTTGTGAAGACAGCTTCCTTAAACCTCATGAATCAACCTCTGTTAGCTTCCAGCATTTTTCCTGCAATTTCCGCACCTCTCTCAGCCTTCATAAAATTGAAGAAATCTCACATTTATGTTTAAAAATTAACCTTCATAAGGTTAGTTTTCATAAAATTTAAGCCTTCATCAAACTGAAGAGTTAGGGCCTTTCTCTGGATTAGGCTGTGGCTTAAGGGAATATTGCGGCTGGTCTTATCTTCTATCCAGACCACTCAAACTTTCTCTATATCAGCAATAAGGCTATTTGCCTTATTATTCATGTGCCCACAAGAATAGCACTTTTTGTTTCCTTCAATAACATTTCTTTTGCATTCATGACTTAGCTAACTGCAAGAGATCTAGCTTTTGGCCTGTCTTAGCTTTTGACTTGCTTTCTCTACTAAGCTTAATCATATCTAGCTTTTGATTGAAAGTGAGAGATATGCAACTCTTCCTTTTATGTAAATGCTTCCTGACCATTGCACTTTTACTAATTGGCTTAATTTTAATGCTGTGTCTCAGTGAATAAGGAGGTCCAAGAAGAGGGAGAGAGAGGTGGGGTACGGCTGGGAGGTGGAACAATGAGAACACACAGGACACTTATTGATTAAGTTTGTTTTCTTATATCGGTGTGGTTCATGGTACCCCAAAACAGTTATAATAGTAACAGAAATGATCACTGGTCACAGGCCACCATAACAGATTAATATTAATGAAAAGGATTTAAATATTGCAAGGATTACCCAAATGCAAAACAGAGAAGTGAAAGATAAACATGTTGGGAAAACAATGCTTATTAAACTTGCTCAATGTCAGGTTGCGACCAACCTTCAATTTGTGAAAAGTGCAAACGCTGCAAAGCATAGTAAAGCAAAGCACAACAAAATGAAGTGCACCTGTGCGGGATGCGAAATGGGACTTACTCAGCGAATAACAGAAAAGTGCATTTAGTGTATTTTTTTTTTCTGTTTCTTCATTTTGTTAGAGTTCCTTAAATCCATGATATCAAAGATTCTCTACATTACAGGGTCCCTCAGTGGTTGTCTAATGTAACCTTTGGTAGCTATGTGACTATTTCGTTTCTTCTTCTTTTTATTATACTTTAAATTTTGGGGTACATGTGCAGAACATGCAGGTTTGTTATACACGTGCCATGGTGGTTTGCTGCATACATCACCCTGTCATCTACATTAGGTATTTCTCCTAATGCTATCCCTCCCCTAGCCCCCTGCCCCCCAACAGGCCCCAGTGTGTTTGTTGGCTGCATAAATATCTTATTTCAAAAAGTTTCTGTTCATATCCTTCATCCACTTTTTGATGGGGTTGTTTTTTTCATGTAAATTTGTTTAAGTTCTTTGTAGATTCTGGATATTAGCCCTTTGTCAGATGGGTAGATTGCAAATTTTTGTTTTCCCATTCTGTTGGTTACTGGTTCACTCTAATGATAGTTTCTTTTGCTGTGCAGAAGCTCTTAAGTTTAATTAGATCCCATTTGTCTATTTTGGCTTTTTTGTTGCCATTGCTTTTTGTGTTTTAGTCATGAAGTCTTTGCCCATGCCTATGTCCTAAATGATATTGCCTAGGTTTTCTTCTAGAGTTTTTATGTTATTAGGTCTTATGTTTAAATCTTTACTCCATCTGGAGTTAATTTTTGTATCAGGTGTAAGGAAGGGATCCAGTTTCAGCTTTCTGCATATGGCTAGCCAGCTTTCCCAACACCATTTATTAAATAGGGAATCCTTTCCCCATTGCTTGTTTTTGTCAGCCTTGTCAGAGATCAGATGGAACAGAACAAAGGCCTCAGAAATAATGCTATGTGACTATTTCTAACCATTATTCTAGCAATCAGTTATCCAAATTGCTCTATATCCCCAGAAGAGAGTGAAAAGTGTGTGTGTGATATATATATCATAAAATTAGAAAATTATTTTTACCTTTGCTTTTGTATATTTCCAAGTCAGTTTTATGTACACTGTATTAGGATTACTTTTTCGCTAAATTAGTAAATGCAATTAATACATGTTAAAAATTAAGTATAATTTTTACATGTATGCAATAGACTATAACTTCTTCTGATCAAGAATCATATCATATTCAACCACAATGCTTATGCATTTTAGGTGTTTAACAAATGTTTTCAAAATGAACTTGGCATTGGAAATTAAGTGGTTGTCATTTTAAAGTAGTATTTCTGCATAACAGAGACCATAGGCATACTTTGAAAAAGTATAGCGTGTAAAAAAGAATAGTGAGGTTGGGAAATGATACTTTTAGGTAATTCTTTGCATTTCTTTCAGCATTCCCTTATTTAAAATGACATGTGATTTCTTTTTCTTATCTTTATCTGTAATGGCATATCAGTGGAAACAGAATTATGAATTTGTTTTAGAGGAAATTTTCACATATCTCTCTTACATTTAGGATGTCATTCTGAAATAATATTACAAAAATATTGATTCATAGATTATCGATTTCTATAGAAACTGAAGAATTTAAGTAAGATACAATCAACATACTGTTACATCAAGAAATAGCATACTTTAGTATTTCTTGAGTATTCAAAAAGCTCATCAAGTCCTTGAAATGCCCTCAGGCAGTAGAAACATCATTATATAAAACAAAGCCTAGAGGTGTAATTTAGTAGAAATTTTTGGTTGGTTGTTTGGTTACCAAAATTTCAGGTAACAGAATGTATTATTGCTATTCAAAATATTTATTTTCTATTTACATCACCTTGTCTTAACTGTCAGAGAGTAAAAATCTGTCAAAACAAATGACTTCATTAATTATGCAAGAAATATGATTACCACAAAAATCTTGAACAAAATAAAAATATCCGGTTTTGCAGTTGGGAAGTAAGCAACCACTGATTTGAGCAGGATTTGTTGTTTCTGAAATCTGACATGACAATAAATGTGAATAATGAACATTTCTTGGAATTTGTAAATGGATATGAGGTTGTAAATTTGCATCATGGTATCTTGGCTTTAATAACTGTCCATCATTCTGAGTCTTTCTCATTGAAACTGGAGCATTGCTTTAGTTGAGAGGATACTATTTAGATTTAATGTAGAAAAATATGCTTGTCAGTATTTGTTTTCTGTATATTCCTTGTATAATACGGCTTCAGAGTGGGACGATAAAGACTTAAGGACCCTGTCTCCAAAGGCAAGAGACTTCACAAGTTTGGAGACATGAGGAACAAGAAAACAAGCAGCAGGAAAATTATTATGTGCAAATTATGGTACATATTGGATTGCCTACCGCTGTGGACTTATGTGTCCTCCTCTAAATGCATATGTGACTTTAGTTGGATGTGGAACCTCTAAGAAGGTAATTAAGGTTGAATGAGGGTATAAGAATGTGGCTGACACCTTGACTTCAGCCTTCTCAGCCTCCAGAATAGTAGGAAACAGATTTCTGTTGTTTAAGCTGCTCAACCTGTAGTATGTTGTTACAGCAGTCCACCCAAACTAAAACAGCCATGTTTGTGTGTTTATTTGGTGTCAATAGGCAGAAAAGCTCTACACGTTGTGTTCAGAAGTTTTGGAACTAAGTTTATGTTTCTTGATACTTGTTGTGTTGATGGAAGGAAATATGGCTTGCCTGAACATACCATGTGGTTTCTAAGACTTTGAGGCATCAATCATGTAAACCCCATTATCTTTTCCACCTTGTTTACTTTATTGCTCTTCAGAGTTCACTCAGGTGTCTTCTCCTTTGGAAGTCATTTTATAAAATCCCAGATAAGTTGGTGTCTCTAAGGTTCAAAATGTATTGTATAATACAATTATCACATGCCTATTAGATCATGCTGGAAATATCCATGTGTGTGCTCATCTCAACCACTAGACCAGAGGTTAGAAAATGACAGCCCAAGAGCCAAATCTGGCCTGCCATCTGCTTTCATGTGGCCTGAGAGCTAAGAATATTCTTTTACATTTTTAAATGGTTACATTTAAATGGTTATATAAGTACCTATATAATATCCTCAGTTTTGCCTCTTAGCATGCAAAGCCTAGATTATTTACTCTCTGGCCCTTTACAGGAAAAGTTTGCTTATCTCTGCTTTACACCATAAGAGGCATTTGCCTGGCCTCCAGCAAGATACTGGTCACCCCTCCTACCTCTGGACCCAAACTTTATGCAACTGAAGGAAAGATATCTGATCTCCTCAGTAGATCTCAATGATGTTCTCTAACATCAGTCTCATTCTTCAGTTTATGAGACCTTTTACTGATGGCACTATCAAAGCCAACTTCCACCAGTATGTTCTGTAGAACACACAAAATAATCCTAAATCAGTGGCTTGCAACAGCAAATGTTTATTTTCTTCTTGCATTCCATTTGAGTGTGGCTTAGAAGTAGCAGACCTAAGCTCAAACCAGCTCTAATCTTTGTTGTTGTTGTTGTGATTCTTGCTTTGGTTTTCAATGGGATTCAGGTTTAAAAACTAGCCCAGATCTAGGATATGCTCTTCCTGAGTCATAGGGAGAGGCTACTGAGGCATGGCCTGTGTCACTGACATGTATCCCTTTGGTTAAAAGCAGTCACTCGGCCAAGACCAACATCAATAGAGTAGAGAGGTGCCCTCCTCATAGGGAGGTGCTGCAAAACACATCACAAAGGGTTGGAAATGCATCAACTTCTGGACGAGCTATCTGTTATTGTATATTAGATCATCCCAAAACTTAGTGGCATAAAACAGCCATTGGTTTTTTCTCCCAGTGCTGTGAGCTCACTGGGATTAATGGGGCAATGCTTGCGTGAGGTCTCTTCTCCAGTTGCAGCCATATGGCCGAAGAGGTAGGTGTTAGCTGAGGCCTGGCTGGGCTGGGGGATGCACCTTCACTTCACTCCTATGCCTGGTGCCTCTCTTCCTCCAGGTGGCTCTCTCTCTAGGAGAATGGCCCAGACTTCTTACCCACTGGGCCAGGTTTCCATGAACATGGAAAGAAGCTTTCAGCCTCCTTAAAAGCTAGGCCTGGACTTGGCACAGCGTCACTCTCCCTGTATTTTATTTGTCACAGCACTTACAAACCAACCCAGACATGTTCCATGGGAAGCAGCCATGGGTAGTACCAATTTGAGACAAACTACCTTCCTTTAAAAGGCACAACATACAAGTGATAGGAAGCCATGAAAAGCCATGCTGATACACATGAATTATTATTTTCGTCTCTCCCCAATATGTGCATGTAAGTTTGACGTGTTGAATAATATAAAACCAAGCTTTTTTAAAAAAAAAACTATAGATTTGAGAGAAAGGGTTATAGGAGGCCACACTGAAACAAAACAAAACAAAACAGCTTTGAAAAATTCCTACAGGAGACGTTTTATAGGGTCTCAGCTGCCTTTCTGGATGCTGCCTTCATCCCCCTGGATGCTTGTGGCATTCTCATTCATATTTTTTTTTCCAGTGAACCTCAAGGGCTGTGCCAGAATGTGGTCCTATGGCTCTCTCTCAAGGTGTCACTCCTGTCCATCTTCATCCCAGCTTACAAGGAACATCCTTCAGAGTCTAACTCCAGACCCAGGGTGGCAAGCTTGCATGGGTCACGTCTGTCGTTCATTTAAGGGATTATTTATGGTTGGCAGGGAAGAGTAGGGTAACTAAATGGAGAAGTTTACAGTTTAATGAGGAAAACTTACTTGGAAAAGACAGAAGGACTTGTCAATAAAGGCACCAGAGGGTTGGCTATTATGCTTGGCACGGTGAGGGACCATGAGCTGTGTTTTAGATGTTACTGGATGAAATCCCTCTCAGAAATAGTCCGAACCATTTAGCTTGCCTAAATGACACAGTTGTTGCTGAAAGGCCTCGCTGTGAAAGGACACAGCCATGATGTTAAATTGGGTGTGCAGAGAGGGACGAAAGAGGACACACTTTCGTCTGTTGGATTGAAACTACCAGACAGTGGCTATCCAATGAGGTAGACCCTCGCCAGAGAAACAGCCTGTGCTAAAGTCTTTTAAAAGTCTGCCTTGTTAAAAGTTGGAGATGCCAACTACTGTCAATGCATCTTTTAGAAAAATGTGAATTCATTAAGGTCAGCAGAGATTAAATACTCTTAACAGCTTTAATTGGCAAAGGATAAACTTTCTCCAAGGTAATTTTGCCAAATCTAACCATTTTCTTTTGGCTGAAACTGTTCTTGAGTGTTGGCTGCTTGTTTAAGGTTTAATGAAGTCTGAGAGGAAAGAAGACCTCTAACTTTTCAATTAAATGTAAAAGATGACAGAGAAACTTAACAGCTTCCAGAAGTCATTTTAGCTTAAACATATCTTTTTTTTTTTTGCACTCTGACACCCAGGTTGGAGTGCAGTGGTGTGATCTTGGCTCACTACAACCTCTCCTTCCCAGGTTCAAGCAATTCTCCTGCCTCAGCCTCCCGAGTAGCTGTGATTACAGGCGCCTGCCACTACGGCCTCACTAGTTTTTTGTTTTCTTTTGTTTTGTTCTTTTTGTATTTTTAGTAGAGTTGGGGTTTCACCATGTTGGCCAGGCTGGTCTCGAACTCTTGACCTTATGATCCACCTGCCTTGGTTTCCCAAAGTCCTGGGATTACAGGCATGAGCCACCACATCCAGCCAGTTAGCACGTTTCTTACTGAGAATTTGTTATACTGCTCAAAGCCTTATGGATCCTAAGTTTCCCCATATTCTACTTCAAGGATCTGCACACTTTTCGTATAAAGGACCAAATAGTAAGTATTGTATACTTTATGGCCATGAAGTCTCTGATCCATCTGCTCAGCTGGGCCTCTCCAGCAGAAAGCAGCACTCAACAGTGTTTAAACAAATGGGTCAAGTGGTTTTCCAGTAAACTGGCAAAAACTGGAAGTGGCTGGTTTTGACTCAAGGGCAACTCAACCTTGGTCTAGTCCCACTCATCTTCTTTCTAATATAGTTGGGGAAAATGTTTTAGATAAAGGGATATTATGAAAGGTGACTTTACTGTTTTGTTTCGTAATCTGGCTCAGATTCTAATTTCTACTCTACCAGGTGGTGATCCCCCATAACAGCATCCAGTCATTCCTTCATCATGTATTTCTTCATTCCTCATTTCATATAAGCAGTTTACTAAATCAGAATGTCAGTGTAACTTAGGAGTCCACATCAGCACACACAGTCATCATCATGGGGCTCTGCTGTGTACCTGCTGGGAGGCAAGCTTCACACTTCACAGCATGCTCATTATCCTTCCCTTACAATGACCTTTTAGGGTAGCTACTCTCATTATGTGCACACTTGTTACTATGTAATTAATAATTGCCTTAGCTTTGATTTAATGTTATTCCGACTAACATGTGTCACTATTTACTAGGCACTGGGTGCTGCACTAAGCGCTTCACAAGTATTATCTCATTTAACCCTCATAGCACTCCCGTGAAGTTGATTATTGCCAGCATTTCTATTTTATAGTTGAGAGAACTGCAGTTCCCAGGAGGTGGGTCCAAAGTCTCACACCTCATCCCTAAGGGTGCCTGTAACCACCACAGGACGCGAGGTTTGTACTGATACTTGTCCTGTTCCAAAGTAGTTGTTCTTTCTACTTCTTACACAATGACGTGCTGTTTCTGAGGCTTGGCTGTCGTTAGCATCCACCCTCAACTGCACTGGCATGCCAGAACCCCACTGTGACATCAGGTGAAAAGAAGGCCTTGGAGATTTCTAAAATTCAGCCATGGGCCTTACTCCCTGGATTGCCTTTGGTCTAATTCCTGAAAAACAATCCAGTTAATTTTGGAGAGTTTCCTGGACTGCAGCAGCCAGTGCCATACTTCTCACCAGCCATCCCACAGAATCATTCGTGGCATAAGGCGGCTGGGTGATGAAATGAGGCTGAATCAGTCACAGCCTTTGAAAAATCAGCTCAAAGAACAATAAGAAAAGCGATATTTACAAATGAAGGATTATGCATTTTTGCTTAAAACAAGGTGAAAATGAAAATAGAAAGTCTTTAATAAATTCCTAACAACAGCCTAACAAACAAACTCGGAAGAAAATATCCAAAGCTGACCAGCCCAAATGATTTAAAATGAATATATAATTCTACTGAGCAAACATTCAATACCAAACAAATGAAATGAAGTTGATTATTCCAGGAAAATAAACAGATCTATTTGCAACCTGAATTTAATATTTTGACAGTTGCAGTGTACTTTTAATGCAATTGTGAGGTCCATTAAAAAGTTCAGTCCCAGAATTCTGAATGTTTTTATTAAAAATGCAATATCAGATTTCTGAATCTTGGAGCTTGGAGAAGCAGAGAGAAACACATGTTTCCTTATAGGCAGTTTGTTCACAAGCAGCTGAGAATGCTCTGTGTTTTCTTCCCAAGATTAACAATTAGGTAAGTCCATCACTTCACCTTCCTTTAGGAAGTAGGAAAGGTTAGAGTGACCCAGTGTGTCACTCTACCTCCATCTGTAAGGAAACATCAGACCAGAATGTCTAGCATTCTGCCATGTTTTATTTTCTGGAACTACTGGTCTCAACCGATAAGCTTATAATAATAGGCATGGCCATATTCCTGGGGAGATATTCAGTCTTTAAGAAGATTCTTTCTCTCATCTTCAGGAGCACACCACTGCTTCATTGTGTAACCTTCTGGGACCACTGATAAGAAATGTAAATTTCTTTTTCGGGTTTTGTTGCCTAGGCTGGAATGTGGCGGCAGGATTTTGTCTCACTGCAGCCTCTGCTTCCCAGGTTCAAGTGATTCACTTGCCTCAGCCTCCCAAGTTTCTGCGATTATAGGCATGCACCACCATGCCAGCTAATTTTGTATTTTTAGTAGGGATGGGGTTTTGCCATGTTGGTCAGGCTGATGTCAAACTCCTGACCTCAGGTGATTCTCCCACCTTGGCCTCCCGAAGTGCGGAGATTACAGGCATGAGCCGCTGTGCCTGGCCCAGTGATGTCAATTTTGTACCCAAAGATACTGAAATGGGCCAACAGTCAATAGTGTATTTCTTTATTCGTCTCCAGGCCACTCTACATTGAAGGCTATAAATTCCTTCTATTTCCCATCGCAAACCTTGACCTGACACATTGTCCAATGTAGTTGATCAGGGATCCTGTAACCAGAGTAAATGAAAATGTTAAAATAAAACAAAAGAGTGGTTCTAATAATAAAATCCCAATAGCCTAGATATTCTCCATATTTGACTGTAAGTCGGCTTCCATTATTAAGTTCCCAGTGAGAAATGAAAGTTCAAAGATTAATATACTTCATAAAGTCCAGAGATATTCAATTCCAAAGGAATTGAAATCCCAAATCTGATTATCTTCCCTCTCTGAGTTAAATGTCCAAAATTTCATATGCATAAGTTAAATTATTGTCCCCAAATCATCCTTTCCAAACCATCCTTTCCCAAGGCTGGGAAAGGATCCTTTCCCAAACAGTGTCTATTAGCCTGCTTGGGCTGTCAGATCAAAATAACAGACTAGGCGGCTTAAAGAACATTTATTTTCTCACAGTCTGGAGGATAAAAGTCTGAGGTCAAGGTACCAGTAAGCAGGCTGGCGTCTGGTGCATGCTTGCCCCTCAGTTTGTAGAGGTCCACCTTCTCACTGTATGCACATATGATCTCATGGCCTTTCTTTGGTACTTGCATGCCATGGGAAGTCAAGAAGGAGTACTAGCTCTCTCTTGTCTCTTCTTATAAGGATTCTGATCCTATTGGATCAGGGCCCCACCCTTATAATCTAATTTAGCCTTATTTACCTCTCAAGTGATTTATCTTCAAATCCAGTGACATTGGGGATTTGGGGACTTCAACATTTGAATTTTAAGAGATCACAAGCATTCAGTCCATAACACTCATCTCAATAGATGTGACTAATTCAGAGTTTCACTTGTGTTAATTCAGTGCCAAATGTCTCATGATCTTTACATTGAGAGTCCAGTGAGTAAATAGTAGGCACAACTATTAGAGCACTAATCTCACACACAATTAATTTAGAAATCTGTCTCTAGTCTTCAGAGCAGCATATTGCCAGCAGAATTATTCTAGAATCTAATACTACACGTGGCTAAAGACAATGGTGATTTTATAGTATATGGACCATACCAAGACATGTTTTAAAGTAAAACAGGGTACTATTAATAATTTTTCCCAGGAATACAGTTGCTGGGAAAAATTGGGACTGTCCTGACGAAGCAGGACATACAGTCGTCCTCTCTTATACTGCTCCATCTTCCCATAAGACTCATTGCATTTCACCACCAGGATTCTGTATTCTGTAATTCCCAATAGACTCTAAGCTCTGTTAAGGAAGGTCTCCACTCTGTGCCCACCACCTGGTACCTAGCGGGTGACCAACAGACATTTGTCGAATGGACTAATGGACTAACACACAACATGACTGATGTTCTAGTTTTCTGTATAGTTTTATAGTTGAGCTCTAAATTTTGTGTCTTAGATGTAGTGTTTATTAATATCCCATCCAAGACATGTTAGTAGGCCAAAATAGTTGTTATTACCTTACCAGCTTAAGATGTTTGATTTAACTATCAGTAAATGTTTCCATTTTAGGTAGCCATTTAGATTTTAGAATGAGATAATCATCCTGCGTTTCAATATTGGTACAGGTTAATAATAATCTTCCTCCCCAAAAAAGCACCCTGAGTCATTTTCTGAAATATCTACCCATGTAATAACTGTGAAACGAGGCATAGATTAGTACTTCTATTTTACATTTTTTAAAGGCTACATTTGATTTTTCTTTCTTAGGTCTTTGAAATGCCTTGTTAACTGAGCACATTCCTTGTAATATTCCCAAGGTGAAAGATCAATCTATACAACAGAAATATGTTTAGGGATAAAAACATCAGATCACAATAGACACTGTATTGGTGATCTCATGTTTAGGTGAGAAGCTATTTTTAACTAAGAAAAATTCGGAGCTCACCCACTTTACAGAATTTCCACAGAACACTCATGGAATGCCCTACCACCAACTGCATCACTGTGAGACCCTAGCACTTAAACTTGAAAACTTAGTTTTGTGACAATTTAAGTACTAAACACTTATATAACATAAAGATGTTCACTTTTAGCGAAATCTAATTCTGGACTACAAATAGCTTGTTTTATTGTCTAGAAATCCACATATTTTTAAAAACATCATTTGCTAAAGAATGGAAAGGATGATGACAACATATTTTAGAATTTTTAAAGAGTATTCTTATAGATATCTTCCCATTTATGACAAGAACATATAAGTTCTCAACTACTATTTCTACAGTTATTAAAACTTGGACAACTTTATGTTAGAAAGAAACTTTTTTTAATATATTCAAAACAATGAAGGCTGGGCATGGTGGCTCACACTATAATCCCAGCACTTTTGGAGGCCAAGGCAGGTGGATCATGAGGTCAGGAGATCGAGCCCATCCTGGCCAACATGGTGAAACTCCATCTCTACTAAAATTACAAAAATTAGCTGGATGTGGTGGAGCACACCTGTAGTTCCAGCTATTCGGGAGGCTGAGGCAGGAGAATCGCTTGAACCGGGAGGCAGAGGTTGCAGTGAGCTGAGATCATGCCACTGCACTCCAGCTCGGTGACAAGAGTGAGACTCCGTCTCCAAAGAAAAGAGAAGAAATTTGCAGAAGGATGAATACTATTACAAAGTCTCCTGAAAATGAGCAGTACATGTAGTGAGGGAATCAGTAGGAAAATACTTTGATAGGAAATATGTGAGCTACCTCAATTACTGATGAATGATGAGACATGGGGCAATGTGCCCTTTTCCAGCTCTGATCATTATGACACCAAAAATCAGAGTCCCATTCACAAATCAGAATACAACATGTGGCATTCATCAAAATTATAAGCTCTGTTTTGAAGGAACTTCTATTAAGTCTCTACAAGGCTAAGAAATAGAAGAAACCATTTATACACTAGATTTAGTAAATCAGTGATTATTTAACAATAGAGTAAAACATGAAATTTATGCCTACACATTTAAAAAAAAATAATGATGACCTACACATCATTTAAAGATTGACTTTCATAGATTTACTAGGAAGAGACTTTTCAAGAGGAATCATTACAGGAACTAGTAAAATATCTATTGGTCTTGTTCTAGTGAAAGATATATTTGAGGTGAGTGTACACTCAGGTAATCCATTTCTATACCCAACACACCCCCTCTCAGCTAAGACCAATGTGAATGCCATAATCACCTTCTCACACTTGAATGAAAACCTTCAGCACTTAATTACGTGTTTTATAGTTGGCTTTAGTTCTTTATTGTACTATGATTACAGTGCCAATAAAGCATACACATTCAGATAATAGGAAATGTATTTCCTCAACACCCAGCCCAGTGCACTGTACACGTTTTGATTGAAGGCCCATCTCAAAGCAGCTTCTGTGCTCTAGCTGTGTTTCTTGTTTTTGAGGCTCATCAGCATCACAATCCAGGTTAGGTCCCCTTGGTAAATCTCTCATGGTACATGTTCACTTTCCATTTTTACAATTCATGTTATAAAGTACCTTGGAAATGCCATGATAGCAGTTTCTTTTCCCATTCCAGGTCTTTGTCATTGGAATAGAAAATATTTGGAATAAAGATTTGCTCTTCCCGCTATCCCATTATATCCTCTCAAAATCTCATCCAGATGCAAGCTGAGTGATATTTACAAGCGTTCCATTTTGCACTGTGTCTCCTCACCTTTCCCTGGACCTGGTACAAGGTTACTGCCTCATTAATTACATTTTGCTCTTGAAATAATTAATGCAGATTTCAAATTATAATTGGAAGTTTTCCAGGGAATCCTCTTTTTTCTTGTGCCATGGCTAATGGTTATAAAATCTGTGGCATTACACACACACACTCACAGCCCAAGCATTCTTCAGACTAAATTCTTTAAGTCAGTGCCTCTCAATCACAGCTGCTCAATAGATGTACCAGGGCATTTTGCAACCAGGATGGCTGAGTTAGGCCTGTACAGTAGGTAAGGTTGTGATAAGACATAGAATATTTCAGATAAACAATAAATGTCGACGACTAAAAAAAACAAGATTATGTCTGAAGGATGCCATGACATTTCCTGGGTGAGAATTCTAAGGATTCCTCTCTCCTTCGTCTTCTGTTTCCTCCCATTCTTTACCCTCATCTTCTTTCCTTTCTTCCTTCAGCAAATATTGATGGATTATCTGCTATGTACAAGGAATTCTTAGCTACAACAGCTAATTGAGTTCCCTTGCAATTCGTATGGACCACATTAGGATATTCAAATATATTATTTTTATAAGATGCATTTTAATTTTCGATTTGATTTATATTAACGATTGTTAAATATTGAGTATAGAGTGAAATTATGGAAGAT
>NW_016107329.1:7436730-7478267 GCF_001604975.1 Cebus imitator
CCCAGGCTGGAGTGCAATGGCACAATCTTGGCTCCCTGCAATCTCCTCCTCCTAGGTTCAAGAGATTCTCCTGCCTCAGCCTCCCGAGTAGCTGGGATTACAGGTGTGCACTACCATACCTGGCTAATATTTTTTTGTGTCTTTTTAGTAAAGACAGGATTTCACCATGTTGGCCAGGTTGCTCTCAAACTGCTGACCTTGTCATCCACCCACCTTGGCCTCCCAAAGTGCTGGGATTATAGGCATAAGCCACTGTGGCCATCATATGGAGAATTTTATATTGGTGATCTGCATTCATTATTTAAAAGCATTAAGAAAAAAAATGAATTCTTCCATTCAGTGTACATTTTCATTTTTGTCCCATTATTTTGAAATAAGGGGTGTCAGGCCAGGTCCGGTGGCTCATGCTTGTAATCCCAGCACTTTGGGAAGCCAAAGCAGGTGGATAACCTGAGGTCAGGAGTTTGAGACCATTCTGGCCATTAAGGTGAAACCCCATCTCTACTAAAAATACAAAAATTAGCTGAGCATAGTGGCAGACACCTGTAATCCCAACCATTTGGGAGGCTGAGGCAGGAGAATCGCTTGAACCTGGGAGGCGGAGGTTGCAGTGACCTGATATCACGCCACTGCATTGGAGCCTGAGAGACGAAGTAAGATTCTGTGTCCAAAAAAATAAAAAATAAAATAAGAGGAAGAGAAATAAAGGGTGTCAAACCCTAAAACACATAGAGAGATACATGCTTTAACCAACAGACAGATACATGCTGATGTAGAAATAGGGTGGTGATTTGGTATGTGAATTATTAGGCTAACTGCCTGTGCTATATATTATGATCAAATTTTTCTGAAAATGTTACACACACATTGACCAAATAACAGATGCTTTTCTGCCCTTCAGCATATCCTAGTGAGACTAATCCTTGCAAGTTAAGTATATTCATAACGGTAACATCCAAAATGTAGCACTTTTATTCAATACTAGTGACTAACATTGAATAGTTTTGCTGTTGGCCAGACACTGTGAAAGCTTATCTGCCTAGCAGTTCGGCCAGCTAACTTGTGATTCCTATCAGGATCTCAAGCTCAGTTCACCTGAGTCCATTTATCCATTTTCTTTGCTTTTTCCCACCACTGGAAGATGCTCCTTGAGTGTTTACTTTTGTGCAAACTATACATCAGAAGGAGAAAGCATTTTGGTTTTGATGGTTGTCATCCAGGAAAGATTTTTTAAGTTTCTCTGAATGATTTTTATGAATGTACATTTAATTTATTTGTTTTTAACAATTTTTAACAGCTTTATCATGAGCCCACTCTGTAATCAAGATGGTAACACCCATCACCCCCAGAAATGCTTCAGGTCCTTTTATAGTTTCACCTTACCTGTCACCTCTCTCATCCCCAGACAAGCATTGAAATGCTTTTGCCTTCTGTGTTAGTTCATTTTCACACTGCTGTAAAGAACTACCTGAGACTGGATAATCTGTGAAGAAAGTAGCTTTAATTGACTCACAGTTCTACATGGCCAGGGAGGGCTCAAGAGAAAATTAAAATCAGGGCAGAAGGCAAAGGAGAACAGGCGTATCTTACAAGGTGGCTGGAGGCAGACAGTGAGGAGGGAACAGCCACACTTAAACTGTCAGATCTCATGAGAACTCACTATCATGAGAACAGCATGGGGGAGCCACCCCATGATCCAATCACTTTCCGCCAGGTCTTCCCCCATCATGTAGGGATTACAATTCAACATGAGATGTGAGTGGGGACATAGGGCCAAACCCTATCACCTCCTATAAATTAACTTCATTTTCCATGTTTTAAATAAATGGCACTGTGAATTGTATACTCTTGCATCTGATTTCCTTCACTCAGCATCATAACTTTGGCATTCATCTATGTTTTTAAAGTCCATTCTTTTTTATTACTGAGTAATCTTTATTTCGTATATTTACACACCCCATTGGTAGATATTTGGGTTTCGGGTTATTACCAAAAGAGCTTCTATAAATACTGGTGTACAAGTCTTTGTATAGACATGTTCTCACTTTTCGAAGGAATGGGAAAATTATAGGAGTGGAATGGCTAAGAGTTGTGGTTATTACATGGTTAACGTTTTTTAAAACTGCCAAACTGTTTTCCCAATTGGTTGTTCCATTTTGCCTTTCCATCTACTCTCTAACACGTGATTTGATCAATCTTTTACATTTTTTGCATTAAAATGAATTTATACCAGCATCTCCTTGTGATTTTACTTTGCATTTCTTGAATTACTAATGTTAATCNTGAGATTGTGTCTCACTCTGTCACCCAGGCTGGAGTGCAATAGCATGGTGTCAGCTCACTGCAACCTCCGCCTCCTGGGTTCAAGGCATTCTCCCGCCTCAGTCTCCAAAGTAGTTGAGACTACAGGCACATGCCGCCACGCCTGGCTAATTTTTGTATTTTTGGTAAAGACGGAGTTTCACTGTGTTGGCCAGGCTGGTCTCAAACTCCTGAAATCATGATCCGCCTTCTTCAACCTCCCAACGTGCTGGGATTACAAGTGTGAGCCACCACTCCTGGCCTGAGCATCTTTTAATGGGTTTATTTGCCATCCATACATCTTCTTTGGTGAATTTTCTGTTCAAGTTTTTTGGATAAGTAGTATCATGTTGATTGCTTTTTTGAGTTCTTTATATATTCTGAAGACACACATGTATTAGATGTTCAGTTGGCAAACATTTTTTGCCAAGACGGTGTTCTGTCTTCTACCTTGTAGAAAAGACTGTGCGGAATTGGTTTCGTTTTTTCTTAACTATTTGCTAGACTTTGCCAGAGAAGGCACTCGGGTATGAAGATGTCTTACCTGAAAGGATTTTGAACATGAGCTCAGTATCTTTAGTGATCTATTTGCAGCTTGTAGTTTCTGAGGAATTGGTCTATTTCATCTACGTCATAAATGTGAGTGAGTCCCACTACTCTGTATTATCCTTTCAATGTCTGCAGGGTCTCCAACGATATCCTCTTCTATGTTTTCTGTCTTTTTTCTTTGCCAGTCTTGGTAGAGTTGTATTATGTTATTTATTTTTTCAAAGAAAAAGGTTTTGATGTATTTTCTTTGTTTTTGTTTTCTGTTCAGACAATTACTCAAATCAATTTCATTATTTTCAGCTCTTATCTTGATTATTTGCTTTCTTCTTCTCCTTCGGTTTGTTTAGTTCTTTTTCCTAGTTTAAAAGTCGAAGCTTAGATTGGTGATATGGAACCTTTCTTCTAATATAAACATTTAGTGTAAGCTTCCCTGTATTTGTTGAAAGAGCACAGAGTTGATGGTGTGTTTGTCACGGCCTGGAATCCAGGCAGTTTTGAGCCCAAAAGTGGGCATTAATGCAAACAGAAACACCCCCAGGAGAAGCCTGTGCTTCAGGCTCAAGGGGCAGGACATGAAACTCCTGATGCTCCCAGTGTGTGGGAATACCATTTCATATTTCCTACGTCTTCCATGCACCATCTCAAGACATCCCGTAGCAGAGGGCCCAGAGACAACCAGCACTCCGTGAGAGTGGGACGTTCCTTTTCCATCAGCGGAGAAGTGGTTCTGAGAGAGTGGGGTGAACCTCTGGGGCTGTTTTCCTCTTCAGTCAGCCTGCAGCATGGCCCCGGATGCACATGCAGTCAGGATGAGTGCACAGCAGAGACGGCAAATGAAGCCCAGACTTCAGGCTGGAGGACAGAAAAGTGGAGAATCTAAAAGTAAGATTGGGAAGGAGGAGAAGTTGTGGAAAGTGACTCTCTCTATATATATTTTAACAAACTCATAGGCTCACCTCCAAGCTGCAGTGCCTAGATCTTATCTTATATCTACATCCTTTTTAGCTCAATTTATTTATTTGTATAGACTTTTTTTTTTTCTTTCTTTCTGGAGACGGAGTCTCGCTCTGTTGTCCAGGCTGAAGTGCAGTAGTGTGATCTTGCTCACTGCAACCTCCACCTCCTGGGTTTAAACAATTCTCCTACCTCAGCCTCCTGAGCTCCTGAGACTACCAGTGTGTGTCACCATGCCCAGCTAATTTTTGTTAGAGACGGGATTTCACTGCGTTGGCCAGGCTGGTCTCAAACTCCTGACCTCAGGTGATTCGCCTGCCTTAGTATCCCAAAATACTGGTATTACAGGTGTGAGCCACTGTGCCTGGCCTATAGACTTTTTGTTTGTTTGGTTTTTGAGACAGTTTCGCTCTTGCTGCCCAGGCTGGAGTGCAATAGTGCAATCTCTGCTTACTGCAACCTCCACCTCCTGGGTTCAAGTGAATCGCCTGCCTCAGCCTCCCAAGTAGCTGGGATTAGGGGCATGTGCCACCACACGCAGGTAATTTTCTATTTTTAGTACAGGCGGGGTTTCTCCATGTTGGTAAGGCTGGTCTCGAGCTCCCTACCTCAAATGACCCGCCTGCCTTAGTCTCCCAAAATGCTGGGATTACAGGTGTGAGCCACCACGCCCTGCCCTTTATGGACATTTTTAGAGCAATTGCAGGTACTTAACAGGTCTGAGCTGAAGGTACAGAGATTTCTCGTAGACCTTCCCCATTCCTCACACCCACAGCCTCCCCTGCTATCAAAAATTACCTACCAGAGGGCTATCTTTACTATAATTGATGAATTTGCATTGACACATTATTATCACACAGAATCTGTGGTTTGCATGAGCATTTACTCTTGATGCTATACATTCTTACATCACTTGTGGAAGGCATTTTGATGAGAAAGGCATTTTAGGTCAACATATTTTTCTTTTAGTATTTTCAAGATTTTATTCTTCTGTCTTGCACTTTTTCCAAGAAGAAAGCTGCTGTCCATCTTGACTTTGTTCTTCCATACACAATATACCTTTTATTTCCATATGCTTTTAAGGTTTTCTGTATGTTACTATGTTTGAGTAAGAACTTTGGTATAGTTCCTTCATGTTTCTTATACCTGAGTTTCATCTGACTTCTTGGATTTTTGAGTTTACAGCTTTTATAAAATTTGGAAAATTTTTCAGGTTTTTTTCTATTCTCTTTTCTGTTGTTTCTCCTTTAGAAATTACAGTTTTATGTGTGTTAGGTATTTGACGTTCTCCCACATATCACCCATGCTCTGCTTATGTTTCTTAGTCTTTTTTCTCTGTGTTTACTTGGGATTGCTTCTGTTGGCATCTCTTCCGGCCCACTAATCCTTTCTTCTGCAGTGTCTAATCTTCTGTTCATCCAATTTGATGCATTTTTTTGGTTTCAGTTATTGTAACTTTTGTTTCTAGAAGTTTAGTTTGGATCCCTTAAAATTCTGTTTAGTCTGGGTGTGGTGATTACACCTGTAATCCCAGCATTTTGGAAGGCCAGGGCAGGTAGATTGCCTGAGCTGAGTTTGAGACCAGCCTGGGCAACATGGCAAAAACCCATCTCTATTAAAAATACAACAACCACCACAACAAAAATTGGCTAGGCATGGTGGTGCACACCTGTAGTCCCAGCTATTCAGGAGTCTGAGGCACGAGAATTGCTTGAACCCAGGAGGTGGATGTTGTAGTGAGCCTAGATCTCACACCACTGCACTCCAGTCTGGGCAACAGAGCAAGACTGTGTCTCAAAAAAAAAAAAAAAAATCTACACGTCTTTAACATATTTAATTTTTCTTCTAGTATCTATTAGTGTACTAATTCCATTACCTGTGTAATTTCTGGGTCAGTATTAATTGATTTATTTTTCTCCTTATTATAGATTCTGTATTTCCATGTCTTTGCATGCCTGGTAATTGTTGAATAGTATAGAGTTTTATTTTGTCAAGTGACATACATTTTTATACTTCTGCTAATATCCTAGAGTTTGATATGGGGTACAAGTAAGTCACTTGGAAGCGATTTGTTGTTTGGGGATTTTACTTTTCAGTTTTGTCACGTGGAGTCAGAGCCGCGTTTAATCAAGGTCTAATTATTTCTTACTACTGACGCAAAACAATCAAGTTCTCTACCCAGTGCCCGTGAGTTATGGAGTTTTTCACACTTGCAGATGGGAACAGCCCTTCTTCCTTCTGTCCCTGCCCTAAGGATGGTTATCTCTGCTCCACTCTAGTGGTCCTTTTCTGGGACTTAGGTAGTCTGTTCACATGCCTGTGCTGATCTGTGTTCTGCTCATGACTTGAGAGGGAGGCTCTGAAGATCTTGGAAATTCCTATCTGGGCAGCTGTCTCCTTGGTGATTTTCTACCCTAAAACTCTAAGGGCCTTGGTATCTTTCCTCTCTCATCTCTTCCACTCAGATTTCTGGATTTCACTTTGGTTCACCTCTCTGTGTCATAGCCCAGAAAACTCCATGAAGTCACCTGGGGCAGAGTTAGGGATTAATTCATTTGTTTTCTGTCTCTCAGAGTTCACTGACTTCATTAGTATCATATAACCTGGGAGCCATTGCTTCCTATTTACTGCCCAGTTTTCAGGTGTCTCAGGAGGGAGTGCAAATTGGTGACCATTGCTCCATCTTGGTTGCACGAAAACATCTGGGATTTATTTATTTTCTATATGAGTTCCCTACCATATAGGTTTCTTTTTTTTTTTTTTTTTATAGGTTTCTTTTTTTTTTTTTTTAACTATTACATTGCTCCTGGAATACTATGCAGCCATAAAAAAGAATGAAATAGTGTCCTTTGTGGCAACACGGATGCATCTGGAGGTCACTATCCTAAGCAAATTAACACAGGAACAGAAAACAAAATACCATGTGTTCTCACTTGTAAGTGGAAGCTAAGCATTGAGCACACATGGACATAAACATGGGAACAACAAGCACCACAGACTAGGGAGGGGGCATGGGTGGAAAAATGACCTATCATGCACTATGCTCACTACCTGGGTGACAGGGTCCATACTCCAAACCTCAACATCACACAGTATATGCATGTCACAAACCTGCACATGTACCCTTTGTATCTAAAATAAAAGTTAAAGTAAAGTAAAATTGAATAAAATAAATTGCTCATGGGGTATCTTGTGAGCAGCTACAATTAATTCTTATGGAGAACTTTTTACAATGATGGTTTTGTTTGAACACTTGTATTTCTTAAGATAGCTTTTGATAATGTAGATGATGTTTTTCTATATGGGTAACTGTTTTCCTGCTATGATTATTTAGATTATGTATACCACCTTTTCCTAAACAGACATATCTCTGTATAAAAATTAACATAGAGCAGCTGGTATTTCATAAAATGATGATGCTAGACGTGAGTTTTGGATAGGAAGTGGAGGCGAGTCCTATATTTGTTTGAATGTGCATGGATTTTAATTAAGTTAAAATTAAGCATACTAGAAATTGTCCAGGAAGATGATGACTTTCATTCTTTTTCTCAGGGATATCTTGGGTTGGGAGCTTTAATGACCAAATGGTCAACAATGTATTTTTATCTGTAGAGTTCTGAACAGGGTTCTGAACATTCTGTCCCCCTGTTCAAACAAACAAACAAAAAAGGTGCTTTGGCTCAGGACAAACTGCCACCTTCTTTCTCCACAATAGAATGTGGGAGTTAGCAGGAAATCCTCCACTTTCTTATTGATGATCTGCTACTGCTTTAACCCGGGAACTCTGAGACATGAAAAAATTCTTAAGATATTTAAGAATTTATAAATAATGAACATAGAGGGATATGATTTTTTTAAAGTACCTTTCCCTTATATTTCTCATATATTATCTCAAAAGTTTTTACAGCAACCATTACTTGTAAGTGTTGGTACTGAATGACCATTTATCAGGTCAGGAATGAGGCTCAAAAGCTTAGTATTTTAGCAAATGCCTCTGACCTTTATTATGTGCTCTTCAATTTCAGTTACCAGGGAAATCATACATAATCCCATATTAACAATATTTAATCTGTTTCAAGCAAACAAACAAAAAACATATGAAGACAGGCTTGAAAGGTGTGAGCTACATGTATATAGATATTTTATTTATATATTATAGGTATACATACATATATATATATATATATATATATATGAGTCTTGTACATTTTCTTCTTAGAATTCTCATACATTATCCATTCATTTGTTTTAAAATAGAAATTCTTCACATGAAGCTACAGATATACTTTCTCAACATAATTCACTGAAATATTTAAAATTAAGAAGCCATCTCAAAATCTAACAAAGTAAAATACTACATGGTGCCTTTATTCTAAAAGTTTATTTATTGCCAAATGCTCCCTGAAGACCTAAAAGCTTGAAAACTCAAGGACATCTCCATAAAAGTATTCATTAGAATGAATATTGAGTCCCACAAACTACCTGATGTTTTACACGTTGAACATACAAAGATGAGTAGGTCCTGCTTAAACCTCGACCGTCTCACAGAAAAGGGGTGACAGACACCTAAGATAGCATGTGGCGGGGTCGGCAGAGCCTAGGAGAAGAGCCTGATACCTCCAGAGAGGAGTACATACAAGTGCTCCTGCAGGGGCCTGGAGCAGCAGTGAGAGATGGACACATCCAACAAGGCAAAGGAGGAGCTCCCAGACTTAGAACTGGACCTGGGGGTAAGGGTAGTTGAGGTTAATATGAAAGAGGGACCGGACACGGTAAGGTGTACAGGAAAAGACGCCACCATTGCAGTGGCATAAGAGCAAGTGGAAAAGCTGAGAAAGTGAGAAAGAAGTAGAACCTGTGTATTCTAGGGTATAAAACTTAGACTTTATGCCACAACTAGTAGGCATTAAACATTTTCTGCAGTGCTAATAACGTGATTGTATTTTTCCTTAAGCTAGATCAAGGGTTGGCAAACTTCAGATGATGGGCCAAATCCATCCAGCTGCCTGTTTTTTAAGTAAAGTTTCGTTGTTAGACATCCATATCCATTTGTTTTCATATCATTTTCAAGGCAGAGTTGAGTGTGGCAATACAGACTATATGGGCCACAAAACCTAAAGTAGTTGCTCCCTGGCTCTTCAGAGAAAATGCTGACTTCTGAGCTAGATTGCTGTACACAGAGCAATTTGGCATTTGATGTTTGTGGCCTGATCATTCTCCATCGTGGTGACTGACCGGTGATTTGTCGAATAGTATCAGCATACATAATCTCTATTCACAGGATCAAGAAGCAGCACCCCACTTCCCATCATGGGAACAAAAACATCTCCAGACACTGCCAGGTGCCCCTGAGGGAGGTAACATCACTCCTCTTTAAGAAACACTTTTAGCAGCTAAGCAGAGTTTAGTTTTGAGTGAACGTGATGGTAGCCGAAGTTAGAACAGTGATCATTTTAATGAACTGAAGGGACAGTTGTGAAAAAAGATATTTTGAATCTAAAAATAGCACTACTTAACTATAAATATGGGGCTTAAGAAAGATAAAAAAATCAAGATGCTTCCAGAGATCTAGCTTAGGTTACAGGAGGAGTAATGATGCCCTTCACTGAGATAAGTAATAATGGGAAAAAAGCAGGCCAGGTGCCGTGGCTCACACCTGTAATCCCAGCACTTTGGGAGGCTGAAGTGGGCAGATCACCAGAAGTCAGGAGTTTGAGACCAGCCTGGCCAAAATGGTGAAACCTCATCTCTACCAAAAATACAAAAATTAGCCGGGTGTGGTGGCGGGTTCTTGTAATCTCAGCTACTCAGGAGGCTGAGGCTGGAGAATCGCTTGCATCTGGGAGGCGGAGGTTGCAGTGAGCCCAGATCATGCCACTGCACTCCTGCCTGGGCAACAAGAGCAAAACTCTGTCTCCAAAAAAAAAAAAAAAGAATTTTTGCAGTAAAGGACCAAAAAGCAAGGGCTTTGAATTGTCCATTGGAGCTGTGAGTTAGGGAAAGGTGTACTGAGGGTGCTGGGTTGAAGAAAAATGGTGTCAACTGAGGCATAAATGAGTCAAGAACTTATGAAACATAATGAGGAAAAGACAAAAAGAAGGTCAAATATCAAGAGTCAAAAGCTCCGTGGCCTAGAGGCCACCTAGAGGCTTGCTATAAGTGGGAGTCATACTTAATGCTGGCTGGAAACGTTTAATCCCATAGGTGAGCAAGATACAGTGCTTCAATGTTTATAAGGGCAGATAAATCCTTGCAAATCTCTAAAGTGCGCAGATAATTGCACTTGGTGGGTGGCAATCATGACATCATGAGAGTTTTCAAGGGCACCAGCCTCATACCAAATATTTGCAACAGTCTGTAAAAGAGATGGAGTGTCGAGGAATGAAGCTTTTGTGAAGCCATAGCTTGCATCTATTTCTATTCCATAATATAGATCTGTGGTCGTATGCAGTAGGTATCTCCCTATTACAACACATATATAATGCATTATGTATAAACATAGGCTTAAAGTTGATCCATTTTGTCATTTTTACTTAAGTTAACCCACTCAGCAGTTCCTGTTTCTAAATGCATTTTAGATGTTTAAAATTGATGTTAAGCAAATTGTCATAGGCTTCTTTTAATACCATCCAATCTAAAAGTGTAAAAGAAGACACATCTAAAGAAAACTTGGGTACTTATAAATTTTTCAAAATAATCCAGATGAATAAGAGGAAAAGAGAACGATTAGATAACAATCGTGTAGAAGCCTAGAGACGCAATGATAGCAGCACCAGTTCATCCTAATAACTGCATCTGTTCCCAAGGCATGGGATTGATGGCACCAGGACAACTGCCGCCACCTCAATGTGAAAGGGCAGGCCGATGACAGATCTGATGATGACTTGGACCTCAGAGATGGCGGCCAGGTGCCACTTAAAGTTACATTGTTGGTACCCTTCAATATAACTATAAATGAAAATAAGACATGAATAAGTGCTATGAATTTGCACTTTTACACTGATGGCTAATGAAATAGGCTGGGTGCTATAGATCACTTGTTTTTATATATGTTTAACAGGATGGTCACTAGCATGATCACATCCATGAGCTATTATTAGAATAATAGTAAATCATATTTAAGCATACTCACTTCATAAGTATACATATATATAAACACTATGTATTAATTATGTTGAGAAATAAAAAATATTTAAGTATTAAAATTTTTTCTCCTGCCTCTTCTCATTTCTCCTTCCATCCCTTCTTTCCTGTTTTTTATTCACTCAGCAATAGTTTGTGAATGTTTGCAACATGTCAGATACTGTGGGACACTTTGGGAATAAAAATATGGAATGTACAAAAAGCCCCTACCTCCAAAGCCAGGGCAAACAGAAAAATGACCATTTGGAGTAATGAAGGAGAAGGGAACCCAGAAAAGAAGCATCTGGACCAGTCAGTGTGGGGTTATGGGGAGACCTTTATAGGACATCCTGCAGTAGCTGACATGAAGTTGAGTCTTGAAGCCACTTAAAATTAGCTAGAAAGGGTTGTCCACACAACCAGGTGCAGAAGCGCAACACTGAGGGGGTGTGTGAGTTTGGCATGTTTATCTTGGGGAAGAGCAGATCCCAATGGGCAGGGAGATATTGAACTAGAGAAAGACACAGCAAGGACTGCCTCATGAAGAGTGCTGGTGCCAAACTAAAAACCAGGTCTGGATGCAGGAAGTGAGGTGTCACTGTGGGATAGTAAGCAAGACCATGCCACAAATTAACTAGAGAGGGCATGAGAGTTGTATTTTGGACACTATTGATGATAGTAATTGAGAAAGATTTAGTTGAGATTGTAGGGAGAAAAATTCATTGAGCTGAAGAAGACAACATAAACTTTGGAGGTGTTTAGGATATGGAAGGGTCACAACTTGATGAACCAGTGTTGGCAGAGCCCAGGTCTGCAGGCAGGGAGGTGGGGAGAGGGCGGACCCCAGGGAACAGCAGCGAATGATTGGGGATGTGGGAGGATGGATGATCTCGGGGTCTCCTTGGGACATGGGAGCTGTGCTGTGCAGAAGGAAATTCAACACATAGGTGTGAAGGTCAAGAAAGGGAGGATTGCATTTAGGTGCGTAACAATTTTAAGTCATTCATTCCTAAATGATAGTTTTAACCTTGCATGTGTTTGTGATTGCTGAAGAAAGACATGCCAGCATAGCCAAGATGCAGATGCTGAGACACGCACATTCACTGGGGGTGTGGACAGAGCAGGGTCTGTAAGGGATACTGAGAACGTGTGAGGCAGGTGAGAGGGAAGAGCCAAGCGCGGATGACACTCAGTGACAGGCGGTTTCAATGAGGGAGAAGTCAGCAGATCCATACACTACGGAAACAGAAAGGTGTGATGGAGAGAAACCTTGATATATGGTTATTAAATATGACCTGTAACGTGTTAGCTATCTTGACATGGGATGTTTTGATAAAGTGGTGTGCCCAAACTCCAGTCTCTGTTTACAGAAGAGACTAGAGAAAGTATGTTAAAACCCGTTCAAGTAAAAGATAGATTTATAGAGGTTTGTATTTTCTACTGACAAAATTTATCTGTGCTGCCCAAGATAGACATCAGTTGTGCTGCTTTAGAAAAGAATTATTTGCATTGATATAAGTTTTCTATTTACACAGAGCTGTAAAATAGCCTTCTCAAAAGCAATCAAAGGTCACACCTCTATAGAATTAGGTAGTTACCAGAGGCCCATTGGACAATGGCCAGCATTCTGTTCAGAGGATGCTCCAAGACAGGATTCTCTGCTTCACTGCAGTTTCCCCAGGACTAAGCACAAGGTTGCATATGTGTTTGTCTTAATGGGGTAATTGTCAAAAGAAGTGAATTCCAGGTAGAAAGCATACATAGGATCCAGACTTTGAAATATGTGTTGTGTCAAAGGCGTGTGATATATTAGTGAATATTAAGAGATTAACTATTTCATGTAATATTAATTTCTTTAGGGTTCTAGCTAATTCTAATTTTAATCATGACTTTTTTTTAAATTTAGATCTTCATTACCATTATTAGTGCCTATCAGTGAATGATAATATACTTAAATTTCCACATTTCAAATGTCATGCATATTTTTCTTATCATTTGGACCTGTCCATCCAATATTTACATATAGTGGAAATAAGTAATCAAGATACAATATGACAATTTGGTGCACAAATTATTTTCCCTCTGAATATGTGTTCAGGACTCTATTCTTTTTTTTTTTTTTTTTTGAGATGGAGTCTTGTTCTGTTGCCAGGCTGGAGTGCAATAGCATGATCTCGGCACACTGCAACCTCCGCCCCCTGGGTTCAAATGATTTTCCTGCCTTAGCCTCCTGAGTGGCTGGGACTACAGGCACATGCCCCCATGCCCAGCTAATTTTTTTGTATTCTCAGTGAAGATGGGGTTTCACCGAGTTGGTCAGCATGGTCTCGATCTCTTGACCTCGTGATCCACCTGCTTCGGCCTCCCTAAGTGCTGAGATTACAGGCGTGAGCCACCATGCCCAGCTGGGACTCTAATTCTTAATGTTGCTAATTACCCCTCACTATTATCCAGTCATCTTTGTTACATTACTCAAAAGCAACATATCTGTATTTAAAGTGTCCACTGAAGAGAAATAGGAATTTCATTATTTATATTAAATCGATCATTACAATGATATGTTCTGAAAATGTACATGTCTATTGCAGTTCTTGACTCAATGTGGCCTAACACAGTTAAATGACATTAAAATTCACTGCTACTAATGTTTACTATCTCACTGGCAATGTTTGTCTTTATAATAAATATTGATCGGCTATATTTTTAAAGTAATACTTTTCCAAATTAACAAACACAATTCAGTTCAGATGCAAACCCTAGGTCTTCACTGAACCTTGCCACACTTTCCAAAGGAGGTGTGCAGAGGAAAGTGCCTTGCTGTATAAACAGAGTCATGTAGTCTCAGCATCGGGCTGCTCCTTTGGAGATAATTGTAATTTCAATCTTAACTGCTCAGTGATTTGCTAATCAATTGCACTGGCAATGATACTCTGAACAGTAGATTCATATGGTAGGGGGTAACTCAACTTAATATCTGAAATAGGCATAAACTTGTTTAAATAATAAAATTATTGGTATTAACCACAAACTTACACAATGCTGGCCAGGCGTTTGTGGCTCACACCTGTAATCCCAGCACTTCGAGTGGCTGAGATGGGCAGATCACTTGAGGTCAGGAGTTTGAGACCAGCCTGGCCAACATGGCAAAACCTTGTCTCTACTAAAATACAATAATTAGCCAGGGATGGTGGCAGGTGCCTGCAATCCCAGCTACTTGGGAGGCTGAGGCAGGAGAATTGCTTAAACCCAGGAAGTGGAGGTTGCAGTGAGCCATGATTGTGCCACTGCACTCCAGCCTGGGCAACAAAAGTGAGACTCCTTTTCAAAAAACAAACAAACAAAAACAAAAACAAAAAAAAAAACTCGACAATGCTTGTTAGCCATTCTCAGGTATAGTCTTCTCTCTTCAGTCAGGGGAGAAAAACACTGGAATAACAAATATCTCCAACAACTAAATCTACCTGTTTAGTTTTCTGTCCCTGCTCGAAAAGGAGGTCAGATTGACCTTGGTGAATATTTGATTAAGGAGCAAATTGCTTTAGGAATGGTATAATTTTACTTAAACCTCAGAGCTTAAACAGGTCTTTTATTTAGGCTTAAACAACAAATGAACATCTGTTCTTTTCAGTTTAACAAAACAAGCTGTTCTTGTAGCTGATAAATACAAGCCGTGGCCCAGCCAGTGAATTATAAAATGCATGAAGAATAAAGATATTGATCTGAATGTACGGAACAGGCTGGGCCCCATGTCCTCCTGAGATGTGTGACCAAATTAGAGAACAGTGTGGTTACTTCCTCTGCCTCCGACCATTATTTCAGCTCCATCAAAGTCTAGGTTCTCCAAGAAGGCACAGTTTTAAATTAAATGTTCCCTTTGGTAGATGGCTCTGAGTATTAGGTATGCACAGGTAGGGAGTCCGTGCAGAAAAGTATCCAAGGCTGTATTGGAAGCAAGCAGAAACCTGGCTAAAATAAACATCACGAGCGGGAAAAGCTGCTCAGGTAATGGAACTTGGTGTATGTTTCATGCTGAGACATTTCTGATTTAGTGTTTCCCTTTCATCCACTTACTGAATAAATACAATGTTGTTATATGGCACAATTAAAATGAAATGGTGGGACCAGCTTTGAGTAAGAGAACTTGAGAGTATTGTCATGTAAATTCTTAGCAGATGCTCTGAATTCATTTTTTATCTGCTTTCTGGTGTTGCCTAGTCCCAGGAGCTGAAGTATAATTCAGCATTCTTTTTTATTATTCAACTCCCATATTGTCTGGGAGGAGAGGCCCCCTGGCTTAATTACTTAAAGTACATGGATGAATCCCTGGGATTCAGGCGGTGTTGCCAGTGTGGTGCTTGAGAGCAGTGGCTGTGGTGGAAGTGAGCTCAGCGGGCCCCAGGCTGCCCTTCCACACCGCACCAGAAGACACAGAGCCTCCAGACAGAACCACAGATGGGGAGCTGCACAGCAGCCCGGTCATTTCCAGTGATGGTGAACTGCCCTGCCGAGGCTCTCTGGTGGTCCTGAGACCACCTCAGGAGGCGGGCATCCCCTTGCTCCTCCAGGCCCACTGCTTTCCCTTCCTCTGCGTTTCTGCCAACAGCATTGTGAAAGTCAGAAAGTGAGTCTCATTGCGGATGCTGTTTTAGAATCTTAAGAGATTAATTCCTAATAAATCTGGCCATGAGGACATTAAAATATAGTAACAAAAACAACCACCACCACACAGAGAGAGAGACAGAGACAGAGAGCATGGGGGAATATGACCCTGATGTAGAAGACTTGGAATTTAAGGCAAAAGCTATCATAAAATTTAATGGAATAGTATGGAATCTTGCCTTTTTCATTTTCTGTATTATTATTATTATTATTGTTTTTGAGACAGAGTCTCACCCTGCCTGTCTCCCAGGCTGGAGTGCAGTGGCATGATTTGGGCTCACTGCAACTTCCGCCTCCTGGGTCCAAGTGAGTCTTCTGCCTCAGCCTCCTAAGTAGCTGGATTTACAGGCGCCCACCACGACACCTGGCTAATTTTCGTATTTTTAGTAGAGATGGGGTTTTGCCATTTTTTGGCCAGGCTGGTCTCGAACTCCTGACCTCAGGTGATCCGCCTGTCTCCACCTCCCAAAGTGCTGGGGTTGCAGGTGTGAGCCACCATGCCCGGCCATTTTCTGTATTATTAATATGATTCATTTGTACATTATTCTGTATGTTGGTTGCCTTTATCCTTTCAAGCACAAAACAAGAGGGATGAACGTCTATCATCCCATCTCCCATATTGATTTAGAAACTACATTTGACTCAAGATCCTACAGCCCAGATTAAGATGTTAGCTTTGCAATAAACTGACTCTGTCTTATCACATAATGTCTTTAAATATAATTCTGGAGTTGTTGTGAGAAGTCAGTTATGATGTGGCATCGTCTCTTATCACACCTGGAATTTATGGGCACTCTATAAATCTTCCTTTGCTTTCCTGTTTCTCTGTTCTTCCCTCCCTTCTTTTTCTCCCTCATGCTCCATTTTCAACTCCAGAATGTTGTACACAGAATCTAGGGAAGTCTTTTACCATGCCAGTCCCCAAGACTGCAAGAGAGACCTCCTGGGGCTGCAGGGTGGCCCTTCCCTAAGGTTCCAAGGAGGACCTTGAACCAAGAATTGCATAGGAAATAACATTTTCAGCAATGTGAAGTGTCATGATGTCTTCATTTGAATGGTGCATCCGTGTTTCTAAAAGATGATAGCAGCCTGTTCTCCCTCGTTTGGAAGTAGAAGGGAAATCCGTGTTGGCCAGTCCCAGAAGCAGCAGGCCTGGCATTGTTGTGGTGATAATGCAAAGACGTCTTCCTGCCTCAGCAGAGCCATGTGCAGACCATGGTGAGAACTAAGCCTCATATGGGTCCCTGTAGATGTGAAAATAAACTCAAGACCAAATTCAAAGCCTCAGCACTCCAGGTGGTGCAAAAGCCATTGCAAGATATAGCTGATGTCCCCTTCCGTCTTTCTTGTAAATAAGCAGGGCAGGTCATGAGGGAGAGGACGGGTGCACTCTATGGCTGTGCATCCACATGTCAGCTAACAGGCTCTAGTTCAACAGCAGGGCAAGTGCCAGGGATTGTGGGGAGATGGGAGGTGATGTGACTCGTCCTGATCCAGGGGACCCTTCCAAAGGGGCAGAAGTGATAATGGGTGGGCAGGCGTGTGTGGTGAAAGGCTCCATGTGTTTTCCTGTAGTGTGGGCCTAGGGAGGCTGCAGGACAGCAGAGGAGACCCACAGTGGGATGGACAGAACTCAACTGCAGTGATGGGTAGGGTATTTCCTGTCAGTCATGGGAAGGAGGGAAAGAATGTGCACGTGTAGAGAACAAAATAGATTTCTGTGTGAACTAGAATGTTTTTGACAACTTTGTCTCTGCTTTTATATCCTTTTCCTTAAAAGAAAAAAAAAAACCACACCAATCCTCCCTCTTTAGTGGAAAAGCTCTCCTGCAATTCCCGCCCCTCCCTGTCCCATTTCTCTCTCTTATCGTCCCCGGCTGTCCACATTGCAGCAGGTTTTATCTCTCTCTCAAGCCCACTTGTGCTCCTTTTTCTTCATACTTCTCTCTGTTTTCATGATGTATGTCAGTCTTGTTGCTAGGCAGCTGCTATGTTCAACCCACCATGCTGCCTTCTGAATGCTGGAAATTAGCCCCAAATAGCTAGAAAATCACCCTTCCGCACCTGCTCTGTGTTTACTGTGAGAGCAGGAATATGAATCTAAGTTCACAGAATGGGGGAGATGCTCCTTATATAGCCGTGGGCAGACAGCTACGTTTGTGGTGTGCACGGCAGGTACAGAGACCATGCAGTGCCCCCAGAAAAAATGCCCAGGAGTGGTCCCAGAAGAAAGTACATCCTCATTCTATCAGAGCTAACATTTATAAATAAGATAATCTGGTGAAAAATGGAAATATACAAAAATAAATATGGATAGAATATAGACGTTGTGTGTATTTCTACAAATGTTGCTGCCTGCGAGCTTAATCAGTTTTTCCTTGCCTCTGAAAAACAAAAAGCACTCATTGATTCTGTGTCACCCTCCAGCTGTTGGTCTTTTCTTTGATCGATGTTATGAACCACCAGCTGCTAGGGTCTTGATGCCATCGTAATCTAGTTTCTCCCATGAATGATGTTGCCACTGATGCCACAGTCACCAAACACCACAGCCCCGCTGCGTGCAACCGCATCTCTTCCTCCGTGATGTTCAGCACTGCCGACCACGTTTCCAACACTGCCTTCCCTTGGCTGCTCTGAAATCGGGCAGCTCCCATCCAGTCCTTTCTTGCCCGGTCCTCCTTTCCCCTCCCCTTCAACACTCTCTTTCTCTGTCGGTCCTCCAGTAGGTAGCTCCTACGACATTCCAGTTTTCTCCTTCACTTTTTCTCTTTTCATGGATTATCCAGTCTCTTTCTGGAAGAGCAGGAGGGTAATGGTTCTCCCCAAAGATTGTTTTCTTGTTCACAATGAAGTAATTTGATTAAATAGTATAACGTCTTGAAATAAGAAAAACACATCTTTTCTGAGGTATAATTTTGACCCAAAAAAAGTCTTGCTTTATATTTGACCATATGCAGTAAAATTAGAACACTGCTTTACATGTCTTAGTGATCTTGGCATTTCTTGGCAGAATACTTTGCTCATAGTAAGTGTTCAATACGTGAATTAAATTTTTAAGGGGTTTCAGGATACTGAAACAATGTAAGTTTTACGTTTTCTGTTTTGGTTTTGGTTTTGGTTTTTTTTAGACAGAGTCTAGCTCTGTCACCAAGCTGGAGTGCAGTGGCGCTATCTCAGCTCACTGCAACCTTCCAGGTTCAAGCGTTTCTCCTGCCTCAGCCTCCCAAGTAGCTGGGACTACAGGCATGCACCACCATGCTCGGCTAAGTTTTGTATTTTTAGTAAAGACACGGTTTCATCATGTTGGCCAGGCTGGTCTGAATCTCCTGACCCTGTGATCCACCCACCTTGGCCTCCCAAAGTGCTGGGATTACAGGCATGAACCACCATGCCTGGCCAGGTTTTACTTTCATAAAAAATTTTCTTTGAGAATGAAGAGGTAAAGCCAATGTTTACCAAATAGAAACATTTTCAGAGAAACTGCATCTCAGGTTAATAAACATTAGCTTGACATACATGCATTGTATTTTTCTAAGAAAATGATTCTTCCATTTCCTGATAGTCTTTTATAAGTAGTCAACTAAAATTCACTACGTTGTTTTATTTTATTTGAGATGGAATCTTGCTCTGTCACCAGGCTGGAGTGCAGTGGTGCGATCTCTACTCACAGCAACCTCTGACTTCCTGGTTCAAGCAATTCTCCTGCCTCAGCCTCCTGAGTAGCTGGGATTACAGGCACATGCCACCATGGCTAGCTAATTTTGTATTTTTAATAGAGAAGGAGTATCACCATGTTGGCCTCCCAAAGTGCTGGGATTACAGGCATGAGCCACTGTGCCTGGCCAAAATTCACTATGTTTTAAAATCAACCTAAATGCCCATCAGTGGCAGATTGGATAAAGAAAATGTGGTACTTATATACCATGGAGTACTATGCAGCCATAAAAAAGAATGGGATAATGTCATTTGTGGGAACATGGATGGAGTTGGAGGCCATTATCCTTAGCAAACCAATGCAGGAACAGAAAACCAATACCACGTGTTCTCACTTATAGCTGGAAGTTAAACTGTAAGAACTCATGAACATAAAGAAGGGAACAATAGACAGTAACTTGAGGATGGAGGGTGGGAGGAGGGAGAGGAGCAGAAAGATAATGATTGGGTACTGGGCTTCAGACCTAGGCGACGAAATAGTATGTACAACAAACCCCATGCCACATGTTTACCTGTGTAACAAAACTTCACATGTACACCCCAAACCTAACATAAAAGTTAAAAGAAAAAAGTCACCATGTTTAATCTGAATCCTGTGGTGACTGCATAAGCTCTTCTTATCTCTAGGTCCATGACACACAGGATGTCAAAGTTCCCCTTTATATTGGAAGGAACGATCACCTTTGAAGAGAGAAACACTGTTCATCACTTTCCTTAGGTTCTTTATACCTTCTACTGTTAGATTTTCTCTGCTTCTTCAATTTCAGCCTGTCCTTTTAAATAATCTATGAGGTGGCTCATTCACTTATATTTTGTAAGATACTATGATTTCTGTTCTTTCAGTGTTATCATATTCACAATACATGAATGTATGGAAGCATGTTTTTATGCTTGAATCCTTGCTGTTGAGAACATATTTGATGAATGGTGCTTATATTAGAGAATTTTTTTCTTTGTGATAGAACTTTTTATGAAGCTACACACTTAGTATACACTGGCAACTTAGGATGTGGACTGACAAGAAGAAGGGGAAGTTGAAAGTGTTTAGAAACCCATCACAAGAAACTCAACACAAGAAGTGAGGCAAATGGGGCATTTAATATAACACAGCTTGAGGTTGGAACCCCATGAGGGAAAGAGTATTCTGCACCATCACAGAAGCTGCATCCGTTTCGCGAATGCTCAATACTGCACTGTCCCATCAGACAGAGGTGTATGACAGTAAAGAAACCAGCCACAGATGAGTAATGGGCAACCATGAAGGTAATAAACCTAGCGTGGGGGGACTGGCTGACGTCCCATCAATATCTCTTCCAGAACTCCACCGAAATTTCTCCTTTTCGGTTCTCAGTCGCAGTATTTCCCTCCTGATGAATAGCATTAGTCTGGGGAATAACTGCTCTTCCCTGTCTACTACAGCATGGGAAACGTCAGCCACAGCCTCCAGTTTCTTAGATCAAAAACCTCGAAGCCATCCTCTCTTCCTTTCATATCCACATTGATCCATTCGCCATAAAATCCTGCTGGGTCTACCCAAGTATGTGGAGAGCCCAACACAGTTTTAATGCTTCTGTCACCATAGCGCTGGTCCAGTGTCTCTCACCTAGACTACAGGAAGGGCCTCCAGATGGCAGCCCTGGCTCCTCCCTGCCCTCTCCAGCCCCCCTCAGCCTTGCAACATCAATGATGCTTTTCTTTAAAGTCAAGGGACAGAGCTCCTGTGCTGAAACCTCACTGCTGGGAATCGGAGTCAGAGCCCAAGTCCTGACAGTCACCTGCAGGATTCTGATCCTAGCCCCCTTGCACTGACCTCTCCAAACTCATCTCCTACACCGCTCCTCTCCTTCCTCTTCTCCAGCCACACTCGACTCCTTGATGTCCCTAGAGCAGCCTTGCACCACCGACACTCCAGCGGGACCACCGTTCCCCCAGAGAGGCCACCGGATCCTCCCTCGGTGCCGGGCGTCTGCTCACGGCGAAAGCTTTTCTGCCTTATCTTTCTCCACATCTCTCATTTTACTTGGCACACTTCCTTATTTACTTTATTTTTTTAAGAGTTGGGGTCTCTGTCCTCCAGGCTAGAGTGCAGTGGCGTGATCCTAGCTCACTGTAGCCTCCATTTGCTGGTCTCAATCCATCCTCCAGCGTCAGCTTCCTGAGTAGCTGGCACTATAGGTTTGCGCCACCATGCCTGGTTAATTCTTTAAAATTTTTGTAGAGATTGGGTCTTGCTATGTTCTCCAAATTTGTCTCATACTCTTGGCTTCAAGCCATCCTCCTGCCTTAGCCTCCCAAGGTGCTGGGACAACAGGCATGAGCCATGGCACCCAGCCCTTATTTAAGTTTTAATTCTACCTCTCTCTGCCATAAAGGACTCTGGTTTCTTATCCCCAGCTACATTCCCTGCACCTAGGAGCATCCCCAGCACAGACTTCATGCTCAGTCAATACTGGTGAATTTATTGATTGATCTGAGTGAGCCACAAACCTCAATTCCAGATATGAAACTAGATGACAGTTGTTCCCCTCATCTCAAACCAGGATAAGACAGGAAGAGCAACCTGGCTAGAAAGGTTCATGTTTACTTTTTCTTTTTTTTTTGAAATGGAGTCTCACTCCATCACCCAGGCTGGAGTGCAGTGGCATGATCTCGGCTCACTGCAACCTCCGCCTCCCAGGTTCAAGCAGTTCTTCTGCCTCAACCTCCTGAGCAGCTGGGACTATGGACACATGCCACCACAACCGGCTAGTTTTTTATTTCTAGTAGAGACGGGGTGTCACCATGTTGGCCAGGCTGGGCTGGAACTCCCGACCTCAGGTGATCTGCCTCCCTTGGCTTCCCAAAGTGCTGGGATTACAGGCATGAGCCACTGCATCTGGCTCATGTTTACCTTTTACAGTCCATTGATTTGCCTCAGACACAGAGCAAGTGAAGCCTAAATATACGTGTCTTCAGTGGACTGAGGTGACCTGTCTGTCTTGGATGACAGATGCTGGGAGAGTTTGGGGAGAGCAGACAAGTCACTCCCCAGTTGCTCCTGTGCTCAGGACTGAGGTCCTGCTTTAGGCTCGTGATTACCTTATGGCCTCAGATCAAAGGTACCGGGGGAATTTGTTTTAGCTCAGGAATGGAAGGCCACGCTCTCTTTCCATCCTGTGACACCACCTTTCGACAATACTCACGCTCCAAAAGACAAGATGTTTTATATAATACTAACATAGAGTATCTCATCCTGTCTGAGATTATTTTTTGCTTTAGTTGAAATGTCAGAATTATACCATTTGAAGTGTCAAAAGAACAATAAAAAAAAAAAAAAAAAAAAAGCATCAGGTGCCTGATTTTTCATTCTGACTTGTTCATATTATATTCAGATGCTTGAATTATATCAATTAAAGTCTTGGTTAGAATTAATAAAGTTCCAGAATGAGACAATTATGAGAGAGAATAAGAAGATAACTTGAGAGATTTCATTTCAGTTATTACTCTGGCTAAATGGTAGAAACACGTGGCTTTCCTGAGGGTGTGAATGAGTTCACTGTTCAAGAGCATCCAGGCACCGGAAGGCCAGCAGACCAAGGCCTCTTATCCCTACATCTCTGGTACCATGATGGTTACTGTTGAGTTTTACTTTTTTAATTTTTTTTAGGGTAAATCTTATCCTTTTTCACTCTAAAACCATCCAGGGTGAGGGCTTGTTAGTGGTCATCAAGATGGTAACAATGGCAGTGAAGAGCTTGGCCCTAGAGTCAGATTGTCCTGGGTTCAACTCCAGCTCAGTCACTTCCCTGTCCCAGAGCTGCTGTAACGAAGTGCCACAGAGTCGATGGCTTCATGCAGTGGACATTTCCTCTCCCAGCTCTGAGGTGAGAAGTTCAACACTGAATTGCCAGCAGGGCCATGCTTTCTCTGAAACTTGGGGTGGCATCCACCGTGGGGCTCATAGATCCTCAGTGTTCCCCGGCTTGCCGCTATGTTACTGACACCTCTGCCAGCATCACGTGGCCCTCTGCTGTGTGTCTCCCGTGGCGTTTCCCTCTTCTTTCCAGGACATGAATCATATTGGATTAGGGCCACCCCAATGATCTTGTCTTAACTTGAGTACTCTACAAAGACCCTAAAGATCACATTCACTTATCTTTTGGGGTTGGGGACTGGGGGGAGTGCACAGTTTAGCCCATAACAGCTCCCCATCCACCCGGGTAAGTGAATGAACGTCTACAACCATTATCTGTCTCACTATCAAAAGACGATTGTCATCCAGGTCCTGCGTCTGTGAGGAGGACATGAGGGACATGAAAAGCCCTTTGCAGTCATTCAGCGCTCAAGAAATGTGACTTCCCATTTCCTGCTCTACACCCCCATGTCTTGGCCATCAATTATTTAAACTTGATACATTCAAGGGCAACCTAAGAGGCACCATATGATGCACAAAGCTGGCCCCTTAACCGGGGCGAGCTCACACACTTTGAGGAGAGGTCGGAGTTTGTAACACAGAACAGAATTTGTGTCTTGTCTGGAGAAACGCAAACGGGCAGTTCTGAGGGAGGGCAGGCTGTTGCTTGCTAGGTGGCTTGCCGAGGTCGTCATAGCAAACTGGTTACAAAGTGGGAAACCAAATCTCAGTTTTCAGATCCCCATTTGGTTTCTTTCCTGTTTGAACACATTGTACAATTACATCACTTGTCACCTTTTAACTACTCAGACTTTATCTAACTTAACCCGTGTTTGCTCATAAGAGGTCCTAATGTCAGCTGGGCACAGTGGCTCACACCTGTAATCCCAGCACTTTGGGAGGCCTGAGGTGAGGAGTTCGAGACTAGCCTGGCCAACGTAGTGAAACCCTGTCTCTACTAAAAATACAAAAATTAGCCAGGCATGGTGGTGGGCACCTGTAATCCCAGCTACTTGGGAGGCTGAGACAGGAGAATCACTTGAACCCAAAAGGCAGAGGTTGCAGTGAACCAAGATCATGCCATTGCACTCCAGCCTGGGAGACAAGAGTGAAACTCCATTTAAAACAAAAAAAACCCACAGAGATACTGATGTCATGTGACAGTCACTAGGGGGATGCCCATACCTTCTCGGTGGTCCACATGCCCTGCCCTTTGCACAGCTTACTCCGGTTCCCAGCCCTCCACACGTCCCCGTTTATACCCATTTGCCCTGCTCTGTTGTACAGGGGAAATTCAGTTTATTCTTCTGCAGAAACCCCAATAAAAATAATAAAGTAAAATAAAATAAAGCACATAGATACCAACTTCAGTACATGCAGTGTAAGAAATTACATTTTTGTTACCTATCAAAAGCAAAACAATTCCCAAATACTTCACCCATTGACAAATCACTGAAGTCCATTTAGTGTGAGCAAAAAACTGAGCCACATTTTTCATATCCTTGCCTCTGGCACTGCAATTCCAGTCTCAGTTACTTCAGTCTCAGTCTGTTACTTACCACTTTTTGTATTTTTTTGCTTTACTGTATCCTAAATTTGATAGGTGAGCAAAAATCCATCTATGAGAAGAAAGGGTTGCTGCTGATGTTAAGGAATTCATTTTGGTTTACAGCTAGCAAGATTATGAGGATTCTCAATCCAGGAAAAGTCATACACTGACTTTTCAGTGTGAATGCTGAGGATTTAAGAAAGGAAATAAGAAATGTCTTCAGCTGAGAAGGTAACTAGGTACTGTCTTGGTCAGTTCAAGCTGCCATCCCAAATTACCATAGACAAGGTGGCGCTTGAGCAACAGAAAGTTCTCATAGTCCCGGAGGGTGGGAAGTCCAAGGTCAGGGTGTCAGCAAATTACGTGTTCAGTGGTTGCTTAGTTTCTGGTTTACAGAGAGAGCCTTTTTGTTCTCTCTATGAACTGCATTCTCACATGGTATTAGGTTAGGGCTAAAGTAATTGCAGTTTGGGGCTGTGAATATTAAATCATTATAACTAAACTCAAACACATCTTTATTAATCAAAATAGGAACCATTACAATCAACACACTTTTTCCAATAAGAAATAAGTTTGTTTATCTCGGTGTAAAATTCTGTGCTTTGAGATTCAACAAACTCTTGGAAGGAAAGCATTTTCTGCATCCCGCCACTTATGGAAGCTCTTTCCCTGCAAAAAGTTGCTGAGATGCTTGAAGAAGTGGTAGATGGTTGGCAAGAGATCAGGTGACTCTGGTGATGAGGCAAAACCTCGTAGCCCAGTTCTTTCCACGTTTGGTTGTGTGATGTGAGGTCAGGCGTTGTTGTGGAGAAGAACTGTGCCCTTTCTGCTGGCCAATGCCAGCTGCAGGCGCATCTCATCAATTTGCTGAGCGTACCTCTCAGGTGTGATGGTTTCTCGGGGATTCAGGAAGCTGTAGTGGGTCAGACCACGGTGACCAGGACCTTTTTTTGGTGCAAGTTTGGCTTTGGGAAGTGCTTTGGAGCTTCTTCTTGGTCCAGCCACTGAGCTGATCATCGCCAGTTGTCATGTAGAATCCATTTTCATCATACATCATAATCCAATCAAGAAATGTTTCCTTGTTGTTGCATAGAATAAGAGAAAATAATGCTTCAAAATGAGTTTTTTTAAATTCTTGCTTAGCTCATGAGCCACCCACTTTCTGAGCTTTTTCACCCTTCCAATTTGCTTCAAATGTCAGATCACCCCAGAATGTTTGATGTTGAGTTCTTTGGCAATTTCTCGTGTAGTTGTAAGATGGTCGGCTTCGATGATTGCTCTCAGTTGGCCGTTGTCAGCTTCCAATGGTCAGTGGCTACACTCCTCATCTTCAAGCCTCTCGTCTCCTTTGCAAAACTTCTTGAACCACCACTGCACTATGTGTTTGTTAGCAGCTCCTGGGCCAAATGCGTTGCTGATGTTGTGAGTTGTCTCTGCTGTTTCATGGCCCATTTTGAACCAAATAAAAAAATCGATTGAATTTATCTAAAAAAATTGCTTTTTATCTAACATCATTCTCATAGTCTAAAATAAACATAAAATAAACAGCAAGTCATAAGTCATTAGCAAAAAAACATAAAACAAGGCTTGCCCACTAAAATGGTGTATAACATAACCACATTTGTTTAAGAATGTATTCCAATATCAAAAGTCAAATTTCAACAATGCGGAAACCACAATTACATTTCCACTGACCTAATAGAAAGGAACTGGCCTTTTCTCTTTAGCCTTAGCTAAAGCACTAATTCTATTCATGAAAGTTCCACCCTCATGCCTTAAACACCTGTCAAAGGTCCCTCCTCTTAATACCATCATATTGGGGGTTAGGATTTGAATGTAGGGATTTTGAGATACATTCTCTCCATGACAGGTGTGTTTTCCCAGCCGTTACACACCAGTCTGTACTGCTGCACACGTGAGCCCTGCTGAAATAAGACTCATGTGTGATTCCTGTGTGGCTGTCCATGAGATGTGTCCCATACTCCCACTGCCTGCTAAGAGGGAAGCAAGTAAATAAATACGTGTAGGCAAAACACTCCCTCCCTCAATTGCACTAAGGAAATGGAATAAACTCATTTTAGGAGATGCCAAATTTACTGCAGTGAACTTTAGATGAAACACTAAGGTATGCTACAGAAAATAACAGAAAACTTATGACTTAAGCTTTGGCATTGAGTTTCCTTCAGCTTGCAGAGCAACCCGACATGAGAATCATAAACACAGAAGGCAACAGGGTGCAACTGTTTGAAATGATCTTTGCTCATTTCCTTTTTGTATTTCTCCTTTTCCTCCTCCTCCATTGCAGCCTTGCCTATAGCTCAGGCTAGACACCGTAAGTGCAAAGGGAATTTTACATAGATATTTTATGGGAGATATAATTTTGAAAGTCATTTTTGAAAAGCCTATAGGAAACTATTATATTGCCATGAATTTCAGCTAGGGAATGGAAGTAAATTGCTCACTGATACTTTACAAAATAAAAATATGCCAGAATATTTTAAATGTTCAATATCTAATATATGGACAAGAAGCGATGCTACTTCACAGATAAGTATTCTGAATGAACATTTTGGTGTTTCATTATTATGGACTCTAGTTGCATCGGAATTCACTCTTAAGTGGCCTAAATAATGCTTCAATCTCTTAAAAGGTATATTTTTAAAGAGCATACGAAATGTTTAAAAATAGCTGATAGATTAATTTTCATTTCCTTCAAATTTCCTTTGGTTTAATGGTTTGAATTGCTCCATGACCATGCTACACGTACATTAGAGGACTGAAAAATATATTCGACTCATTGTAAAAACCATTTTCTTTGTAAAAGATAAGGATTATTTACAGTTGCCTAGTAAATGTATAGTGGACAGGTATTTGGGTATTCCTGGGATAAAGATGGGGAAACCTTTGAGAAACCACATATCAAAGACAACCCTGTTGAATGTGATTATTTGCTTGGCAAACACAGTCATTGCTTTCTACGTCTGCTGCTTTTCACAGGTATAAGCCGCTGGCTGATACGTTCCTGCATGAGAAGAAGGAACAGTCGGCTGCCCAGCGATGTCGGTTTGTACTCCAGCAGTGTAAATTACAAGGCTGGCAGGTTGGTGACCTACAAGCTACGGAAATACCACTTTAGGATTTGAAATAAATGAGCTGAGTCATTGCAGGGAGCCACCAGAGTCTTCCTGGCAAAAACAAATTCCTTTGATGTGTTTGACAAGGCGTGACATTAAGTGTATTCCCTGGAAATTTGTCAGTCTTTATGACTTACTGATTTTAACATCATGCAGCCAACATGAGAGTCAATCTAAGAGGCTCCCTTTACAATCATGGCAGAAGCTCATGAGCCCCATTCTGTCTGCCCATGTGTCAGACTCAGACCTTGTCACTAAAGCATTTTGTCATATTTACCCATAGCAGGAGTCACAGAAGCCAAAATTGAACTAAGGCTGATTTCTCTGTGCAGAGTTGGTAACTCACAAGTGCATGTTCGACCTGGACTTCTCCAGTTTGTTCAAGTCTCACTCAGCCCCCTTCCTTTCTGTTTCTCTTTGCTCTGCTTCTCACCTGCCATACTGTGAAAATGTTACTATCTTTTGAAGCTCATTTGTTGTTAAAAGCTTCATAATTGGAAACACTTTATTATAGTCTGCGGTCCATTTGAATGGCAGAGCCTAGGGTTCAATGAAAGCGACAGCTAGACCTGCAGAAAAGGGAAATAACTTGAGACAAAATTACAGAGCAAATGTTTACCAGAAACAGGAGAAGAGGGTCCCAGATTTTGTTTAGTAACTTAAACAACATCTGAGTCCCATTCTTGACTCATTTTAGGAAGAAGTGGTTTAAAGTGAGAAAGGCAGATTAGAGCAACATTGAGAAATCATGTTGTCCACAACACCAGGGATTATTTGGAAGTTTCATGTTGTAAAACCACCAAAAGTACCTAGGTGGCAAAAACAATGATAGCCAAAAGCTTTGGTAAAAACAAGACGATTACTGGAAAGTAGACATAAATTGCATCTTTAAAAAGTTATAGTGAGAACATCTATGAGTAAAAATACATGATAATTGATGAGTCAAAGGATGAGGGCTTGGCTTTAGAGATGACATGAACAGATGATTCAGAATTGCTGAATATGTCCAAAAGTGGCCCAGTCTAAGTCAAACGAGGAGGGAAGACTGGATTGACACTCGCACACTCATCTGTCTATGACAAAGAACAAAGAACCTAGAATTTTGGCATTGATGAGTAATGATTTAATTGTCTGTACCACCCAATCTTTTTCTTTGTTATCCTTTTTCTTTTTTTTTTTAACTAATAATGAAATTTGAACTTTAAATAACAATCTGAAGGAGGAAGCTTACTCAGTCTGTAGTTGTCAGTGATGCACATCAGTGCCAAAAGATTGGATAAAAAGGGAAGGAGGAAGAAGGAGGAATTACTAACCAAAAGTGATGTCCGCCAACCCCTCCAGAATCAGTGACATAGGGGTGGGATTCACATATATCAGCATTTCTTCAGTCTGTAGGTAACTGAAGTCAGTTCAACAGAATCATTGCTGAGATTTTAAATAAGTAATTACATAGTAGTAGTCCATGGATGATATAACACTAAGATTTTCTTACTGTATTATTTTGCTTTTAAAGAATACTTACAGATTTTATATATATATATATAATATATCTGTAAGATAGATGTATGTGTATGTGAAAGAGAGAGGGAGAATTTTTATTTATAGAAGAAAACAAGGGAATCTGGAATAATTCTTTCACTGAGAGAGTGATTGGCAGCAACCACCATACCTAAGCAGTGTTCCCTCTGACAGACCACTGTAAAGTACAGGTCACATATGAAAGGAGACTGGAAGAAAAATCAGTATTCCCTGACAGCCATCATTTCTTCTACATCTGTGCTTTTGCCAGGATACTTGAAATTACAATTGAGGATGGTATTACAAAACATACATTGGGACTTTCAAAAAGAGCATTAATTTTTTTTCAATGGGAAAGAGATCGCATTTCATTGCATTAATCTATTTTCTCCACACTTTTCACCTGCCTAAAAGGAAGCAAAAATATGAGAGAAAAAAAATTAAAAGGAAAGAGAAATAAATGTGTTCATTCACTGAGAATATTTGCTTATGAGTTCCTTGTTGTCTAGTCAGAAAAGATAGTGTTTCTTCAGCTTCTTCAAGATGTAACCTATGATACACTTTATACTGTAAGACGAGTAACCAACTTCACAGAAATAAAATTCATTCATATTTCACATTTATGTTAGTCTGACAAAGGATAAATGCTCCTGTTAAAAAATAAAAATAAAACAAAACAACACTTATTCCTAACCTGGAAAGTTAGACTCCTCAGTTTCAAAAGCAAAGCATTTGTTTGAAATGTATTGCTAGTTACAGAAAGAATTCCTTTTGGTCTATTCTGGGTTTTTAATTAATACAGTGATTAAATCAGAAGCTGTTGGACTACAGGGACAAGGTTGCATCGGATGCTTAGTGTATCTGTAGCATTATTTCCAAATTGCTAAGAGTTATAATGTGTGCTTTCATTAAGCAAGCAGTTCATCATTTAGTCCTGAGTGTTTGGCATGAAATGAATGCTTATTCTTTTCCACAGTCTTAAAAGCAGTGCTGGAGGAAAGAAGAGATTAGAATTATATTTTGCTGTGTTAACTTGTATATGGTGTTAGCTAGAAATTCATTTCTTTTAACTGAAAGCGGTAATTTCATTGTCATTCTAATGGGTCTCAGAGGTCTTGCAGGTTTTGCTCTCTCTCCTTTACTTTAATCAGACCCTGTGCAAGTTAAGCCTTGAATCGTCAATAGGAGATTGTAACTCTGTAATTCTTATACTCTCCAAAATTGTAGCAATTCAGTAAACCGTGGTACATATTTGATTTCCTTCTGTTTCAGATGAGGATAGAGATGTCACATCTTCAGTGCTGTTACTTTTGTATGCCAATCTTTACACCTGTGTCTGCTTTTCGTGCTTTAGGTAGTCACATGTTTGTAGTCTGCACATATGGTACTGTAATTTTTAATATTTAATAAGTAATAATTCCTCTCATCTACAGAGTATATTACAACTATTCAGAGTTTTTATTTTATTTTATTTGAGCCTAATAAAATGTCTATGCAGAAAAGGAAAGTAGGCAGCATGTACAGGAGTGATCTTATTTTAGATTTGAGGAAATTGAACTTCACGGAGAGTTCTTGTCTTAGTTAGAGATCGGTGTACTGATCAAAATATTAGGTGCAGTTAATATTCAGGTTCAGTGGGAACACCACTTTGCTGAGACCAGCATCTAGCTTTTCCTATGTCATGTTCTTTCCACTGCATTTAACTCGATCTATATCTTTTAATATAACTATCTAAAGTCATTTTGCTCATATTACAGGACTTGAAAGGGATAGGTTATGCATCACAGTGTGAGCTTTGATCAAAGGCATTTATACCCTTTATTCATCTGCCCTTTGTACATAGTATCTTTTTTATGTTTATAATTCACCCAGCAAATGAAGGAAAAACAAGCAGACTACTTCTCATTACAGGGTGACTGCCTCTGATCAGAATCCTTTTCTACCCAAACTGTCAACCAAACTGACCATGAAATGACACAATGCATTTGTACTTTCATTCCCACTCTCGTCTTGGAAACAAGAGGAGAAGGGAAAGGAGAAAAGGAAGAGAAAGGAAAGAATATAGAGAAGGAGAAGAACTAGAATCACGTGAAGATTCTCAGGAGGCTTTTGATATCAGTTCTACTTCTGAGAGTTAAGACCTAGATGTGACTCAGGCCATCCAGAGGAAGTGACATGGGTGAAGGAACCTCATGGGTGGCGCTGGTGGAAATGCATGTCACAGGAGCATTGCTGCATCTTGACAGCTAGAGCAAAGGCAGTTTGAAAACAATTTATTAGGCAATTTCAACAGATCCGCAGGTTTGCAATACACTGGGTTTTGCTCACTTGCCAATTTTCAGTGAGGCATTTCCTGGCTACCAGATTTTAAATTCTCGTTATCCTTGACCTTCCTACTGCATCTTCTCGTCCTCTTCTCTGCATTGTTCTTCTCCACGGTGCCTAGAACTTCCTGTTACGCCTCAGATTGCAATCCTTAACACACTGTTCACCACCTTTCCTCCATAGTATGGGAGCTCCATCCAAAGGCCTTTGTGTCTAGAGCTTACTGCTGCATCCCCAGCAGAGAAGGCTGAGAAAGACAGGGAAGACACTCTGTGCCTGGATGCTGGGCCAAAACGTGAATTTCTGTAAATGAGAAATTACTAAACAATACAATACACTTGATGTGGGTGCAAAGACATGTAAGAACTTTTTTAGGCCAGAAGTGGTTCACGCTTGTAATCCCAGCACTTTGGGAAGCCGAGGCTGATGGATCACCTGAGGCCAGGAGTTCGAGACCAGCCTGGCCAACATAGTGAAACCCTGTCCCTACTGAAAATACAAAAATTAGCCAGGCATGTTGGTAGACACCTGTAATATCAGCTACTCAGGAGGCTGAGGCAGGAGGATCGCTTGAACCCAGGAGGTGGATGTTGCAGTGAGCCGAGATAGAACCATTGCACTCCAACCTGGGCAACAAGAATGAAACTCTGTCTCAGAAAAAAAAAAAAAGAGAGAACTTTTTAAAATTTATTGTTTTTAAATGAAATGAGAATCAAATGGAATTTTAGCCTTAAATCTATGTTATAAGATGCAGGTATTAATACATTACTTCTATAATTAAAAATAATTTTTTAAATTTGAAACCACTACATAAATATAATTTAAGCATAGAATATTGCATAGGGTCAAATTAATTATTCCAACAATTTGTGAAAAAGCTGTAAATCATGCTGCATTTTGCACCAAAGCATTTTTGGTTTCCAGTACATAATTTCTGTATGTCTTTTATACCACTAGCCTGCACTTCTCAAAGGAATCTTGTGCCTGCTCTCATAGAATTTGAACTGGTCACCACAAGTTTTGGCAAACTCATGCATGTTGCTGTTTACTTAACATACTCAAAATTGCTACTTTTATATAGTGTGGTTTGATTTTGAAGAAAAGTGAAGAAAATCAAGATGTAGTGGTGGCTAGAAGGGAATCCTTCATCTTGGTGGCTTCTTAAGTTTACAATGAAATGATATATTTTAAAAACATGGTGGACTAGTCAGAGCCACGTCCTTATTTGCAAAGCAGAATTTATGTAACTTGTTTGCAAAAAAGAGTGGAAGTATTTGGAAATGATCTGAATAGGACCTGCATGACTAACTTCTAGTGCTGTTTTCTGTCTCAGCAGATACAGTTTTCTTTACGAAAAAAAGAGTTCATGGATTACTTCACTATGGAAAAATACCCAGATAGTTTGAATTAAGTCATAGTTTGGAAACAAGTTAAATGAGGCCAGTAGTTATTAACCATCTGCTGTTTGTTTTATCGTTGTTGTTATTATTCAGGTATTTTACTTATCTAAATATATGCATTTTAAATTCAGCACTGTCTGAAGGTAATTTGGAAAGCATCCCTCTGGAACTGTGTCTAGTTAACCAAACACTATTTGCCCGAATTGCTACAAGCCATAGAAAAGTGGCTGGGCAGCAGCTAGGCCCATGTGGAACATGCTTGTTTTGCGTGTTATGTCATTTATGTAAAATGAAAACCTTTGAAGCTAATTCTAAGTGGAAAAATAAGTGGTATAATCTGATTTTCACACATTTTATATGCATCAACTGGTTATAGGATGATTTCTTCTGTGTAGTTATTTGAATGCTATATTCATTTTAAAGCCATCTGGAGGGATGACGAATGAAGAAACAAATCTGTCAGAGTCGGTCCATGTGATGCCAGGGGTGCCGCTTTGGAACGCAGACACTCGCACAGCACCGGGAAAGTCGAGAGGGGACTGCACGGATGTGGCTCGGTGCAGAAAGGCTTTCCCAGTGGTGCTTTTCACTGATAGTTCAAGCAGATGTTGAGAACTTTGGGGTGAAAGAAATTTTGTGGGCAGGCAAGGAAGAGTGGCTTGTGCCTCCCCTTTGAAGCAGGAACTGCTGCTCTATGTACTGGAAATTGTGGAAGGAGAAGTTGAGATCTTAACCTTAGAGATAACATATCTATTATTTTAAGGATGAGGAGTCAGACACAGATACTTCTGGTGACTTACTCAAGATTATACACAGACAGGAAGAAAGAAACAAAATTAGAACATCAACTTCATCCCAAGTACCGACATGATAGGACACTCACTTGAGCGTGTGTGCATGTGTGTATGTGAAAGAGACAGAGAGAGAGGCTCTGAAGAAATGACAAAGGGTACTCACAAAAACAGTCTCCAAATTGCTGTGAGATATACTTTTCCTATGTGTGTTTACTCATGAACAAAGAAATTCACAATCTTTTTTGTTATCAGCATCTTCTAATGTAATGCTTATGGAATAGTCTAGATTTTGTTACCCAAATAGTTTGAAATAAGTCATAGTTTGAAAACAAGTTAAATTAAGTTGCGATCTTTGAAGGATTTGCTCTTATAGTGCTAAGAATTGCAACTTTAACATTTTGCCATAACATTAAATAAAATCAGTTGGATGAAGGTTTTATTATTTCATTAATCTGCAATAGTACAGGTGAGATAAAATAGAAGAGCAAGGACTCTTAAAGTTTTAACCACCTCTCACTTTTTTTACACCCTCTATGATGAGACAATTGTATCAGGGCCCTCGGTTCTTATTAGTACAATAAATTAATGGTTTATGACCTTTCTTTTATCACTCAGGGAGCACTCCATAAATCAACTACAAGTACAATCAAGAAAATAGCCTATAAAATGATGCTTTCTTTTGTATTCCTTCCCCTTCTCTGGAATTATAAATGTTGAAAATTTAATAAGCGTTAGAAACCTAAGAGTACACCTTGAAGTTATGTATATTCTAATGGGAATCACCATATATTTTATATGTATTTGTGAATTTCCTTTCTTCTTTTGTGCCAGACACATGCATACACACACACTTGTACATATATGACATATTTTTGTTATAAAAGGAGTATGTATTCTTGATAGGAAATTTGAAAAATAGAAAAAAACTGAGGGAGAAAATACAAACTACCCAAATTGAACTACTGAAAATATTTGGTGCATATTCATTCACTCCATTTAAAAAAGTAATATTACACATATTTGACCCCTACTCAGTGTGTCTTTCTCCCTTTCCACACTGAACTTTCTCAGGACAGGTGTCATGCCACTGTGTTCTTTTGTATTTTCACGTGTGTGTGTGCATGTGTGTGTGTGTGTGTATTTCACTATGACATCTCCTACAGGGTCTAGCACATAGTGTGTATGCAAGCTGTGTTTGTTGAATGAACGAATAAATGAATGAATGAATGGATGAATGCATGAACCTCCTACTGATGGCAACATCTTCCCTTTAGAAATGGAGGTATCTGCAGTAAGTTTGGGTGACATGTGTGATAGGTCCTGCCTTTAGAGTAATTTTACATTATTTCACTCAGCGTCACTATGCAACATGAGGTGTAATATCTTAGAGTACTATCTGGCACTTACTAATTGCTGATTAAAACTGACTAGGCCTATGCCCAATCCAAATTTCATCTCTTAGAAATCCATCTGATTCCCTCTACTTCAGGTTGATTGATTGACTGATTCAACAAGCATTTATTGATCACCTTGTGAGTTCTCCACATTAGCCAAGGCAATTGTGATGGCTTACAGTCTGCTGGGGGCAAAACAGCTTTCAACCAATAAATAGTCACAGACTAGGATCCAGGTACAATGAGAGCAGACACTGCAGTAGTGAATTTGAGGGTTCCTGACCTCGACAGGACAGTTGCCACTCAGGGTGTCTCTGGGAGACACCAGATGGAGACCCAGATCTGAGGGGTGAGAAGGAGCCGGCGACATGCTGAGGCAGGACCAAGGGGCCCAGGGTGAGGGGCCTGAGGTGAAGGGGCCCAAGTGTGCTGAGCCCCTGAGGTGAGGATATCCCAGAAGAACTGGCAGGAGAGCAGGAGGGCTGGAGACAGAATCAGGTAAGGACGGGAGGCAGCAATACCACAAAACAGTGTTTTGTAAATAATGATGAAAACTTTATGTTTTCATTATTGCCCCACTAAGGAGAAAAACTGAGAGAATTAACGAACAATCTAGTTCTGGGGAGGCGACAATAACTTTGCAATTACGACAGTTTCTGACCTTCGAAGCGCAGTCCTGTGGGATAATATGAGGCCCCTAACAACTGCTGAAAGAATGGCAGCTGCGCCTGTGCTGAGAGACCCAGCTCCATCTCCTACATGTCCACGTACATTTCCCCGATTTCTAGATGATTTAGTCATTCGATAAGCACTTGTTGAGCGCCTATGATATGCCAGAAGCCTTGTAATTGCTAACATGTTTTTTCTTCTCAAGGACCAGTTGCACCCTCTGGACAGGATCACAAGGAGAAGGTGTGCTTAAAGCTAAATGGGTCAGAACCAGTGGGACCTTGTGTGTCAAAGTGCAGCATTCTTGCATTCTTTTCTTTTTCTTTTATTTTTTTGAGACGAAATTTTGTTCTTGTTGCCCAGACTGGAGCGCAGTGGTGCGATATCGGCTTACCACAACCTCTGCCTCCCAGGTTCAAGTGATTCTCCTGCCTCAGCCTCCGAAGTAACTGGGATTACAGGCATGCGTCACCATGCCTGGCTAATTTTGTATTTTTAGTAGAAATGGGGTTTCTCCATGTTGGTCAGGCTGGTCTCGAACTTGTGACCTCAGGTGATCCACCTGCCTCAGCCTCCCAAAGCGTTGGGATTACAGGCGTGAGCCACCGCGCCAGGCCTAAGTACAGCCTTCCATTTTAGGTTCAATGCAAGCTACTGATAAGCTTTAGAGAGGGTAGGGACATGACCTGATTTATGCTTTAAATGTAAAAAAAGTGTTATTAGAGAGCAAGAACAGAGCTGGGAAATGAGGTCGCAAGCCAGTGTGGTGGCCCAAGCAAGAAAGAGCAGAGCCACGGTGGCTGGGACAAGGGAGGAAGCCAAGAACACGAAGGGAGGGGAGAGGACCCCACCATGGTCCGGTGAAGGTGCTTGTTAGGTTATATTGACCTGAAGAGTGGGATCTTTTTTAAAGTCAAACATTAATGTAGATCAGGAATGTACTCAAGCTCTTCAAAAATGAACTTGCTGCATAAAATATGTTTGGGGCTCTAGACGATAGGAAAGACGTGGCCCTTTAGGGCTGAAAACAGAAGATGGCTCACAAAATTAAATGGGATTCGCAAAGCAAACGTGAGCACACCACAGGAAAGAAACATGGGGGATTAGGAAAGCAATGTCAGTACTTTTGAATATCTACAAATATTCGTTAAGATGAACTACATATGAGATGGAATAAAAAGCCGTGGTATCATACTTTTAGAAGAAAGCGCACCTCAATATACATCAATGCCATCAACTTGGCAGATGACGATGGGACAAGGGCTCCCGCGCCCCAGGGAGTGCCAAAGGCCCTGACCACGTTTGTGCTGCTGTTTGGCCATTTATGATATACACTCCCATGGGGCAAGTCATTATGGACATGATTTGGACCATTTTGTTAAAAAGCAAGTTCAAATATGTGCTCTGACGGAATATATTAACTTATCAAATACACTCTTCTCTGTGCTTTTGAAGTTAATTACTTTTGTTTGGGTGTAACTCTGGTTTGCTTTTTCACAATGTGTCTCTTTGGGAGAAGCAATTTTTTTAGGCACTCTTGACCATGTCAATATGATTTCCATAATGAAATCACATATAGAATTACATAGTGAATCATAGTAAGCTCAAAATAGTAGCTTTTATTCATCGCTGCCTGCTGTGCAGGTCATACTGTTCTAGGTAGGAATAATTAATTTTTCTTAAACTATAATTATATGTAATTCAAGCCAAACCACCTTCTTCAAATACCAGAAGATACAGTGCTCTATTAGATGTGTGTGGCTGTAATTATCTTTTCTGTGTTGAAGTTAAACTTCAAGAATAGTCTATTTATAACAAAGAGAACGTGTATTTTCATATAAATGTATCCTTTGAGAATGTTTAAAAGTACATTCAGACATTCAGAGCTGGGCTGAACATTAGAATTTTTCTATTTAGTAGCTTTTCAAAGCAACCATGAAAATGTAAAATGTGGAGCTATTAATAGTAAAATATTCACACAGCAAAAAGTAATGGTCATTCTTCTTAGAAATTTAATGAATTAAAGTTGCAGATGGAGAAAGGTGAATTCAGCCTGGAGAGGGTACATTTTTTTTCAGTGGTTTCCTTACCAAGCTTCTTGAAAGGATAAACTGTATCTTGCTTACCCTTGTGCTCCCAGCACATGCGCCCTGATGGCATGAGAAGGCACTTGGCAAGCATTTGATTTATGAATGGATACGTGAATGAATGAATGAAGGAAGGAAGGAAGGAACTAACGAGTGAATGGATGTTCAGAGCAGACAGATGGTAGGATGACAGATAAATAAATGTGATAAAAGGAACATCAGGAAAAATATAAGGCAACTGAGTGTTATGAGAAAATGATATTGATCCAGGAATGAATTATAGGTAAAGGACTGTTCATGGCACCCATGTAGAAATGTTGGGGTTTTGAGGTTTGTTTCTTTTGGAAGAGATGACCTGGGAGGCACAGAAACTGTTTTGCATAGCAAAAATAGAACATGGTTGTAAAGGACCACAGTGACATTCTCAGATCAGCGAGAAGGAAAGCAAATCTGAAAGGAGAACTGTGCAGACAGTGGAGCACATGAAAAGATGGTGTTGTTCACATCAGCATCAATAAAGCTATTCTTAACAAACTGGGAACAGATTTACATTGCTGGGCCCTTTAACAAAATACTAGGGCATTATTCCCGAATACTATTATGTGAAAGATATGACTACTTTTGATGCAATTATGATAGTACATATCCTTTGTGAAAGCTGGAAGCATTTACTAGACTGGGGCTGTTTTTAGAGCAAGGGAGGTTAAACTTTTTAAAGGTTAATTTTGTATGAAAAGAAAGCATTTTAATTGCAGAAAAGAGGTTCTAACATTCTCAATAAAACCTTTCTCATTAAAATATAATCCATGTTAGTAAAATATTTCAATGGTTGTAGAGTTAGAAATAAAGGGATAGCATGTAACCCCACACTAATAACAGTAATGTCATTCAGTGAAAACTATTCATAAGAATGCCATGCGCCCTGTACAACATATGCAGAAGGTTCACACTGGTTTTCTTCTTCAGGAGAGTATGTGGGATGTTAAAATAACAGTAAATAGCATCTCTTTTAGAGAAATAAAAAGGGCTAGCTCATATTATGGAGGCCTTTATAGGCAACATAAAATCATTGAAGTTTCTAGAAGGCTAATAAGTTGAAGTCAGTGTGCAAGGTGAGTTAAAAAGCTGGTAAAGGATAGATGATGAGTTTCATTCTAGATTTTAGTCTGTAATAATCCCATATCAGAGGTGATGGCACTGGAAATATGAAACCTAGCATCTTGTTTCTTTAATCCTATTAGATGTATTTTAATAAAGTAAATCAAATAGTGTAAATAAGTTTAAAATGTTTAAGGTTTAATTTTTGTAGACAAATGAAATTTTAAATATCTGAAGTCATGTAATAGTGAGTGCTTATTAAGACCATTTTTAAAAAATTCTTCCTTCTCCATTTCCTTTCATTTCCTTCACCTTAATACATGTGAACTATGACCTTTAAAATTTTCTAACATTATCTGAATTTATAACTATCTTACCCTCAAGTTGAATAGTCAGACAGATATACAAATAAGAAGAAAACCAGGACTTTGATGCTGTTGTGGAGATGTATACAAGGTACATTAGTGACACAGATATACTATTATAATGGATTTATTATGATAAAGTACACATTAAACAGGAGAAAAACAAGTTCTCACTTTGGATCAGAAAGCAATATGATATAGTTGGAGAACAGGTAAGCTTGAATGTACTGAGTAAGTTCTAGAAGCCCACTGTACAACATTGCACTAAATTGTACGCTCGAAGTTTTGTTAAGAGGGTAGATCTCAGGCTAAGTGTTCTTACCACAGATTTTAGAGGGAAGGAGAGGGAGGAATGGAGAGGGGGAAGAAGAAAAGGATGAAGGAAGAGAAAGGAGGGGAAGGAAAAAGGGAGGGAGGAGACCAAAAGGGCTGTACGATAGAAAAGTCTAATAAACCTTTCAAAGGCATTTGGACATCATCCTGAAAATCATTACTAAGTGATTTTAGGCAAGAAAGTAACATGATGAAATTGATGTTCAGAAAGATCACTCTGAATCTAGTTTAAAAAATGGATGCATGTAGACCCATGATAATTTAGGGAGCTGCTACAATTATTCACAAAGGTAAACAGGAAGTGGATTCAAGAAACCTCAACAGAATGTATGACTAAATGGGCCTGGGGGAAAAGTTGTAAACACACTTAGATGATGCTTGAGGTTCTGGCTTGGGTGATGAGTGATGATGACTCCATTAACCTAGAAAGGTAGGAGTGGGTAGGGATGGGTGGAAAAGTGGGTGAGAAATGACCTGTGAAAATCTCTAGGGCTCGAGGTACTCAGGGAACACCCAGGTAGATGGTCCTTTCAGTCACTGAGGTGGAGAATACAGGATAAGAGGCAAACACATGAGTGAGGATACAGTGCTTATGAAATATCTACCGAAATGTGTGCACAGGAGATGGACTCCATAGGTCTGGACTCAGGAATAAGATGAACTTTTAGGAAGAGTCTGTGGGGAAAGCTTTTGGAATAATGAACTTACCAAGGAGATGATGAAAAGTAAGAGGAGAATTCAGTGGGGAACTCTGAGGATAGCTAACATTTCAATGAGAGTAGCAACATAGGAGCCTCGAAGAAACGATTGGAACAGAGATGACAGACACAGAGCAGGGGACCAGGTGAGCTTGTCAGAAAAGTCAAGATTCAAGAAAAGAGAGTGCCCCAGGGTCTCACCACTGAAAATGTGGTCCACAGACCAACATCACCAGCATCGTTTAGGAATGTGTTAGAATGAATCACTGGCACCATCCTAACCTACTGGATCAGAATCTACATTTTGACCAGATCTCCAAGTGATTAATATGCATTTTTCAGTTTGAGGATCAAAAGTATCTGTTTCTTTGAGTCTGGAGCCTGGAGAGCTCAGATTCATCTCATCTCTGGCACTAACTTTCTGTATGGACTGTGTGAATGCCATGTGTCCTCTCCAAAACATGACTTCTTCTCTTGAAAAATGAAGAGGTTGATCGAGATGGTTTCTAAGATCTAACTAGAACAATATGTGTTATGGGCACTCTGTTCCTTTGCCCCTCCTTTGTAGACGATGAATCCTACTTGTGTAGGCTATTGTAGATAGCATAAGTGCACATTTTCTTAGAGGAAATAGTACTACTATTCCAAATAAATTTTATCCAATTTTCTATGTCTTCATAAGTAACGAAAGTGTTTTACGTCATTTTAACTGACATGCCCTTCTTCTGTCAAAGTAGAGCCACGTGACTTGAGCTTTCTCTTTTAACTTACCTACATGGGAAACAATTACTGATTGTATTATTTAGTAGCAGTAAATGAGTAAACTAAATTAAGTCACACATAGGATACAAATAATTTATATTTCTTCCACTCCCAAAGAATTCATAGATATAACAAAATGAGAGGCATCACCATTTTTCTAAACTACCAATATGTAAGAATAGTCTTACATTCAATGTTTTTCTCAATTTCATTAATACAG
>NW_016107329.1:7479152-7501066 GCF_001604975.1 Cebus imitator
AAAAAAAAAAAAAAAACCAGCAAAATCAAACACATGCTAAAACATCCAATGACTCTCTCTAAATATTGCCAACCCACAAATAAATTATATAGTACAAAATGATATAAAATAAAACAGTCCATTGGATACCCATAAAATATTCCCAAGTAGTTGAATGAATAATTTTTTTTTTTTTAAACAGAGTCTTGCTCTGTCGCCAGGCACCAGGCTGGAGTGCAGTGGCGTGATCTCCGCTGACTGCAACCTTCGTCTCCCAGGTTCAAGCAATTCTCCTGCCTCAGCCTCCCGAGTAGCTGGGACCACAGACGCATGCCACCACGCCTAGCTAACTTTTGTATTTTTAGTAGAGATGGGGTTTCACCATGGTCTCGATCTCTTGATCTTGTGATCCACCCGCCTCAGCCCCCCAAGGTGCTGGGGATGCAATAGCAGCAAGCACAGTACCCAGCCATTGTAACAAAGTCTTTAGCCATGTCTTAATACGATACTTGTATTGTGACTTCAGATCTCCAACCTCCACCGAGTAACTCTGAAGCCCAGAAGCCCCTCATAACTTACAAAGCCCTTGGTTGTACCTCAGCAGAGCAGATTTGCACAGGCATAACTACATCCAAAACCCACCAGGGGACTAGAGAGCCGCCCACCCTTCCAGCTCCTACCATTGCAAGTATCTGCCTTCTTCCCGTTTGTGCTTCAATTGCTAACCCTGCTCCTTCCCAGCCATTATTGCCACCCATGGCTCCCAGCAAGAAGTCCTTTTCTACACCTCCAAATCTGACCTGACATGTGGATGTGCCCTATGAAACTATCCACTTCTTAATGACCCACCATCAGGAGCTTCATGAAATCTCTAGTATATTCCAAGAAAAGTTCATTTCAACCTCTGTACCTACTCTTCCTATAATGTTCCCTCCATATCTGAACCAAAACTGGCTATTTCCTGAATATACTCTATTCCGAACTTTCCCTTTTTCCCACTTCTTTGTCTTAGAGGAGGAGAAGACAGGGTCAGCTAGCTCCTGATTCTCTAGCCTATGGCTGCATCATTGGTAGGCCAGCTTCATTCCAGCTTTCTCTTTCCCTATATTTCCTCCATGACTTATTCTATCACCTGCCACTTCCATGACTTACTTCTGGATTGCTGAATGACTTTAGGTTTCTGACTTTTCATTTTCCATCTTATTTTCACCCTAGAAGCTATCATCTGTCTCTGTGACTCATTTTATGCAAGGACTTCACAATTCTTTATCTTCTGTTCTCTTTTTCTAATCTGAATTCATCCTGCCCACATCCCTGCCACTTGTGCATTTCAAGAATATATGTCCATATTCTTCAGGAAATGCAAATATACATATATAATGGTAAATATACATAATACACTATAATAGGATAAATAATCATTTATAGGGTGCTCTGGGAATACAAATAGAAGGTGTCAAAGCCCTAATGGAAGTGGAAAGGTGAATATGAAAACTCTAGTAATGGAGATGAGGTTTGACTTCCATTGTAAAAGATAAAGAGGAGTTGGTCAGCAGGGAAGCAGCAGTTGCAGAATTGTCCAAGCCTAAATGATTAATTGCAATATTTCTCCCTGCCTTGCCAATGACCAGCTCAACAATCCACTCTTCAGACAGTTTTCAGAATTCAAGACAAATTTTAAAAAATATTTTTATCAAATGTAGATCTGGTCCTCTACATTTCCCAGCATATCCAAATTGCTCACGGGAGAATTTCCATGTTTTTCCTGTAGTACCCTTCATGATGTGGCCACCAGTTATACGTGTAGCCTCTTCCCTACACCACTTATAGGTGTAGCCACCATTTATAGGTGCAGCCTCTTCTCTCATTTATAATCAGTGTCCATATAACTGTGCCCACAGATGATTTGTTATCTTCTGGTTCTTGCCTTTCATATGTTAGTTTCTGTATCTTCTCACATCCACCATCTCAAGATGCCCTGGGAAATTCCTGCTTATCTCTCAAGACCAAATGGCTTAGAAAATATGATTCTCAGTGAACCCTATCTGATCACACCTTGATCACTCTCTTTTCTCAAAAGCTGTTTCTTGGACATAGCTCTATGTCCTGAGTATGGACAATTGCCAAAATTTGCTCATTGCTGACCTTCCCCAGTACACTATGAGCTCCATGAGGACAGAGGCCTCCTCTGTATCCCTAAATCTAGCATAATGCTGAAGAGCTCAAGATAAACCTGCATTGGGAGGCTGTTGGAAGTGCCACTATAAGAGATCATACTCATTTTGTCTACCTCCCCTCCTGCTCAGGGTCTCGACTGAATTAAGAGAAGTGAGCTAGCATCCTGTTCTCCTGTTTCCTTTCCACAGGTCTTTTAGCCATGGTGCTCTTCTTCCGTATGTTAATTCCCCTAATGATCATTATTGATCCCATCCATTGTGGAGTATCTCCAGCCATCATTCCTTCAGAGTTTTGTTTCGGAACCCAGGTTTGGATGAATTTTGTCTTTGGGAGTTAATCTCCTACAATGAGTTACATCCCACAATCAGCGATGAACAGAGAGGTGACATGCTCCCTCCTTTCCAATGCCTGTCTCACAGATTTGTTCTGCAGAGCTCACAGACAGGACCAACTGTTCTTCCTGTCGACTGCCAAAATAAGTCAGCAGTTGGGAAGGAGAAAAAAAAAAAACTATGAATTATGGAAAATAACTGGGAAGATAAAATGGCAATACAATGAAAAAAATGTAACAATCTCAGTAGCCACCCACTCATGTTACTGTCTCAAATTTCAACCAACTAAAAGAAAACTAAACTAAATGAAGAAGAGAATCTAGTGAACCAGAAGTCTCTGGAACAGACCAGTAGTTAAGAGCTTTCCCTGTTGATCTAACTAATTAGCCTGACTGTCATCACGCAGGATTCAGTCAAAATCTTCGGTAAAACTGTGTTTTATTAAGACGAAAGATCATGTAAGGGGGGAGTTAGGTGGAAAGGAGCGAAGTGACAAAGTGTGTTTGGAATAAACTCCGTTTTCATATGAAATGCCTCATAAAACATCTCAGGCCAACCATTCTGAAGACAAGGATGACCTATAAACCTTTCCAGTACCTAATGGTGTGTGCCCACGTGCCAGCTTCTAATGACGCTGTGATATATGGCAGAGGCTACGGGGGGGGGGGGTATTATCATTTTAATGTCCCCAGTTCATGCTTGAGAGCACACATGTTCGACTTCTCACTTTAATGGTGTTTGTCTCAAGTGCTAAGAATATGATTATAAACTTATCACAAGTAATATTCTCCCTTATCTAACAGAATGTCATCTCAGAGCTTCCTCAGCATCCATGTTAGGATTCACCAGGCTATCTTGCAATTACTTATGTCTACTTCTCCTAAGAGATCATGAGTGCCTTCTATGTGAGGGCTATTCCTCACACCTCCCTCGGTTCTGTGAATTCTTCAAATAAGCACAACACACAAGAGAATTACGTAAAAAGTGTATGAATGTGGCTTGCTGTTATGTGTTAAGAATTTCCTTTGGCACCTGTCTTCATCAATATTAGTATGTTTGCATAAGTTCTAATGCCACTAGAGCTTGTCATAGAAACTGATTTCATGTCGTGCTAAAATTTCTTTTTAAAAATTCTGGTAAAGTATGTTCATCATATAACTACTGTTCGTGCAACTATCCCAAAGATTGTTGCTCGGAGATGACTTTCTCATCTTTCTTTACACTTTTAAACTTTAGTTCTGAAGTTCTATCATCGCAGTTGTACAAGCATTTGATTTATAATAATAGGTGGCACAGTGGCAAACATTATAGAAGTAAAACAATTTTATGTGTCAGCTTTATGTTTCATTTTGATCTTTTGAGTGTTGTTTTTCTTTATGTAAATTGGAACTCCCTGCTGTGAGAAGAGGAAGGAAAGATGAGGGTCTAGCTCTAGAATGGAAGAGTCCATTCATGGGGATGGTCTTATCTTCTGATTGATACTCAAGGCCAATATTTCTCTTTTGCAACACATGGTAACACCCACATCAGTAGTATGTAAGCATCTGCAAACAGTGTGACAGAGGCATCAAACATACTTATTACAACAAAGCTTTTAGGATTGTGGTCACATGTAATCGTGTTTAAGAATCAGGGACATGTACTCTAATTAATTATCTTGGTTTGTTCCTTCTAATCCTCTGCTGGAAAAAAGTCTTTTGTATGATTATTTTTCCATCATCATTTTGGCATCTTCATGCTGTTAAATGTTTCCCTGCTGTTTGCATTTTAGATGGGAGTCCGAAAAGTGTTTCTAAAATACTGGCATGCTGACCAACTCAATGATTTGTGCCAACAGTTGCAGAGAAAAATTGTAACCTGCCAAAAAGGTAACATTTATATGCCAACATTTCTTTGACTTGTGAAATGCAAAATCTTGTAGTGCATCCCCGAGTTTAAATGTCAATGGGGTCTGCACCCTAGTGGACCACTCTATCCATTCCTGAATGCTATCTTTGGGCACATAGTTTTTGGGTGTTTAGGAAGCATTGTGGCTTAGTTTGCTATGTAACTGACTCAGAATCAACATTTGTAGACATTGTTCATACTTTAATTGGTCATCCTTTCATACAAAAGTTTATATTGAATTCCCCTAAATCACAATTTGGAAGAGGGAATATACATCTCTTTTACTATGTATGCATCCATTACCCTGCAGATACTCAGGCTTCTTAATTCATTCCAAAAGCACAGGACAATGAGAATGTAACTTTGACTCTGCAGAAGGAAAAACTCACCTGGCATGTAGGTGCAGTTATGGCACCAAATTCGTGTGCCATTTTGGCAGCGCCACAGGTACGCCGGAGTTTGGAGAACTGGAACAAGCCGATAAGCTAAACAGCATTTTCTGTGATTATACATGTTGCTTGGAAAAAGCATTGACTTCATTTTCCCTCTACAAAGTGACAATAATATTTGGAGTACTATCTTTGAAAGAAGATAGTTATCTATTCATTTTAACTTTAGAAGAGATTCCACTTAGAATTGTCTTCTCTATCAAAATCCAAGTGACTATTGAAAATGGGTACGTTTTTAAAAACATAGCTATGCCTCACATAAGATGTACATGCTTAAGAGATTATTTTTAATTTGCTTAATAATTTAATTGTTATATACATATATATATGCATGCATGTGTATGTGTGTGTATATATGTGTATATATATATTTACATATATTTATAAATATGTATATACATATATTTATATATATATTCCTGAAAGAAGAATAAAAGAGGGAGAAATGACCTATATGCTAGCTTTTAGTGAGATACAGTGAACTCTCAATTGTGATATATTTGAAACCCTTACTCTAACAAGGAAACCTAATAGGAACCCAAATCATTTTTATTCTTGTCAAGCCTCTGTCCGCATTTTCTCTGGGACTCATTCGGGAATGCTCCTATGTGACTCTCCAATGGGTCTTTTCATTTTCTGATAAGAAAACATCCACCTGTAATCCCAGTTACTCAGGAGGCGAAGGCAGGAGGATCGCTTGAGGCCAGGAGTTCAAGACCAGCCTGGGCAACATAGTGAGGCCTCCATCTCTCAAAAAATGTCTTAATTAGCCAAGCATGGTGGCACACAATGGTAGTCCCAGCTACTCAGGAGACTGAAGTGAAGGATCCCTGGAGGTCAGGTGTTCTGGGCTGCAGTGAGCTGTGTTTTTACCACTGTACTCCAACCTGGGAGACAGAGTGAGATCCCACCTCTAAAACAAAAAAAAATAGAATTTAAAAATTAAATAAAATAAGAATCCCTGTTACATGCTAGTCTCTGAAACAGCCTCTGTTCAGATTTTAACACATCCATCTCAAATAATGTTCAAAATTCAGAACTTCATTCTCAGTTAAAACTTCCTTCTTGGCTGTTTGAGGCCTGTCCCATCCTTAGTGGGTGTGGGGACTGATCCCTACCTACTCAGGTTGCCTCTGGGTCTTCCAGGGTTAATGAGGAGGGAAGAAGTAAGGCAGTGTCTTCTGATGAAGACCAGAAGCAGGTGTTCTAATGGCACAGGCATACTATGGCGTGGGTCTCCTCCCACTGGGGCAGATTTCAACAGCTCTCCACCTATTCAGAAGCACTTCAGTGACTTCCTTCTGTAACTAGCAACATCCTCCTTTGGCTGGTCATTTGTAACTCGCCCCTCAGCCCCAGGCACCTTGCAGACCTTCTGCTGGAGCCTCATTGCTCCCTCAGTACACATTATCTGTTTACAACCATATCTGGTACCAAAGAAACAAACTCTTAGATGATTTCCTGGCTACAGTTTTTCTCTAGCAGAGCCTGTGTTCCATGTAGGGCCTGGCAGGAGCCATGGCCACAGCTGTGGCCTCTGAGATATCACAGTGCACAGTGGCTCCCAAGCCCCAGGAGCCAGGTGCCAAGCTCTCTGAGTGGCCTACTGAAGCCATTTTCACAAGGCTGGGTCAACAGGGGGCCTTGGAAAAGAGAGGGCCAACTCCTACCTCTCAGTAAAGGAGGCATCTTCTCTCTAGTTTGTGATGACCTGGCCTTCTTCAGCCTTCATCAGTGCAGGGGAGAGGGCGGACCACTGTTCTGTTTTGGACCTCCCCCTGAAAAGTCCTATTTGCATGTTTGGCCCCGCCCCAACCCATGCGTCCCTGGCAGACCAGCAGCACCAACATCACCAGGGATTTGGCTAGCAAAGCAAAGCCTCAGCTCCCACTCAGGCGGACTTGTGACACCCAGAGCTTCATCTGCAGCCTCAGCTGAAACTGGGACAGGGAGAGTCTCATTTAATATAACGCTAGAGACAGAACAGGGTATTACAAATTCTCCTGAAACTTCCCATAAATATAATGAGAAGAAATTTTGACCCATTAGAAACTTCTGTTCTATTTAACAAAAATTAAATTGCTATACCCTATTGACCTGGAACAAAAAAAAAAGGAACAGAACTGTAATTATTTCTTCACCTTTCTAAATATAAAAATTAAGAACAGTATAAAAATTGGCATGAAGATAGAAACTAATTTCATATTGCATAAATGAAATAATGGATGAGTATATTTTTTAAATTACAGAATTTTAAATGCAAAGCATTAATTATTGATTTTTTTATTTTCATAGTTCTTAAAACAGTTCCCTTAATGCTTTTTGCTAATATTAAATTTACTCAAAATTTATATAATCTGGAGCCATTTCCAGTTTTTTTTTTATTATTATTTTTTAAGAATTCCATTTTTTTCTTTAAAAATGTCCAAGGGAAAGAAACCTGTAGCTTTTACTTTTAAATTTAATCATTTTAATTTAAAATTATTCCTACCAGAAGTTTTTTCTCTGACCCTATATGGTCATGTTATCTTGGATGAAAAATATCTGTAAATCAAGACCTTCCACCGGACACGTCTTAGAAGCAATCTTCTGAATCTGTCTGAAAGACGACAAACATCAACATCTGCTAGTGGCAAGTTTATTTTTACCAGTTGCCCCTTATTGGAGACATCAATATTTAGCAACCTGTGTAACATTTTTAAAGAATTTTAAAAGGCTAGTGGGATGAAGTGTGAGAAAATGAAGTCTTCTGGATGTGGGACAATAGACTCCTGGGTGAATGTGAGTCCAGTGAATAGCTGTGCTGTAGTGGGAAGTCAGGGGAAGTCTGGCACATCCACATTAATCTTCTCTTTATTCCAAGAGATTAAACATCTTGAATATACTCTCACTTTCACTCTTCCGAGAGCCAATGTCTCCCCCCGCCCTTTTTTTTTTTTTTTTAAGTGTAAAGAAAGAACAAGTGAACAGGCCAATTTCAAGTCTTCTGCCTTTTTCTCACTCAGGGTGCCCATCACATGATTCATACTGCTCCACTTTATTCCACGTTTTATATTCCTGGAAGTCTGATTGAACCTCGTACTGTTTAACATTTTTCCCGTAGGTTACTTTGGAATGACTGCTTTACAGTTAATGTAACTGCATTCCAACATAACTAAGCCTTTAGTAGTGCCATCTGAAAAACATGCTTTCAGCATTTCAGATGTCTGCATATTATTTTCCTCTGCAGCCATCATTGTAGATCATTCTGTTAAACTTTCTACCAGCTACTCGACATCAAAGTGAATATCATAGGTACCCCGCATATTTGTTATTTTATAGCCGTGAACTCTTTTAAACCACTTAATATTTTATAGACTTTTTCCTTTCCCAAGGGCAAGGATAAAGTGTCTTTGCTGCCGACACAGGCTTTCCTAAAATTATAAATCTTCTATAATCTTAACCAACTCCTTATAGTCCTAAAAACTTTTAAAATTGGGAGAGACGGAATCATAAAGTTTGAAAAGACTCTAATTGGAATTCCTCCACCTGCACTTGTCCACTTAGCCCGTGAGAAGAGTCCACTGTGCCGGCCTTCTACCACTCAGGGCCTGGGAAGCAACTCTTTTCATGAGGCGGCCCGATCTACTTCCACCCTGTGTTAATTGTTAGGAAGTTCTGTTCAAGACCAGCCTGGTCAACATGGTGAAACCCCGTCTCTACTAAAAACACAAAAATCAGCTGGGCACGGTGGCAGGCAACTGTAGTCCCCGCTACTCAGGAGCGTGAGGCAGGAGAATCGCTTGAACCTGGGAGGTGGAGGTTGCAGTGAGCTCAGACCGTGCCACTGCACTCCAGCCTGGGCTCTCAGCCTGAATGAGACTTAGTCTGAAAAAAAAAAAAAAAAAAGAAAGTTCTTTCTAACATCGATTGCAAATATGCTTCCCTGTAACTTTCTTGGTTTCTGATCTGCCCCCTGGAGAATTAGAGATTATGTCTGTGTGACTGCAGGCTAAGGAAATATAATTTGACCTCCTAAGCTTGGGGACATATGAGCCCTGCCTCTACCATTCCTTGGTTGTGTTTACCTGAGGAATTTTCTTAGTTTCACTAAGGGAGTGCCATTGTGTCTAAAATGGAGATAGTGGTATATTTTGTCATTGAGTTTCAGAATTGAATGACATAATAGAGTGTCTTACACACAGAGGTCCCTTTAAATGGGGGCCTTTTATTTTTAATTCTTGTATTTCTTACTGACATAATGATTTCAAAGCATTTTCACTCGTTTCTCCCAATTTTTACACATTCTTCTAGCCGTCCTTTCCCAGAGAGCAGGATGGATATCCTATATTTATACACAATCTTTTTCCAGAGTCTTAAATATAGTGTTAATTTCTCTAAGAATTAAATCATACTCTTAGAAACAATATATGCATGATATTTCCAAAGACAAACCCCATAAGCCTTAGGTGTTTATGTAATAATGTGATGTAATGAAAGATGATTCGTACATCCCAAAATGGTGCAGTTGGAGGCACACCCCAAAATTCTGTGGGATTTGGACCCAGTTCTTTCCCATTGACTTAACTCCTGTCCATCAACGTCCAGCTTTTGTTACCAAAAATGGTGTTGGGGACTTTATTATTAGTATTGCCTGTGAGATCTCATTCAGGTCAAAGGGATTTGCCTTGAGTGTTATCACTGCTGATTTAGATAAATTCTTGTTCTGGGTTAAATGTATCTTATTTTAGAACTGCCCAGAGATAAGTATATTGTGATTTTTATTTGTGCATGTCTGAGTTTTTCACTTTTGTTCCTTTTACTTACCCATGATTCTTCTATAAAAGTTATCAGAGGATTTTTGGCACGCCAGCACTTGCTTCAGAAAATGAGCATCAGACAACAAGAGGTGACGTCTATCAACAGCTTTCTGCAGAACACAGAGGACATGGGGCTGAAAACCTACGATGCCCTGGTCATTCAGAATGCTTCAGACATTGCCCGGGAAAATGACCGGCTCCGCAGCGAAATGAACACTCCCTGCCATAAAGAGAAGTTCGAGGTTTGGAACACAATAGAGGAAGGAAGCAAAAGGTAAAGGAAGAGGGCATGCAACTTTAATTGCCTTTGTGATTGATTCAGTGGAGTCATGAAAATTCAAATAGCCCTTAATGCAGAGCTTGGTCAAATATGACAGGGGCTATAGGAACAGGTATGCGTGGTTTGTTATTTGAAATGCCACCAGTCTAAACAGATGCTTTCCTGTGCTGTCTTCTCGTGAGCGAGAGGCTGTATGTGTCCCTTCGCTCGTATGTAATGATGACTGCCCCACCCGCCATGCTGTGTCACTTAACTACCTCAAGTACACACAAAGTCTAAAGCACTGACAGTTTCTGTATTGGCAAAAATATATATCTTGGCTGTTGACGTTTTTACACAAGTGTTATGGATATAAGGCTAGCTAATAGAAACTTTGGGAAATCTGACCCAGAAAAATCGAGATGCCACTCTAAAAACATGAAAGCAGTGAGCTCAATAGATAGATTAAGTGTATTATATATCCCTGTGTAAACGGTCACATTTCTCTTTACGGATAAAGCAAGCTTTAGGGAAAGCTTTTTATGTAAAAATTTGCTTTAGATGCTTAGCTTAAAACACGAAGACCACCTGGTCCTTCTCCATTTTGTCATTCTCCTCTATCGTGAATGATGAAGACACCCGTTACTCACAGCGCTCCTAGAGGAAGGGAGGGCAAAGAGCCGCTTCCTTTGGATAGTCATTGATCGTCAGGGAGATGTTTATTTTGCTATAGAAGTTTGGTAGTACCTTGTTGTTTCTCACTGAAAGTGACTCTCCTTTGCCATTTCTGCCAATGTCAATTTTTTTTTATTAAAGTGGAAATGGCAATGTGTATCTTGTTAATTAGCTTCAAATATCTCAGTGATTAAATACTAAAAAAAAAATCCCCTTTGTGTAAAAAAAAAAAAAAAAGTCTGTAATTAAACATTACAGGAAAAACAAATTATCCACTGAGTGCCACGCTTTCATCTTCAGCTATTTCATTTTCTACATGGGCGGCTGGCTCTGCCGTGTGGTAGATTCTAGCCCTGTTGGTGTTCTGCCACAGAAAGATATAATTATAAAAAACAAACGCTTGGAAACTCCTTGTAGAGTGAATGCATTGGCATCTTGCTAGCACATGATTACGTTGACATGTGAAGCCAGAAGAAATTTTTTTAAACAAGATAACTATTAATTTTATATGACTTCTAAAATAATATTCATTATTTTCTCTGCTGGAACTAAACAGCCACCCCAATTTCTCAATTTGATTATGTATGTGTTTTCCCGATACAAAATTAAGTCAAGAAGTATTTGTCTGTTTATTTACTGAATACCAGCAGTTTACTTGGCACTGGCCAACCGTACTGAGTTAAGGAGGAAAAGGAACAGCTCTGTACATAATTAAATAATTTCCGGTAGAATTTAAATGGCAAGAGTGATGGGGAGAAAGAGAACACTGAAATGTAAATTTCTGAGAGTTTTAAGTAAGAGTCTGTCCTCTTCTTGTGAGGGGAAATGGTGATGAACTCCCAGCATTTGATGCATCAGTAACTCTCTATTAAGATGGATTTGCCGGAAATTATCATTCAGATTGAAATTCTGGGTTTTTGATTTGCTTAATAATCAGAGTGTGAAGAATTCATTCAGTGAGTGCGATGGAAAATGGGAAGGCCCTTAAGTAGTGTTGCATTTGTGTGAGAATGTTTAAAAAGTAATCATGATGGATATCCCGTGTGCTCATGTGCTTTTCATCACAAAGCAGGAGCCAGAGGACGGGTGGCCTTTTCCAGACCAACTGGTCACCAGAGGGCTGCACACGTCCTCCAGCCACAGCAGGAGGGGCTGCTTGCCAAAAAGCCGTCATTATGTCTGCTTGAGCAGGTTCCTTGTTATGGGAATAATGCATCTGGGCCTCTCTGGTGTGGTGCTGTTTGTGTTTTGTTTCCCCCTAAGAACCGAAGACAAGAGTGGACCCAGGCATTTCCATCCCGGCTCCATGTCAGTCTGCATGGCAGTGGACGGCCTGGGTCAGTGCCTCACTGGCTCATCCATCTGGTCTCCTTCACTGCACTCGGTGTTCAGCATGGATGACAGCAGCAGCCTCCCGTCTCCACGGAAACAGCCTCCGCCCAAGCCAAAGAGGGACCCCAACACCCGGCTGAGCGCCTCCTATGAGGCTGTGAGCGCCTGTCTCTCCGTGGCCAGGGAAGCGGCCAACGAAGGTCAGCCCTGGGGAGGGGGCCAGCCTTGCCGATGCTCTGACTTAGTCTCGGGATGCCCGTGGCAGTACTGTGGCCCTAATGTACTTTTAATAGAAATAAATCCAATTGTTGGCTTGCCAGCAGCTCTTAATCATTAAATATAAATAATATTTATTCAAATCTCTAAGCCTCTTAGGGAAAAGCTACTTACATGGCATTTCCTTAACTCCCATCCCCACCTCTGGCTCCAAAGAGCAGCATGAAATCAATTCAGAGAGTCGGCAGCTATTCCATGGGAAATTTCACCCATTAGAAAGTCAAAAAAAATGTATCAGGTGTGCCAGTTATCACAATCTAATAAAAAATTAAGACTGTTTTATTATGTGATAAGTGAAATTATATTACCCAGAGGATAGTCATCGGGCAGGAAAATTCTGTTAGGAAAACTTCTGAGACAAGATCATAAAAGTTTCTGCATCCATTGTTTAGAAACAGGGACGCATGCAAGGGAACACTGCAGCTTATTCTCAGCCAGATCTCATAGGTCAGTAATGAGACGTTTACTGTTTAATTATTAATTTTAAGAATTGTGAGAAATAAAGGAAGTTCTTCTCAGTGGAACACTTACGAATTGAACAGATTTTATTGATCATCTGCTATGCATCAGGTTCTATTCCAGGCATGCTGTATCATTCTTCATGGAGTTTACATCCTAGTGTGGCAAAACAGATGGTAAACATAATAAAAAAGTAAATACTTTAGAAGAAGATTGTTGCTGCTAAGAGAAATAAATAAACTCAGGGTAGTGCAGGATGGAAGAGGGGTTGGAATTCTAAATGAAACTGTTTGGTAGAACTCAGTAGAGAATAATATCTGAACATAGGATGAAACACAGTTCCTTCATTACACAAATGAACCCAAATACAAAAACAGCAAATCCATAAGCTCAACTCTGGGATGGCTGACAGCAAGAAGACGGCAGGAAGACATGGGGCAGAGGCCTGAAGCAAGCAGTAAGTCCGTCCAACCCACTTCTTTTCCTTTTTTCAAATTTATTTATAATTGACATAAAGTTGTATGTTTTTGTCATGTACAACATGTTGTTTTGAAATATATGTACATTGTGGAATGGTTAAATCTAGAAAATTAACAAATTCACGCCTTGTCATGTCTGTGTTGAGGGCGCTTAGTGTCCACTTTTTTAGCTTTTTTTTTTTTTTTGAGATGAAATTTTACTCTTGTTGCCCAGGCTGGACTGCAGTAGTGCAATCTCAGCTCACTGCAACTTCCGCCTCCCAGGTTCAAGTGATTCTCCTGCCTCAGCCTCCTGAGTAGCTGGGATTACAGGTGCCCACCACCACGCCCAGCTAATTTTTGTATTTTTAGTAGAGACAGGGTTTCACCATGTTGACCAGGCTGGTCTTGAACTCCTGACCTCAAGTGATCCACATGCCTTGGCCTCCCAAAGTGTTGAGATTCTGTTCTGTAATTGCAGATTGTATAACAGTGAGTCACTGTGTCCAGCCCTTTTTTTTTTTTTTTTTTGCATTTGTTAAGAATAGAATATATTGTCATTAACTGTTGTCACCATTCTGTATACTCTTCAAAGTGCTTTTTATTAGTGGCATTAGGAAAGAATAGATCTTTAGGATATTTTTTACTTAAAAAAAGTTACCATCTTAGTGGACAAGTCATGTTTCAACCATGCCTAGATGAAAGTAGAGGGGAAATTCCTAAGACTTTGGGGAGAAGAGTCCAAATGTGTGTTTTTAAAATCCTGGTGATAAGGACAACAGGAAAATCTGAAAAATGACATTAGATAAGATCATCCATAGGAAAGTCCTCAAAGTGGACATAGATATAAATTAGATATAAATTTAATTAGATATAAATTAGAACAGGACCTCCAAAGATATGAGGCATTCTCCGCTGGAGCCACACGTGCCAGGAGAAGCCCACAGTCTGAAGGAGCCAGCAGCACCCTCCTGAGCAAGTGGGATGCTTCACATTGCCGCTGTTCCTACTTTCAGACCTCCATTTTAGATTTGTGGCCCATATCTCCATGTGATTAGAATAGCAAGAAAGATTTTTTGGCAGCTTTTTTGAGGAAGACGATCTCTAAAATGCTACCTGTGAGATAAAGAGGGTGGGAAATTAAGACTCCAGGGAGTATCCGACATTGAAAAAACAATAATGAAATATGATTGAAAATTGCAGCAAATGCAAGATGAATCTCCAGCGAAACTTGCAAGCAGGCTCTAGAAATTTGCATAGATAGGCCTCAGAATATCTTGTAACATCTAGAAAAAGCTAACGGTCTGTGTGGCCCCTAAAAGACACGTCCCTGGAGTCATGAAAGGGCCACTTTGTCACATGTTATGAAAGGAGATCAAACAGTGAGAAAGAAGCTGAGCTCCCAGTGGAGACTGAGCTGTCTCATCTGGGCAGCAAATAATGAGTCAATTAAAATAAAAATTAGGAACCATAGGAGATATAGAGATACAGATATTGATATCAACATAAATATAGATATACACACATATATGAAAGCAAATGACTCAAAAAAAGGTCAATAAAGAGGATAGCTGTAACAACTCAAATTCCTTTTTACACGCTATCGAAATATATCATCTGATAGCTTTAGGCATACAAGATATTTATGTAAAATTTAGTTTCTTGGATCCTAATTTTGTCTCATATGTGACTGTAAGGCATATGGAGATGCATTTTGTCCACTGTGTCCCAACCGGGTGGGCACACTTTTTAGAAGCTTGTCAAAGGGCAAGTGTATACACTGTTTCCTTTTTACTGTGCACATTGTCTGTTCCTTCTTACAATACGTAATTCCTCATACTGGTTACTTTACAACCACCACCACAAAAAAGAAAGTCTTCCATGTCCAGCAACTAGAAATGTATTTCTGCATTCTGGCATGCACTCTCAATACTGCACATTTTTAAGAATAAGAAAATTAAACAGCTTAATCTGCTTGAGCATGCTCTCTGATTAGTTTTTACAGCGTTAGGGAGTCAGAGAGGGCCAGTGGAGGAGCTTAGCACCTAGTCTGGGTTTCTAATCCATGATCGCAAAGATAGCTCCACACGCATGTGATAAGCCAGCTGTCAGATGGGGTTCTGGTCCCTTCTGTGCCATTGTGTCAGGAGCTGAAGGTGGTTGAGTTTGGATGGTAATGAAATTGATCCTAGCATCTTAGATATCTCCCTCAGCACAACACAATTCAAATATAATCCAAGTCTTTGTTGTTCAATGCAGTAGCCAGTAGGCACGTATGTCCAATTAAATTTAATGTAAATAAAATTAAATACAATTTTAAATTCCATTCCTCCATCATCAGTCACTTTCGAAGTACTCAGTAGCCACAGGTGTAGAATTTTCCATCATCACAGAAGCTTCTCTTAGACAACCCTGATTCTAAATGCTTCCTGTGTCTACCAAGCAGACTTTATTTTTTGTACCTAGTAACATGTCACAAAATTATTCTCCTTTCTGTCAAAATGTAGGAAAAAAATTTGATCACTTTTCCAAAATGCTTGGTGAACCTTGGTTTCACAGGATTAGGGACTCCAGCTGAAGTCAGGTTCGTACCTCAGCCATCCCTTCTGGCATGTTAAAAATCAAGTTCATGTTCTTTTCCTTTGCAACTAAAGCTGCTAATGAATTCAGAGTGAAAGGAGACTGATTGCAGAGCAAGGGCCCAGGATTGTAGGGTGACCAACACCAAGGTCACATTAAACTTGCCTTTGTGTTTATTCTTGTTCTTACTAGCACAAGTGTTTCTTAGTAGGTCCTCACCGATTAAAAATGGCTGTAGCGAAGAAAAACAGTACAGAGGGCTCGTTCTTTTTCTCATTACCTTTGTGCCTCAAAAGCATGAAACAATTTTGCAGGCCAATAAATGTTAGCACTTCTTTGCAAACTATTAGCAAGCTAGAGACAACTATTTAAAAGTATCATATTTGTATTAGGTTGGTACAAAAGTAACTACGGTTTTTGCCATTGAATGAAAGTCTGCAGTTGTTCTTTGCAAATAGAGGCCAGGAAAGGAAAGACAGGGCCTTGTTTCCACTGCCTGCTGGCTGGGACCTCCCAGCTGGAGCACTGTTCGGCCGAGTTCATTCCTCACACGCCGCGTGCAGCCTTTCTCCCAAAGACGGTTAACATTCCCTCCAATGGTCTCCTGACTGGAGTTAAATATAAGCCTGCATTTCATGCATGTGACTTTGAAGAAGTGACTCAGTCTTTCCAAGCCCGTGATTGCAAGTAGCACCCACAGCAGAAACACGGCAAGAGGGTTCTTTCTGAGGAGTTGAGAAGCAAAGCCCTGTAAAGCCTTGTTGCCCAGGACATACCTAGTGCTCAGCAAAGTTACCTGCATATAACTTTGTTGTTCATGAAGCCTCTGACAGTCAGTTTCCTCATCTGTGAAATGGGACACTAAATGTGGGACTTGCAATTAAGTCATGATGTCGGTGGTGCTGTGCCTGGCTTGGAGTGACAGCTGCTCATGGTGAAATTGCAAAAGCTAGCTTTTCTTGGGCAGCTCTGGTACCCCCGTTCACCGTTCTGTGTTGACGCTTCCCCACTCACCCTCCCTTCAGACCCCAGTTGTCCCCTCCTTGGAAATCATACCTTAATGAACCCATAATTGTTTTTTCAAAAATTGCTGTACAATTCCATTCTCTGCAAAACACAGTTCACATGTGTAGACAGACAGTGGTTCAGCTCAGTGGCCTAATATGGAAATAAGTTGATTTCTGTTACTGGATTCTTTCTGTCTTCATTCTAGAGCAGCATGTGTCACATAGTAAGCACTCAACAAATACTTACCAAGTGAATACGTGTTAGAGAAATCTATTTCTCTATACTCCCTTCATTAAAAGAGAATTAGCTTCCTATCAGTATATAAGAGGGAACACAATTTGGCAAGGTTTAAGAAGTATCCTTGAGATGTGTCAAGGCTGGATTTGTCAGCACATTTTTTTACAGAAGCCCTTTTATCATATTTTTTTCTATTACCTGAAAATGGACAGAGCTTAGGTCTTCCATGAACACTCTTCTGAGAAATGTGTTACTGGGAATAACAGAACACAATTGCACGGTTCACCACCTATGACGCAGTTGGTCATTCAACAGATAGTAATTAAGTGTCTTCCATGAGCCTGTCTTCTCCCTGAGGACCTGACAGACTAGTAGGGGAGATAAGTGTTCAAACAAATTACAGGAGAAGCAGAGCCACAGCAGTGAGGGCGCGAGAGGTGCACACCAGGCCACAGAGGGCCTTACCCTCCGTGGAAACTATGAAAGGCTCAGGAAGGGCATTTCAACAGCATCGAGGGCAGTAATGCAATCGGGAGGGTCCGATGGGAGCAGGGAAGGCAGTGATACTGCCCGAACTGCTCCTCCCACCAGGAAGGAAAAGTTATAACAAGGTCGTGATATATGACAGCTCCGTAGAAGCCCTTTCTGTCCAATTTGCAGCGGGTTGTAAATCCATCCTACATTCACTCATGTATGCAGCCTGAACAGTCAGCTAGCAGGCACTTAATTAAGCATCTTTTATGTCGTAGGTCCTGTGCTCTGTGCTATGTTTGCTTTTGCTTGGAAACTAAGCACAATTACACAAGAAGCATTGGAAAATGGAGGATAAAAAATACACGGACTCTATTTATTTTGGATGAACAAGCATCTCATTCCTCCTTTTTCTCATAGATTCACTATGCAGGTATTTTATTATTGTAAGAATGGAGTCAAATAACACGCACAAAGGTGATTTAAAAGTCACCAACATGCCTTAGCAAAAACACCAAAAGGAAAATATTTTGTAGGAGAATATGCCGATTTCCTGTCTTGACACGCATGTGCATATCATTCTGCAGCAGTTGAGATGAGACTCAAGTTTATGATGTAATAAGATGGCTTCAGAATGTAGTCTCATTCCTAAGCTACTGTGAGAACCCTAGAATTTGCCCTCCAAGTATTCTGTGATCAGGGACTGTCTTCCCTCCTCCATTTCATTGGCTTTATCAAGGAGTTGCAAATGTCTTATGCATAAATATTAGAAAAAAAAGTAAGAAAACTCCTGATGTAAATTCATTTTAATAGCCCTCTAACCAGTATTTGCAAATGAACTTTTAGCATGTATACACATACACACATACCTAGAAGTAGCCACAAACCAAATTAGACTTTAATTTGTTAACTGTCATTTTCTAATTTTAGTTTATAAAGAATGAATATTTCCAGTCCTGACCACCACAGGTTCCAGTTTAACTGTTAGGGAGTAGAACAGGATAAAGCACTGTAGTGATCCAATAGTCTAAACCCTAGACCACAATTCTAGGAACCAGCCTTCTGTCTCTCATGGTCAATTTCTGGTTGTGCAGCAGTAATTATGTTGATCATGATGGATACTTAGTGATGTTTATCACGTACAGGCATTATGCTAAGCTTCTTTCATCTGTAGAATGACCCTGCCTAGTAGGAGTGTCATCATGACCCTATGCAGAGAAGGGCATTAAGTCACAGAGCAATGGTGTAACTCGTCCAAGGTCACATAGCCAAGCTTTAGAACCTCAAGCCCAGACTCTCAACAGCCTCCCAACAAACATGCAACTTTTACTTATAACTGTTTAATGCAAAAAGGCCCTTCACCGCATCTGAAGCAAACCTTGAGGGAATACTATACCAGTTATGTGTGGTTGCATAAAACCCACCCAGAACTTACAGATTTACATAAAGTACTGATTGTTTTACTCTCTCTCTCAGGCTCTGGGTATCAACAGAGCTCACTGGGGCAGTTGTCACTGGAGCTCTTTCATGCAGCAAGATGGCTGGAATCATCTGAAAACTGGCCACGGGCATGTCTGGTGTCTCAGATGTCTGAGGATTGGGATTCCTTGAGTGTCTCTCTCTGTCTACGTGATCTCTCTGTATTGCTTGGGCAGCATGACAGCTTCAGGGTATCCGACTTCTTATAGGGAGAGTCAGTGCTTGGGGGCCATGTGCTTTGGAAGAGAGAAAGCAGTAGATGTAGCATTGCTTTGAGGGAGCCAGCCTTGGGAAGTGAGCAAAATCCCAAAGACCCATCCAGGTTTAGGAAAAAAGAAACAGATTCTACCTCTGGAAAGGACACATTGTTGTGGCCAATGTGTTGGAATGTACCATCTGTATCAGTCCACCCTCTAAACAAAACAATCTGTATCCTTCTCTCATACAAACTATACTCACCCCTCCCCCAGACTCCTCAAAGCCTCCTTCATCATCACATCTGGACCAGGCTCAAGGGTCAGATCACATCATCTAAATCAGATCCAGGTGTGCTGGTGCCTCCAGTACAATTTCTTAAATGTGTCCTCTTCCATCTGAAGACTTGCGACCTAAAAAGACAAGTTGCCTGATCCCCCACCCAACCAAAATGCACTGGAGGGACAGGTAGAGGGTAATTGTGGTGCACGCCGCTGCTCAGACATGGGAGGGAGATCAGCTGACACACAGTTGTCATTGGTGGGTAGCAGTCGTGAACAACAGCTGGTGCCTTCATGAAGATTTAGTCCTACTGCCTGGAAATACTTTTTCATAGTTCTTAGATCTATGTTCTGGAATCTTTGTTCTCCCCTTTTTGACTAATAATTCCCGATCCATAAAAGGTGACTTATGTTTGGGGCTGGTAGTTTTCTCAGCCTGCTTCCTCCTTATCAGGGTTGTGTTGTCGCTTTTGTGTAGAGGTGAGGTCTTGCTATGCCGTCCAAGCTGCAGTGCAGTGGCTGTTCACAGGCATGAGCATAGCACACTGCAGCCTTGAACTCTCAGCCTGAAGTGACCCTCCTGCTCAGCTTCTGGAATAGTTGGGACTGCAGGTACACACTGCAGCTGGCCAAAATTTTGAGAGACCAAAGTTTCTTCATTTTTGTATTCACTCTGCTCCTTTCAGTGTAAACTGATACAATTCCTTTAAAAGCTTTGTGACTTTCTTGTGAATCAATTCATAATTTATTAGTCAAAAGCCACATCCACAAACTCTCTGAGATAATATCTTCTCTATCTGGAAGCTCACTGCAGTATTTCTGTAGGGCAAGGTCCTTGATATTCTTAGAAGACCTGTGGTTTTTCTTCCTTGAAAAGATCGATGAAGCCCCTCTTGGAATTTTTCTGAGTACTTAATGAAGGGTCTCATGTGTGTGTGCTTGACTTCATCTTTAGATCATGTTTTTCTGAAAATTCCCTGAATTTTATTTCCACTTGGAAGTCATTTCTTAATATTCAAATTATTTGCCATTTGAAGAGCTTAGCAGTGAGAACCATTTTATTTTTAAGCTCAGAAGATCCTTATTCCTTTATAGTGAATAGTTCTTTCTTTAATCACTGCATTCTCATGATTTACTCTAGGCAGCTAGAAGAATCCAAGAGGCATCACCCAGTTCATTTTCTGTTTTCTATTTTCTGCATGACTGCAGGTGAGATAGTGTTGCCAAACTTTTCCACTATGGCTGAAGTGTTCTGTTCCCTCCAGCTTCCAACATCTTCCTCATTGTTCTTTAGATATCATCAAGAGCTTTCTTGAGGCCACCACGCTTCCCCTGGTGGTCCTGTTCAAAGCTCCTCTCATGTCCCAAAGCAACCTCCAGTTTAAGATTTTTTTTGTTTTTTGTTTTTGTTTGTACAGCAGCAGTCCACTTCCAGGTACCAATGTCTTTATGAATTGTCTATTGTTATGTAACAAACCTCTCCAGCTTAGTAGCTTAAGACACCAAAAAACTGCTAGAAAATCTGTCATGGTTCTAGCATTTGGCTGGGCTCTGCTGAGCAGTTCCCATGGAGCTGCTCTCATCGCTGCAGTCAGACAGTGGCTGGGACTGGGATCACTGGAAGTCATAGTTAATTACATCTCTGATGTCTGGGATGGGAAACGATGTCGGATAGCTGAGGGCTGGAGCAGATGGGAGTCCTCTGGCATCTCCCTCACGTCCACGTGGCCTCTCCACAGTTCCCACAGCATAGCTACTTCAGGGTGTACAAACCTATGCGTGGAAGTCAGGGCTACCTAGACATGTGTCCCAGGAGAAGGAGGGGGCCAGGCAGAGGCTGCATTGTCATTGTACCAGCCCCTGAAGGCAGGCGACATCATCTTCTAATCATCATATTCATTGGGCAGATGCAGAGACCCTCCAAGGTTCAAGGTTCTGGAAGAGTATGTGGGGCTGAAAGTATTATTGAAGCCAGCTTTGGAAAATACAATTTCTCACAAATCCTTTAAATTATTCATATCTTCAGAGCAACTCTATAATCTTAATGTTAAAAAATGGGTTGCTTTATTCACTTTCTAGAAGCTTAGGGGCTGCTATGTGTTAGCCCTTTGAAAGTCACTGGAATAATGCTTATTAATTAGAGAACTGCACACTTTGGGTATTTTCTATTCTTAAAAGTTGGCTGCTTTGGGAAGCCCCGAATAATACTAACTTACAAAGATGTCCATTGCATTCAAAAATTACCTTTGTTCTTTTCCATTCCTATTTGAATGATTTCTTTTTTTTTTTCTGGTGACAGAGTGTGGAGAACTGAGCATAGCACTTTCTCTACAGTATCCATTTTATTTCTTCAAGATAGTTTCTCATATCATCATTTTATCCACAACTACCCTGAGGCTCAGAGAGGTCTGCCAAAGACCTCTTCTAAAATTACAACCCTGCCCCACCAACCGCTGCACACACACACACACAGTTCTGTGACCCTCACCCTGGCCTGTTGGTACTCATCTTCACGGCCTGTATCACATTCTAACATTCTGTAGAACTCACTCATTTGCTGTATTTCCTTTTTTTTTTTTT
>NW_016107329.1:7501076-7514737 GCF_001604975.1 Cebus imitator
TTGCTGTTGTCTGACTGTTCCCACTATTGTAGAGGAGGGCTGGAAACTTCTCTTCATTCATGAATTTATCTCAGTAAATACTGGTTGAATGCATATGATTAAATGAATAAATGAATAAAAGGTCCATCTGATTCCAAAGCTTTAATTTGAACCCAGGTCCACTGGATTTCAAAGTTTTGATTTTAACCATTATACTTCATTGTCTCCCAAAAACTGGGTACAGAGACTGGCGTCATAATATGCAGTCACAGTGAGGGAAGAATACAGCTGCTTCTGTTAAACAACTCAGGAACTCAACAAAGTCAGATGTGCCTTTATCAAGAATTCCTACAGATTCAGAAAATATCAAATTACTAAAACTAATAGAAGATTTGGGAGTCTGGGTATTTCTAAGACTCGAGGTAATTTTTCCAAATTAACATCTCTATTATCAGAGAAATTATATTTATTTAATATAGCATTATTATAATTTACACTAAAATCATTAGAAAAAGAAGTCTTGTGGAATTTCTTTTTTGACTTAATTTTCAATAATTGTTTTAAACACATATGTAAGTAATTTTGTTCCATGTCTTTTGAAATTCGCTCTTGTAATAACATGTTTATTTGTTTTTCTGAGTATGGCTTCTTTTTTCAACTCCAGGAGTTTCTCCTTGAGAAGTTCTTAGGGAAATGTTATTCTCGTGGTTTCCCTGTTAAGTATGCATTTCTGTTAGGATTCAAATGTACTGATAGTAAAATCTATCCTCCGTGACATTTGAACAAAGTTCTTTTTAAAAGTCTCTCCATCCATACAAGTGTTTTGTTGTTGTTTTGTCCATTTTACATCATTTATTTATTTACTTAAATTTATTTTTATTTATTTATTATTTATTTTGAGACTGAGTCTCACTCCGTCACCCAGGCTGGACTGCAGGCAATGTCAGCTCACTGCAGCCTCCGTCTCCTGGGTTCAAGCGATTCTCCTGCCTCAGACTTCCAAGTAGCTGAGACTACAGGTGTGCGACACCAGCCCAGCTAATTTTTGTATTTTTAGTAGAGACGGGGTTTCACCATGTTGGCCAGGATGGTCTCGATGTCTTAACCTCGTGATCCGCTCACTCAGCCTCCCAAAGTACTGGGATTACAGAAGTGAGCCACCGCGCCTAGCTCATTTCACATCATTTAAATAATCACGCTGACTCATTTCCGACAGGAAGCTTCCATATGCCACTGTTAATAGTTAATCGGCCAGGTCTCCTGGGCTTCAAATCCTAAGGAGCAGTTCCACGCATACCTTGCGTCACACCCGAGTTAGGTCCTAAGAATCCACAGCTAAGTGCGTTCCACCACCCCACCCCCGAGGGTCCCTTCCCCACTGCATCTCCCGCGACCGCACCTCCGCCGCCTCCGTGGGTGGCTGGCGTACTGGAACCACTTGACATCCTCCCCAGAGGGTAGAAGTCTTCTTCCATCTCTAAGATCAAATCTCTTTTCTCGGTGGTGGTCTCGGGAGTTCGGGTTCAGCCAGGGGGCCTGGCGGGTGGAGGGACACGCAGGCCCGGGCCCGTGGGGTTCTCGGGGCGCGGGGCCGTGGCTCCAAGGCGATCCCCGGGGGAGGTGGGCACCCGTGGGCCTGGCCTGGCACCCGCTGACCGCGTCCTTTCCTGCCGCAGCTCTGGCCCGGCCCAGGCCGCACAGCGACGACTACAGCGCCGTGAAGAAGATTCCTCCTCGAAAGCCCAAGCGCAGCCCCAACACCAAGCTCAGCGGCTCCTACGAGGAGATCTCGGGGTCTCGGCCTGGGGACGCGAGGCCCGCGGGCGCCCCGGGGACAGCAGCGCGCGGCCCGGTCCCGGGGACCCCTCCGTACGCACTGCCCCCGGCCGCGCCCCCGGGTGACGAGGACGACGGCGAGCCGGTGTACATCGAGATGCTGGGGCACGCGGCCAGGCCGGGCAGCCCGGACCCCGCGGAGTCCGTGTACGAGGAGATGAAGTGCTGCCTGCCCGACGACTGCGGCTCCTTCCTGCGCGCATCGCCGCCCCCGCTCCACCGCGCGCCGGAGGACGAGGCGGCGGGGGCCCCCGGGGACGCGTGCGACATCCCGCCGCCCTTCCCCAACCTGCTGCCGCACCGGCCGCCCCTGTTGGTGTTCCCGCCGACCCCTGTCACCTGCTCGCCAGCCTCGGACGAGTCGCCCCTGACGCCCCTGGAGGTGAAGAAGCTGCCGGTCCTGGAGACCAACCTCAAGTACCCCGTGTCGTCGGAGGGCTCCAGCCCGCTGTCGCCGCAGTACCCCAAAAGCCAGAAGGGCGACGGCGACAGGCCCGCGTCCCCCGGCCTGGCGCTGTTCAACGGGTGCGGCCGAGCCTCCCCGCCGTCCACCCCGCCGCCGCCCCCGCCCCCGCCCGGGCCGCCCCCCACGCCCTTCAGGCCCTGCGCGCACTTGGCCTTCGCGCCCGAGCCCGCCCCGGGGAGCGCGGGGAAAGCGGGGCCGAACGCAGAGGCGCCCAAGGTCCACCCAAAGCCAAACTCTGTCCTCGGGGCCGGGGCTGGGGCCGGGCCCTGCAGCTCCTTCCCCAAGATCCCGTATTCCCCGGTGAAGGCCGCCAGAGCCGACGCCAGGAAGGCGGGCCCCAGTTCCTCGCCCCCTGCGCCCTACAGTCCCCCCAGCTCCAGGCCGCTCAGCAGCCCCCTGGACGAGCTCGCCAGCCTCTTCAACTCCGGCAGGAGTGTGCTTCGGAAGTCCGCGGCGGGAAGGAAAATCAGGGAAGCCGAAGGTAAGTGGAGCAGAAACGCCCTCCTCCTTTTGCTTGGACGCTGAGCTCGCGTGCACCTGTGCACATCCGTGTCTGCACGGGTGTGAAATAGGAGAGGTTCAGGTGATGGCCGTGGTCCTTCAGAGCAGATAGCAGCTTTAAAAAACAATCGTATACATCCAATCGTGGCCAGATAGGTAGGAATGAATCTTTCCGTGTTGCAGAATATGACAGGAAAGGCTGGTGATATACAAAGACACACACCACAACTGGATTTAATAAATTATAACGCCATAAATATTCGACAGAGCAAGGTTAAATGTTAGCTACTGATTTCTTTCTTTCTTTTTAATAATAATGCTTTATTATAGTATGAAAGTGGTATTTTGTGTAAGTTACTATTGTCAATTTCCATTTGACTTACAGTTCACCGCTAAGCCGTGAGTGTGCGGTTTGCTATTCATGGAGCTTTGCCTGGCGGTGTCTGGGATGATGACCCATCCAGTTACTACCCTGTGCTTAATGCCACTCCGCTGTGGGCTGTTTCGGGTAAACTGCTTTTCTTCTGGTCGTATCCCACCCAAGGAACACTTTTTTTATTTTTTGGACAGTCTCTCTCTGTCGCCCACGCTGGAGTGCAGTGCTGCAATCTTGGCTCACTGTAACCTCTGCTTCCTGGGTCCAAGCAATTCTTCTGCCTCAGCCTCCTGAGTAGCTGGGACTACAGGCCCACGCCCCCACACCCGGCTAATTTTATTTTATTTTTTTTTAGTAGAGACGGGGTTTTACCATAGGTCAGGCTGGTCTCAAACTCCTGACCCTGTGATCCACCCTCAGCCTCCCAAAGTGCTGGGATTACAGGTGTGAGCCACTGCACTGGGCCCGACCCAAGGAACACTCTTCCGAGGCTTTGTTATCTCTATTTTATCATCCATCTACTCAGCCCACAGTGGGGTTTGCAGGTGGGAATCAGTCTACTCAAGTGAGCCCCATGACAGGCTGTTGCCTGCATTAAAAAGCATTATTTTGTGTCCCTGTAAAAGAAGAATGTAGCTGGAGGAATAAGATTTTCATGACGACTTTTTTTGCCAGTCTTTTGTAACTTGCATAACCACATGGCTCTTCCCTCAGATGAGGCAGCCTTGGTGCCAAAAGTACTGCTTTTGCACAGATTCCTTTAATAATCACAAAGAGTGTCTACATTTTCCAAAAGACATGTTAGGGTTTGTATACAAAACCAAAATGTTTTCCCAGTGGTGTGTATTTTCAGGAAGAAGTTCATTAAAGAAAAGCATCTTCTCCTTAAGGAAAATTATAACCAGTCTTTTCCATCATGATGGTATTCCATCCCCCGCTTCCTTCCAGGTGAGGCATGAGGACAGGTTCTGGAGGCAGGGAACTTAAGGCCATTTCACGTTGACTCCTTGGAATTAAACTGAACGGAAAACCCTAACTTTCCATGCCTAAATAACAAAAGGACCAGAGGCTCCTCCCTTTGCAAACCCCCACCTTTCTGTACAACAGACGGGAAATTGGCTGTCTGAAACCAGTCAGACTTATGGGCACAGACTTCTTTTGTGTAGAAGTGCAACTCTGCAACTTCACCTTAGCCTCTGATCCATTGCTTTTTGCAACCAATCAGATGTTTGCACAGGAGTGTGACCTTTTAACATCACTTCGGCCTCTGATTGGAGGCCACCACTTTATTTACATGAGGTGAGCTTGAAGCAGCCAATGGGAAGCCTCTGGGGGTATTTGTACCTCAAAAGATTCTGTATCTGGGCCTTTGAGCCACTGACCAGCCCACTCCCACACTGTGGAGTGTACTTTTGTTTTCAGTAAATCCCTGCTTTCATTCCTTCCTTGCTTCATTCTCTCTTTGCCTTCCTGGGTGTTTTTTCCAATTCTTTGTTCAAAATGCCAAGAACCTGGACAACTTGGAGTTAAGACTTTCTACCAGTAACAGAGGGTAGATGGCAGCTGTGGACATCCTCATTTTATACATGGAAAACTTAGTGGTGGAGAGGTTAAATATCTTCCTTAGGGTTCAGTGGTAGAATTGGAAGTAGAATTTGACCTACAGCATAGTAACATTTTATGCATGCATTAACCTGCTCCTTCACCAAAAGAAAATACATACATGTGTAAGCTTTCATCATTTGATTAGCAAAATGACTTTAGGTACAAAAACTAGAACATCTAGAAAGCAATCTGAACAAGTGAAAAGTAGGTCAAGGCTAAGAACCCTTAGCAATGAATGAGTAGCCTTCTCCCTATTCATTCTTCAGATAAATAAGCTAATTGTTTGTTTAGCTAACAATTTCTTCTTAATTATAGGCCATTAATAAATGTAATTATAAATAGCAGAATGTTTTAATTTCACAAATCATGTTTCATTCCAAGGAACAAAATGGATAAGAGAAATCATTAAATGAACAAATTAATATTTGCTTTTAAAACTAAAAGTTTATTAAAACCTCATGAACCTCATTTTACTATAGAATGGAACAGGGTAAATTTTTCTTGACTGTATTTAAGGAAGTGAAGTTAATGAATTTCTAGACAGACTTCATCATTTGGAAATCCCAAAGTCTGGGCCTCAGAGGATAGTAAGAATCATAGTGAGGCCTCCGGGCATAGTGTATAAATTTGCTAATTGTATTTCCCTGTGGTGGCCTTAACCAGTATTTGGGAACAAACATCAAAATCTCAAGTATGACATAAGACATCTACTTCCATATTGTGGACTTTTCTGAAATACTGTTTAATTTAAAAAAGATTGGACTGGGCCACTTATGACTTTCTCAAAAATACATAAACTGGCAACTTTGGCCATAGGCACAGTTGCTGTAGTAATAGAAAATTTAGCAATACCAGACCAGGTCATCCCCACGCCCCAGATTATGGGAGTCCTAACTACACAGCTGAGAAGTGTATAATTTTTTTTTTTTTGAGATGGAGGTTTGCTCTTTTCAACCAGGCTGGAGTGCAGTGGGACAATCTTGACTCACTGCAACCTCTGCCTCCTGGGTTCAAGCGGTTCTCCTGCTTCAGCCACCCAACTAGCTGGGATTACAAGCGCCCACCACCATGCCCAGCTAATTTTTGTATTTTTAGTGGAGACGGGGTTTCACTATATTGGCCAGGCTGGTCTCGAACTCCTGACCTCACGTAATCCACCTGCCTTGGCCTCCAAAAGTGCTGGGATTACAGGTGGGAGCCACCACACCTGGCCAAGTATATGATTATTTACGGGCTGTGATGACGGAAGTAAGCTTACAAGTTTGGATGTCATGTTATCATGGGACAGTTCATGCCATTCTTTTAGAATGTAGGAGGGGGGTGAACAAAAGCTATGGGAGGGAAAGCATTTGGTGCTGGTGCCCAGCACCGGGGCTGGTTATGTGACTGTTAAGGGTTACACAGTTTGATCCTGAGGTTAGTAATCCATTTTCTTCTGAATGAATTCAATGACTATTATCATGATTTATGGTGGTTTTGGAATTTCTTTCAAGTTTTAAATCTTTTACTTTACTCTCACCCTCTTTATGTTTAAAGACATTTTTATTTTCACTGTTAAATAGCTTTCTTACCAAATAATACAGTGTGTGGCTAATTTCTCCTTCAGGCTTCTTAAGGTAATTAAACTTCATTTTTTTTGTTGTTCAGTTTTCATAGGGGAAAATTATTCCACAAATTTTGCAGAAGGGTTCAAAATGTTACCCATGGCTCTTTGGAACAGTTATCTTAAGGAGATTAAACTGCTCACTAATTCACCGCTTTAGGTATTTCTGGTTAAAATAGAATGTGCTACAATGTCCGGTGAGTTGTGTATAGGAAGCAAGGTTGTTTCGTGTGTAATTCTACTCCATTACTATTCCATAGCCTTATATGTAGGATTTCACAAATTCTGTGTTGCCCAAACCAGTTCATTTTCTGTAGATTCTTGGATATGCAATTTGAGGTATACAAAACCATGCAGATTCTAAGAGTGGCGGACACACATGCAGGAAAGATATGATTGTGCAGATGATGGATGTGACTGCAGTCTGAGAAGAAATATTTGTAGTAAGGAATTGTAGTCCTCACTGTGTGCCAGGCATTGTCTGAATAATGTAATTCTCATAGCACTATAAGGCATATGCTACACTTGTCTCCATTTTACAGGTGGAAAAACTGGGGCACGGGGAAATTAATCCACTTTCTCAAAGTTACTGTGCCCATGGGAGACAGAGAATTACTTGAGTGTACTACATCTGTCTCAGTAAATCTGTCTCTTCCCCTAGCTATCTATGCAATACTGCTCAGGCAGCAGGAGAAAAGAGACAGAAGAAAAGGCCTTAAATATTAATACTTACTCACTGAAGGGCAATGAGTCATAAGAATTTAGTTGAAGAGAACTGTCCCATGAACTCAGGAACTTTATACTGATTATGGGTATATGTAATTCTGGGATACAGTGTCTAGGCTACTTGACCCTTAAAATTAAGATCGACTAAATGTTTAATTGTCTATGCCATTCTGGATGTAAAGATCCCATTAATTCACAATAGTTTTTTGTTTTTTTTTCCTCATGTAATGGTATGACTAATATTATTATGCTAATTATTTCTAGTTGCTTGGTTTCAGAAACTCTGAGACCCAATTCAAATGGTGAATGAGAGTCCTTGGCTCATTCCGGCCACTAGGGTGCTCCATTGCTCTGAATGGCATCTCAGCATCTGGTTGAGTTTATCCAGAATAAAGTGAAATCACATGAGCATGTTATTCTCTACTCACTGAAAAAGATCAGGAAGACAGGGTCCTTACAAAAATGCAATACATCTCAGAAATCTAGAGAAGAAAGTGGAAGACAGCCAGGCCGAATTCATGAAAATCTGACTCAAAATACTTTTTGAAATTCAGTTTTATTACTTTTTGATACAGTGCACCCTTAGCTTATAAGTCATAAATGGATACTTAAAAATGATGTCACCAAAAAACTCTAATGTGCAGTATTTCTTTGCATATAGTAGGTGGCTATTAAATAATTGTTTGATGTAAAATTTACCTAAAAAGGAGCAGTTCGACATATAAATCTATTTGATAGAGCTAGCTCTTGTGGCATTTTTACCTCATAGGAAACACATAAACTAAATGGAAGTTACTATTAATTTCAAACATTTTACTTGATTACATAAATATTCTGAATAAGAACGTCTTGAGTTTGGAGTCAGAGTATTTTATACTTTTTTTACAGTGTATTTTTATTCCATAGGGCCATTTGTTTACAAAGAATTTTTTTCAAATTTTTCTTATGGAAAATTTCAAACATAGATAAAAGTATAAAGAATAGGTTAATTAACTTTCTCTGTGGTCCATCCTATTTCATATCTACTCCTGCCCATTTCCCTCCTCTGGCACTGAATCATTTTGAAACACATCCCAATGTCAAATCAGCCAGGTGTGGTGGCTCACATCTATAATCCAAGCCCTTTAGGAGGTTCATGTGGGAGGATCACCTGAGGCCAGGAATTTAAGACTAGCCCTGGCAAAGTAGCTAGCCAGACCCTGTCTCTACAGAAAAACAATAATAATAATAATAAAACAACCAGGCTTGATGGCAAGGGCTGCGGTCCCAGCTGCCTAAGAGGCTGAAGTGGGCAGATGGCTTGAGCCTGGGAGACTGAGGCCACAGTGGCCGTGATTGCCCCACTAACTCCAGGTTAGACCACAGAGCAATACACCATCAAGAAAGAGAGAAAGAGAAAAAGAGAGAGCAAGAGAGAGAAAGAAAACCAATGTTAAACCATCTTATTAATATATATTTAAATATTTATAAATACTTTATCATAGGTTTTCTTTAAAAAAAAAAAAAAAGCATTCATTCTTAAGGTACTTTAGTAAGTACTGAGACCAATCAATCCATTTCAGTCTTCATGAACATGCGACTGCCATTCACTACAAAAGCCTGATTCTCGAAGCCAGGGCATCATTTTTCACAATATAAACAAAATAATTCTTGGGCTAGCATTCCACCAAAAAACACTCCTCTGTAAATTCCTCCAAGGGGACACCAGTGGGCAGCCCCTTTCACTACACACACACACAAACACACACACACACACACACAAAGATTTTATGTCAGGTAGAACTAACTGTGAAAGATCAAAATTGAAAAAGACAATTGTATCCTAAGTTTCAGATGTTTCTATGCCAAATCAAGTGCAGTTACCATTCATTGTTTAGCAACAAGGCGCAGGATGCTTTGGAATGACTCAAATGCCCCTCAATTACTCACAGAAACCTGGGATGTGCTCCAGGACAGTGTTTGCAAATAGCTATTCTCTGCTCCTGATGTTTGAAAGGGAAGTTCCAACATTATCATCATTTCATCTCTGACACATCGAAACGAGACTGAAAAGGAGACATTAGTCTGCCTATGCAAATCTTGACATCCCATAATGGGATGCAGAGCTTAGCATCCCCTAGGCTTCTTGCCTCAGTGCAGGTCTTGTAGTGTTTTATCCTGTCTGAAGCAGTTAAATCTTTTCACTCCCCTTGATGAGTTCTCTCCATGGTGATTTATTTGTGTGTGGGGAGTTGGAGGCAGGAGTGCTCATGAAAATTAGAAAAAGCGTGGAAGATAGTTTACTGATGTGTGCTTCTGCTGCTGATCTGTGACTGTGTACATTCTGGTCTCATGCAAAGTGAGGCGCTCCTCTGCATTCCAGAACCATTTTAAATCAATGCAAAATTTTCCTCATTTTCCAAATGAGTAAGTCCTTTGGGGAAACTAGATTAACATCCTCAGGGAAGGGAGGGGTCACCATTTATCACTAAGTGGACATTAAGCAAGGAGGAGCTGTGTGAAGTTTCTTCTCTTGCCATGTTAATAAACCTGAGCTTGACAAGAGGAGAATATGCCTCTTTGGAAGAAAAGGCATTTTTTTTTCTCATTTCTTCTCCTCTCTGCAGTAGCCAGGAGTGCCTATGCCTGAGATTCGAGCTATATATTGCATTGTTTCTAATTCTCTAAATGTCTAGTAGAAATAATACTGTGTTCATCTACACATCGAAATGAAGTTTGAATTTTAATAAATGTATCAGTAACCAAATTTATCTATGTTAAGAGCACAAGGCTCTTTGTTCCTTATGTTAATTAGAAATGTATTTTTTAATGCCTAAGGATTTGTTGTGAATGTTTGTGACATTTTTTCTCACAATGTGTAACATTTTCTCTGTATAAATGCCCAATAATTCATACAGGGAAATTGTGCAAGCAGGTGACCTGTAAACCAGACCTGCACTAACTTGTGGAGCTAATTCCCTTACAGTCATCCAATAAGCATGTGCTTAATGTAAGCACAGGGATTGCTACTGGAAATCCCAAACACTGGTAAACAAATCTGGCATCGCCTCTGCCCTCTCACAGACCATATAAGAGATAGAAGGTGCATCCAGTCTCAGTGAAAGAATACCAGAGAGGAGAGAATTTCTAACCTGGAGGTGATAAACCACTCGCAGATTCATAGTCGAGTCCCCAGGGGCCCCTGTGACCCCATGGTATACGTGCCACTTGTTTGGGCAGAGGCTCCATAAGCTTCATTAGATCCTCCCAAAATGTCAGTGACCTGGGAAAGTGAGGAGTCACCGCACGCGATCTCCACACATGGCATTTTCTGCAGCCAGAAGGAGGAGGAGGTAGACACCTGAGAGAATCTGAGGGCCTTACAACCAGAGCTGGCAGAAGGGCGGGAGGAATGCTGGAAGCAGATGATGGGCGGGTGGAGTCTGCAGGTGCAGAGGTCAGGGTAATAGACACTGCAGGCAGGTGGATGAATATAGAGTTAGACCTGAAAGTCCAGGGTGTGTGGTTCCTTTAGAATATAGCCCTGAAGGTTGAGGCAAAAGGAGGAGAAAATGACTTCCCTTGCATGGAATCAGAGCAGGATAAGCTTTGTACCTGGAAGATCCTTGCTAGCTTGATAACAAGGCTCTGAATTCTTTCCATTGTTTCTCTTCTGTGACATAGGAATTCAGCATTAACTCTTAGGATCTTTCCTACAAAGTGCAAAGAGCCAGAGGAAGACAATGAACAAAAACCGTAGCAGCGCTTCTAGGTACATACGCGTAACAGGAAATACTCAGATATACACTGTGATGTGTTAATGGCATCCTGGTCATAATATGAATAGCTATTTGTAAGGGGCCCTCTCCTGTTGACCAAGCACATTGGCACATTGATATCTTTTTTTTTTTTTTTTGAGATGAAGTCTTGCTCTGTTGCCCAGGATGGAATGCAATGGCGCGATCTAGTCTCACTGCAACCTCTGCCTCCCAAGTTCAAGTGATTCTCCTGCCTCAGCCTCCCAAGTAGCTGGAACTACAGGTGCACACCACCACACCCATCTAATTTTTGTATTTTTAGTAGACACGGGGTTTCACCATGTTGGCCAGGATGGTCTCGATCTTGTGACCTTGTGATCTGCCCACCTTGGCCTCCCAAAGTGCTGGGATTACAGGCTTGAACCACCATTCCGGCCACACTGACATCTCCTTTCTCTCCCTGGACCCTTGCATCTTGGTGAGGTGGGTGAAGCAGGTGTTACCATCCCTATTTACTAATGAGCAATCTGAGACTTTGAGGGATTAAGTGATTTTCCCATAATCACAAAAACTAATAGGTTTCAAAGTCAGGAATCAAACATGTCTCCTTTCTTCAAACCCTAGATTCTTTCTATTATGTCCTTCATAGTCTCTGAAAACAATAAAATTAACATAATGACACAGGGGCTCTGTTTGAGAAAGGAATTCCCTTCTAAAGTTAAACATAAATTCATGCGGGAAGTGGACAGATAACACTGTTTTGCCCATCGTCAATGTCCCGCCAGACTTCACTTTTGAAACCGAGCATGTTCTTCCTGTGTCCCCTGCCTCCTCCTCCTCCTCTTTTTCTCCGCTTTCCTGGAAAATCCTTTCTACCCGCCTGCCATGAAGCATCTCCTGTAGCATCAGGAATCCACAGCACACATGAGAGACTAGGATTGTTCCTCACATCCAAAACTTGCGTCTCCTCATTTTCCATTTCCCTTTTTCTTGGCCCCTTTAAAGTTTTACTTGGGACTAAGTTCCTAATTACTGAAAAGAAATTCAGACTGAAATTGTACTCACTTGCAAAGTGGCCCAGCATATTTTTTGTAGGAAGCATATGACTTGCTGGGGAGACGGGCTTCACGCAGTGTTCAGATGCCTGCCCCAGACCCACCAGAAATTAAATAGGTAATGAGCCCTGACCTTGCACCAGAACCATGCTGAGAACTGTACAGACAGATAATCAGCAGTGATTCTCAGTAGCCACCGTGACTGGAACAGGGGAAAGACAGACACTCAAAAGCACCTCGCCGTCTGTCTCTAGAGCAACTTTCTTAAAAAAGGCAAAAATCCATTCCTCTCTCAATTAGGTGAATGTAGAAACAGACATTGATAATGGCAAAGTGAGAAACATGACTGAATAAAGCCGGGGCTATACTCACAGCCCCTCAATAAATATTTGTTGGGAGAATATAAAGCTCATTGCTCTTGTGACTATGCTGTTCCCGCTAGGTCATGTCACTTCGTTGTTATTTGAAATCCAGGAGCAAAACCAAGCAAAAGGTTGTGACTGTTAAATATTTAGATCAGTCTGATCAAAAAGGTACCCTTTGAATTGCATGAAGCATCCTGAGAAATTACCTTAACATATTAGCTGTACATCTGCAGGCAGCTAGTGTCAGACCAGCGATATGTATCTAGCATAAAGAGTTTATCATTTTTTTAGATTAGCCAAATGCAGCAAAGAAACCTTTACAACCAGGATGCTCTACAATGCACCATCAGCGGGGAAAGGATCTATTGTGCCTGAAATTCTGAAAATAAGGCAGTCTTCTCAGAAGTGGATTATCTTTCATAACCAGTAAATATTTTTCATACTATCAACCCATAAAAGCAAGCAGCTATTGTGTATTGTGTCTCTACACTGGATTGCAAATTAAACTCCCACTGGGGGCTCTACAGAGAAATCCAGTGCTTTATCCTCTAAGCCACTCAGCAGCTCTCCTAAAGCAAGTTAATAAAGACCTTCCTGACTATCTGCATCTCATTATTGCCACATAATACAATATCCTGGGGTTTTCTTCCTTTTGTGAAGAAATGCTTAGAAGCAACATGATGCATAGAATATTGTCCTAAAGAGAGGCTGGGCAGGTGCCATGCTCGCTCTCTCCTGAAGAGTATTGGAAGAGAAAAACCTATTTCCTAATTACCTACCAGTGTTTAGGCTCTTTATGCCTGACTTAAGTCATTTTTATGATTAAACTCCAGATTAGCCTAGAAAATTTCGTGCCATCGAGAGTGAGCTGTATTCAATATCGTTTCACCCAGGGCTGTATTCCATGAGTCAATGCAGTAGTCCACCATGGAATCTGTGCGCAGCTTCTCAGGCCTCTGCAGGCCCCACCCTGCTTTCTCCTTGAAATCTTCAGCTTTCATACTTAGATCGTAAACATGGGCAATTAGTGGCTATTTGCAGATTTAATAACGCATGTTAATTGTAATAAGACAAGAAACAATATGATTCATTTCTCTCTCCCACGCACATGATTAAGTTTTAAAATATGCAGAGTCCAAACAAGGTCAGACCTGAGCTAGACCTGAGACTCACACTGACTTACCGCAGAACACTGGCTGCATGAGACACCTGAGAATGTGTGCAGTACCCAAAGTCCTAAAAGCCCGCAGAAGACATACTGAAAACTCTGGCTCAGAATCACACATAGTCCTTCAAAAGAAACCTCCAGCCGGGTGCGGTGGCTCAAGCCTGTAATCCCAGCACTTTGGGAGGCTGAGGCGGGTGGATCACGAGGTCAAGAGATTGAGACCATCCTGGTCAACGTGGTGAAA
>NW_016107329.1:7514942-7517134 GCF_001604975.1 Cebus imitator
AAAAAAAAAAAAAAAGAAATCTCAATTTTAAAGCAAGGAAGAGCTGATATATGCACAATTGGTACGTCAGGGTGTGTCTCAGAAAAATATGTATGTTTTGGATTTTGGCTTTATTTTCCTTTTATATGAAACTCTGGATAAACTGGGAAGAAGTAAGTGAAAATGAGACTTTGGCAAAGCAAAGAATGAAAACCGTCACCATACAGGCTCTTCCATGTCACCAAAAAGCAAACCCCAGCTGTGAAGTTACTTGCTGAGGTCACATCCGTTTGGTGGCCTTACATTCCTTTAACTTCAGCTCTCAGGGAGATGACCTGCTGGAGGGAGTCAGACTGGCTTTAACAGCAGGATGGAGGGGACATACAGGCGTGCAAACAACCAGCTTAAAGTAGGTGGTCTCCGTCACACTTCTGGCAGTTCACAGATCCTTCCTTAAGTAAATAACCAATGCGTAGCAGCAGAGCCTATGAGGCAAAATAGTATATATATTTAAAAACTTTTATGAGCTATATTGACTCTGCCTCTTGGTATTTAACTACATATATATATATATATATATATACATATATATATATCTGCCTCTTGGTATTTAACTATATACATATAAATATATTATCAGTAATAAAGTCCCCTTAGCAAGAAAGACCCCTTACATTTTTAATTGATCAGTTGCCTTTAGAGTAACTATATCAATCCTCAAAGAAACAGGAACCATGGTACCTTGATGTGGGAGACAGAAGCACACTCTCGGTGCTGTTCTAGCTCCTTCTAGTCACGCCCTATTTGCACCACATAAACCTTAGCACAACTAGAGATTTGGTTGAGTCACTTACATCTCATACCAGACAGTAAAACTCTAATTGTTAACATTATGTAGTTGCAGCTTAGTGGGGGGTCTCCACCATACACTTACCCAGGCTTGAAATTATCTCTAATTTAGAGGCTGGGGACAGTGATACAGGAAAGAGGCTCTGTGCTTTATATATGGAGATGTGGGATCATAAAAATGTCTTTTTAATCTGATGATCATTAAAACATTCAGTGATGTGTCCCAGCTGCTAATGGGAATGCATTTCCATTTCTGTGGGGATTGAGTGTGTTTTAGGAATCCTCTGCAATGGCTTTGGAAACAAATGTTCCTTTTATCAGGTGATACAATTATCCTATGGCATGTCTTAGGATATGTAGTTTTTTTTAGGTTATAAAATATCAGAGGTTAACTTCAGGCAAAATGATAAAACTAGCAGTAGTATTTCCTATTACTATTTGCAATTCGCTTCAAAATTTCAAAAAGGTTTGGAAAAATCATTAAATACAAAAAGCACACTTCATTTATTCAAAAGAATCTGCTTGGTGCCAGACATTGCATGGAGTTGTATGGATTTTTGAAATGAAATGTGGGCTCTCTCTTAAGCAGACCGTGGCAGGGAAACTTGAAAACTCTGACGCATCCAAGGAGCGAGAATCATGTTTTACATAAAGACACTACACGGGATTCACAAAACACTGCTTAGCCATGATGCTTGTTAAGTGCTGCATTTTTACTTGTAGTATTCTATTCTCTTTCATTTTAAAATGCTTGTTGTGACCCACTAAATTGATTTCTCAGCCCACAAATATGTTCTCTGAAACACTGGTCTAGACAGGAGGATTTATACAGACAAAGAAACAAAATTTGCAAATGAGAAAATATCAGAACAAGAGGATGATGTCCTTCCTGTGTGCTAGAGGCCACTGTGTGCCTTATCCTCCACATTAAAAGAATTTTTAAAAAGGCATAATCAAATTATGTTTTGGAGTAACTATATCAAAATAGCTATAGATAAATAGATATAGAAAGGATAGGTTTTTTTTCTTGCTATTTCTATGTTTCTATTTGCATGTGAACCTATATACTATAAAAGTGATTAATCTGGCCAGGCGAGGTGGTTCACGCCTGTAATCCCAGCACTTTGGGAGGCTTCGGTGGGTGGATCACCTGAGGTCAGGAGTTCAAGACCAGCCTGGCCAACACGGTGAAACTCCGTCTCTACTAAAAATACAAAAACTAGCTGGGTATGGTGGTGCACGCTTGTAATCCCAGCTACTGGGGAGGCTAAGGCAGAAGAATCACTTGATCCTGTGAGGCAGTGAGCCGAGATTGCTCCATTGCACTCCAGTCTGGGCAACAGAGGGAGGCTCTGTCTAAAAAA
>NW_016107329.1:7517204-7526792 GCF_001604975.1 Cebus imitator
AATCTGGGCTGATTAATTATTTAAGAAATGAAGAGCTAGGAGAAGGGAAATCCCACCACCTGCCTGGCCACCTCATGGTCTCTTCCTGTGATCCTGGGTGAAGTGCGAATGCACTGGAATGGAAGCTTAGGCTCGGTCTTTCTCAACAGCATCCCAGTACATTTGTCTTTCCTGAATCACTGGCACCAGCCCTGTGGCCCATCAAGGGAAACTGGGTTATGTGAGCATATGAAGAATTAGTCACTCCAGCCAATCTACCACCAGGAAGAGATACAACCGCTACAGGTATCAAAGACACAGTGCATCTCGCTTGCCCAGAATTTGAATCTCCATAGATATTTGTAACTTTCAAATAGAAGAATTTGAATCTCCATAGATATTTGTAATTTTCAAGGCCTCAGAGCGCCTGGCTGTGAGCCAGTGAGTGTGGGCAGGTGGGCTGTGCTTCAGCTGGTGTCCACAGGCACTGCCACACTCGTACTAAAATATGGAAATATCTTTATGCCAGCTGGTGAATGGCTGCTGCCCCTAGCTCTCAAGGTCCCCACGGCCTTCCCATCTCCTCGGGTGTCCTGGCCCAAGCCTGCCACGTTTCTCTGTGGAGAAATGTTGACGCAGCAAAATGCTCAAGGGCGACGGCATGTGATTGTTCTGATTGGCCCTGGTCTGTGTCTTTTTTGTTACTAAGTACTTTACTTGGTTAAATGTGTAATAAGTTCGGAGCAAGGGATTGGAAAAGAGCTCACATCCACCACTGCTGTAGTTTTTCTATTTCTTTCTTTCTGTTCTCTCTAATTGTTGCCGTTTCTTTTTGGGGGATGACCGGCACCACTAGCTTACCATCCAGGCTGTAGGTGTCACCAACACGAAATACTCCCAACAGAAGAGCAGGGATGTTATCTTCTCACCGTTGCTTTCTGAGGAGAGCGAGGAGGAACCATTTCCCTCTGGGAAAGCATATGTTGCTGACACCAACCGTGCACTTGGCCACACATCACGGCTCAGGACTCCTGGATTTACATTACCACCTGGCACTGAGGAAATGTAAAAATAACAGCCATATAAATAACCTCATGACCTATAAAAGTATGCATGAGGAACGGGGCTCTGGGCCAGGCAGGCTTGTTGTTTAGGTATTGCATACTTGGCTAATTATGTTAAAAAACAAAAAGAAAAAAACTACCCAAGTACAAGAAAAGGAAAGGGATTGAAGTGATTTTTTCCCCTTTATGGCAGGGACAGAATAAATGGGCAAAAAAGGATTCAGTTAGTTAAATTTAAAAGGAAATTGGCACAACTTAATTTTCTGTGCATTTTTGGGTACTGAAAACCTTATTTATACTGACAGTCATTTTTTAGCTTTACTATCGATGCATTCTTCCCTTGCTCAGCACATATGTTGTTGAAGACATCGCTTTGCTTCCTACTTCAGTTGGTGTTTTCTAGCACAAACCATCTCCTTCGACTTGGCAGGGGCGTGGGTGGCAGGAGTTAGGAGTGAAGGACGGGCAGACGTTTTGTTCCTTCCTGCTTAACCTGAAGGATAAGTATTTGCGGCGCTTGCTACCACAGAAGAATGCTTAAAACATAAGTTCAGGAGGAATTTCCATCTACTCCAGGGTGGTGATTTCATAAGGGGTTTATTAACAAGTAGGAAGGAATGTCGGGAGCCCAGCCCTAGACGTTTAAGGTCAGTAGACAGCCGAGCAAATAGTTCCTCAGCACACGTTGCCCTTCCAAGGTCTGCAGTGCTAGATTTTTCTGTTTCTTGAGTAATCAGTGTTTGTAGAAATATAACCTGTCCACATAGTATGGGTAACAGCTGTGTCACAAGAGTCACTGCCTGGGAACCCAGCTCTCTTCCCGGACCTCCATCACAGCTAGACTCAGACGCCCTCCCTCCATACATTTCTGCAGGCGTTCACAAAGGGAGGATACAGTCTGTCCCACATTTTCAAGAGGCGATTAGGATTTTGCCATTCAAAACACACACGATTGTTGTGTGTCACCTCCATGGGTTTATCACATTTCCCCTTTCACGGTTTTCCGCTCTCCTCACATCTATCCATCGCCAAGTGAACCCTCTCCTCTGGAGTTTCAGATCATCTTCTGTGGTTCTTCACATCTGAAATTCGTCTTTCTGAGACGCAATAACACAAATGTTGGGATTATGCTATCATGGAAAAGAAAGAAAATTCTATTGTGTAAAACAAAAAGAAAATGCATCATGTAAAAGAAAACAAATCACTTCCTGGAAGCTTATAAAGTGGAATGCAGGTAGACTCGGGTGGGGGGATGGCAAAGCCTGTTTGCATTTCTTCCTCACATGCAGTAACACAAGATTCCAGAGAAATCTCTTATTTCAGAGATTTAAAAGGAGTTGCCCTGTGGAACACAAACTAGATTTGGTTTAACACAAGAGAGACGCCAATTTCAGGTCGAAGTGCTTCTATCCAAATTTAATTACGCACCATCTATGTGTATCTGCGAGCGCCATCGAGCTGCGACTTCTAAATTTTACAAACGAGAACTTGAGAAGTAGTGGGAGCCTGCCAGGCCCCTCTCTCTGCATTTGTACTTTTCCTTGATGCCAAGTAGGAAAAAACAAGCACATTCCCTTCATGCGGTCGCTTTCTGAAGAGGAATTTTCCTATAGAGTTTCAGAATGAGCTATAGCCAGTATGAGTAATGAGTTTAAAATGTATTTTCACATTTTTTATGCCTTACATAGCACTCTCAGTATTAAGTCAGCCAAACAGCTATAGTTTGCTTTTCTCCTGCGTTACTGAAACCTGGATCCCATCTCACAGGATTCCAAAATACACTCTAATCTGATCTCTAGCGCAGGTACCTAAGAGAAAAACAATGTTTTCATCATCTTGTTGGGGAAACATTCCGTGGCTCCTTTCTCTCCCCTGCTTCCTGGCCTTTCCCCGGTGTTGAAGATGTCAGCCGCCCTCCGCACCATACAGCCCTCCCCTCTGCCAAGGCTCCCAGCCTGCAGCCCCTCCAGCAAGCCCACACCTGCCCTCCTGCACGGCAGTCAGCTGGGCATCCCCTTCTGCTGCCTACTCGTGGTTGGGAGTGTCTCTTCCTAGAAAATTCCTTCCTGAGAGATTTTTAAGTTTCTCCTAGCGGTTTCCTTTTCAGTCCCCATAAATGCTTTTGTTCAAAAAATTGCCACTCAGTTTAATCCTCAGGCCTGTGGCTGTCACTTTAAAGTCAACAAGTCCAACCCCAGATGTGCCCTGCTCTTCAGGTGGGAGCTGCGGCTCTGAACCACGCCCAGCTGCTGCGGTCCCCAGGGGTCCTAATTCTCTGGCCCAGAGGGATTGAATTCAGCGTCCTCCTGCCTTCCCACTCCCTCCTCTGCTTCCCCAGCTTCTCCCGTGGCTCTGTTTCTAATCTCTCCTCAAGGCTCATTCAGCTGTATACTTTCTTTGCTGGATTAATATACATATGTTTTTTTTAAAAAACCTTCTTCTTCATAGCATGCCCTTGCTCAAAATACTTGCTGGATCCCACTCCTGCGATGCTCATAGACTCAAAGCTCTCTGCTCCACCCTCCCAGTGTGGAGGTGTGGGCAGAGCCAGCCTCCTCTCCCTCAAGCGCAGTCAGCTCTGCCTCCGCTTCTGTGGCATTCCCTTCCCCTTCCCTCCTGCTCTCCACATTCTGTCCCCAGCTCAGAATCCAGTGCCGCTTCCTCCCGCCTACACCACAGACACTCACCTGGCTGCTCCATCCCACTCTGACCTCTCCTAAGGATTCCTGGAGCATTTTGCAGAGCTCCCATCCCAGCCCCTGGCCCTTTGCAACCTTAACACTTGCCCTGAAGGCACCTTGAAGACAGTCCCCCTTAGCATTGATTCACCACAGAGAAGCCTGGGAAAAAGCATCCCTTAGAATGCACCCTGGATGTCCCTGTCACATGGGTTGACATTATAAGTGTCAAAGGCTTTAGCAAATGAATAAAACGATCAAAATAAACTAGCTAAGCAGGATGCGAATCCCACAGTGGCGCTTCCAGGTATTCATTCTTCTACCCCGCCCCCAGGATAGATGCAGTGCCTGTCGTAATTCTTGTCATCTGCTGTGCCCCATAGCCCCTCTAAAATGTAAGCACTTGATGGATTATTTCTTTCAGATTAATATTTCTTAAAGCTGTAAAGTAAATCGTAGCATCAGGTTCAGACCGTGTAAGACGTGAATACCTGTTGAATGAATGGAGAACTCTCTAGCTTGGAAGAGGAATATGGTTTGCTCATGGCCCGCCACTCTTCCTTTCTTCTGCCGTCAGCGCTTACGTTTGGAGAGTGGCCACTGTGCTCACGGGCAACTGTCTGCCTTCCCAGGGGTGAACCAAGCACTTCCATTCTGCCAGTTTCTTGTTGCTCTTGCTTTGGAGCAAGGACTCATCTGAACCCCAAGAGGCTCCCCCTGTTTGTCCAGCTCTCCCAGAATTATTCAAGGACATTTTTCTCTCCCCAGTAAGAAATGTATCTCCTCCCCTGCAGAATTTTTGCATCTTTCCTTAAGAGAAGTTCCTCTTCTCCGGCTCCATCCTACCTACTTTTCCTCCACAAAACCCTTCCTGCCTCTCCTCTCCCAGACACATGCCTGATGTTTATTCATGCCTCTCCCATCAGGGCAAACTTATAAAACAGTCTTGTTCTATGTGAGGGGTCAGGCTTTTCCCATAAAGCATTTCCAAGGTGAGCAGGAGGTGATGTGGCCTTGTAATCTCATCCAGTGACCTCACACCTTCTTCTCCTCCCAGCCTGTGAATTACTCATGGGTAAAGATTTTGTCTTGTAGACTATGGCTAGAGGCCTCTGTGCTTGAGACCCATTCTGCTATTTGACCAGAAATTGAAGCATATACAATTGAGGAGAGGTGGGAACTTCTTTAAAAAAAGTAATAAAGATGAAAGTGAACATTTAGAGAGTGAAGTGGACATTGATTTACAATGAGAAAATAAATCAAAGTATGTATTTATAAAGTATTTCAAATGTTAGCTGTTTGCCCATTGCTTGAGTCCCTCCCTGGGCCTGGGGAAGAGAGGGGTGCGTGGAATCCCCCTCAGTTAACTACAGGTCAACACACTGTGCCCACCCCGATCACCAGGATTCCAGAGTCACACTCAGCACAAAGCATGCTGACATTTATCTAATTGATGTTTATCTCCTGATATTACAGATTGTAAATCAATGTAAAGTACAATTTTAAAAAACTAAATATGTGTGGACCTTGTGTCTTTGAATTCTCAAACCATGGCTCAGGAATTGGTTGCAAACATCCGTAGGTCTTTTCTCTCATAAGCTAACAAGCTTAGGTGGAAAACAAACAGCTCCATTCCTTTGCATAAAAGAAAATATTCACCTCATGCAATGAGATATTTTCCTTAACTTATGCTTTTAAATAAGTAAAGCTCAGCACTCAAAGGTGTATTAACCCTGAAAATGCTTCCAGAAATTGCCAGTCTTGTGTGAATGGGAAGAAATGATCATTGTGGTACCAGGTGTTACTGTACTTATTTGCATAAAGTTTTCATTTAGTAAACGTGTACACTATTTTACAGGCACAGAAAGTATAGCTCCTTTCAGAAAGCAAAATTTCTATAGCAACATTATTAAAACTAGTTTATTGTCCATTCTTCTTTTTTCAACAAATATTAATTGAGCGCCATCTGTGTGCCAGGCGCTATTCTAGGCACTGAAAATACAACCCATATTGTATTTGCCCACATTCCGGAGGAAGGAGACAGAAAACAAACAGTTGAGCCGTTCTGTGCTGCGCAGGGAGAAGGACTACGTAGAAAACCAAAGCAAGAAGCGGAGACAGGAACTGACCTGGCAAGGGAGACAGGTGCTGATTTTCAGAAGGTCATCCAGAAGGCCTGAACACAGCGCAGCTGTCACGCCCTGCTGGACGTTGGAGAAGGAGAGTGAGGCGGGGAGGCTGACAGGGATGGGAAGGCAAGGCCGAGGCCAAGGCCTAAGGCGTGTAAGAGGGGCTGGGGCCCAAGGCCAGCAGGAGTCAGGGCATGCAAGGTCCTCTCAGCCTTAGGAAGGCTTTGCATCTTAATGTGAATCAACTCAGAAACCAGCAGAGAGGCTTGAGTCGGGAATGACATGATCCGACTTAGGTTTTAAAGCAGGCTTTCTCAGCCTCAGCACAATTGACGTTCTGAGCTGGATACTGTAATTCCAGGCTGGGAGACTGTCCTGTGCGTTACAAGAGGTTTTGCAGCATTTCTGGCCTCTGCTCACCAGATGCCAGTAGCACACCCCATCACTCAGCTGTGACAACTAAAAAATGTCTCCAGATGTTGCTGAATGTCCCCTGGGGGTCAAAAAACACCTTCTATCAAGAGCCACAGTTTAAAACAGAATCACATTGACCTGGAGTGATATTTCAGTTATGTAAAAACTGGCACAAGAGAACCGAATAACATTTAGAGATTTGATCTCCCTAGATTAAAATTCAACTTAAACGTACCTTACCTGCATACTTGTAGTTAATAATCATATCCTAATGCAAAAGCCAAGACTTTATTTTTGAGTCAGATCCTGATGTGATTCAATTCTCTTGTACCTGTAAAAACAGCACCAAGCCCAGGTCACAGAGAAATCTTGTTAATAAGCTAGAAGGAAACACCGCAGGTATCCAGACCAACCTGTGTTACCGTAGACCTAAAGAGGATGTCACTGAAGTACTCAACCCCTTACTTCACCAGATGCAGAGACACAAACATGTCTCAGACACGCCTTCAAATGTTACACAGGATTTACAGTATTCACTTCCCTACTTGTTTACTTAAATTCACTGAATGTTTCAAATATTTTCTTTTGATGTGACTTTTCTTCATTCCCAGAACTCTGATAGCCCCTGCTCGAAGGCATAAAAAGGCTCGATGACTTTGTTTGCACTGTGATATTCCTGAACTTCCCTGAAAGCATGCAACACATCTATGCACTTTTAACAAAGACCTCTTCAAACCTAATGCCAGTGTCCACTTGATTTCTGATTGTTGTAATTCCTGCAATGCTGAAGTGCTGGTTAATGGAAGTGCTTTTGACAAGGAATGTTGTGCGCTAGGCTACCACTTCCCAGCAGAATCCAACCATCCAGAGTTTCTGCATTTGGTCCTCAATGTGTTGGATCTAGAAATTAACAAGTCAGGGCACGGCTGCTTACACGTGTTTGGATCTAACTGGGAGAAGGGTGTTTATGAGCAGAGGCTGATGCATAATTCAGTAGAATCCCCCGGCTAGTACAAGCAGAGGAGAACCCCGAAGAGGGGACGTCAAGACTGAAGCTGCAACGTTTTTGCAGCTGCCAGAGTGCAGCTTTGCAACCAACAGTTTCCGGTTCATTGCCACCGAGGCCTGGGTGGTAAGCTGGTCAGAGGAAAGAAGCTGCCCTATGCTATCCTGCACATTGCAAATGAAACAGAGAGGGAAAACTTTACATAGAGGAGCCAAGAGTAAACGAATGAGCCTGGGGGACCCCGAGCCCCCTGGGCCTCAGTCTGACTCCAGCTGCCATGCCAAGAGTTGCGAAATGTTTACACAGAGATTAACCTCCCTAAGCCTCAATGATCTCATCTCTAAAATAGGCGTAGTAGTGACACCTCTTCCGAATTGTCATGAGAACATAGCTAAACCAAGCACCACATATAGCAGGGAATTGGCACCTAAAATACACCGGGGTGATGGTAACTGTTGTAAGAGCAGTGTGAGGAAGGATCATGCTGACCGTTAATTCCTATGCCTTACGTTAAGAATGGCCTATTCCCGTATCCCCTTCCACAGCCAGCCTTAAGTAGATAAATGCTTGTAAGATTTAAAAAAAATAAAATTTAGCAGATAATTTAAAGATTGAAGCCTGACCTATATGACCATTTAAAAACATATCTTGGTGGCTGGGCACAGTAACTCACAAAGCACTGAAATCCCAGCACTTTGGGAGGCCAAGGCAAGCAGATCACTTGAAATCAGGAGTTCGAGACCAACCTGACCAACATGGTGAAGCCCTGTCTCTCCTAAAAAATGCAAAAATTAGCCGGCCATAGTGGCACACATCTGTAATCACAGCTACCCCGGAAGCTGAGGCAGGAGAATCTCCCCGGAGGTAGAAGTTGCAGTGAGCTGAGATCATGCCACCGTACCCCAGCCTGGGTGATAGAGTAAGACTTTGTCTCAAAAAACAAACAAACAAACAAAAAACATAGCTATAGTTTAACCTGCTGATTGAAAAATGGAAATACTTTTAAACTTTAATAGCAAAAATGAGGATTTGGGCTATAATTTAAATACATCAGTTGATGACATAGAAATCAGTTGTGAAGCCAGCCTGAATATTCAGATCGAGAGTCAGCGAGTGTCTCATTGCCACCGGATGTAAGAGAACTGTCCCCATTCAAAGCCTTGGGGAAGCCCTCACTGTTCTGAGAATGAAACCTCTGGGTTCCTCTGTGGTGGTTTCCCAGGCCCTGACTCATTAGTACCTGGTTCCCTGAAAACAGTGAGCTCTTTCCTGCCCGGGGTATGTACACATGGTATGGAGTTTGCCTTTCTACAATTATGAGCGGAAATGCAACCTCATGGACCTGACCAACCTTGCCTGGCTCCCCACCAGTGTTTTCCACCTACTGGGTTTTCCACGCAGCTGTGAGTCCGCCATGTTTAATTATCTGCTTGTGTATTAAAAAGGTGATTATTGCCAATCACCTTTTTGGGGGAGAAGCTCCCAGGTACCAGGCAGTGGTATTCATTATGTATCTCCTGCACTCAGTGAGTATCTAACACATAGTAGGCACTCAATAAATAGCTGAAATAAAGAATGCAAAAACAAAACATGTGAAAGAAACATAAAAGCAGGTGAGTACATATTGAGCCAGTTTTAAAACAGAACCTGTTCTACTGGCATTCAGAAGCTTAAGACAAAAAATGCAAACCAGAGTTAACCACGTTGAATAAGTATTCATTCAATTTCAGCCCGTTCAATAATTGCTCATTGCCAAGAGCTAAAACAGTTAAGATCAACCTGACTTTCACTTTTGTTGCCATTCTTGTGCATGATAGCTTGACTGAAGGTCTTTGTTTTTATGTATAATGGAGCCAGGAGCCACAGTGGTTTTCTGGAAAATTTAAATACAAAGTCTTCTGCCTAGTTTTCAAAGCCAATAGTTTTGCCTTTATTCCATCTATCCAGCATTTCCAGCTCATAAATCTTTACATGTTTTCCTTTCTGGGCAGAGCAGGCTGTGCTCTGTGCCTATAAAGGAGAGGTACCTGCAGGTGATCTGACCAGGATCCTGACTAGTGGGTAGGAAGACTCAGGGTTGATGCGGGAGAGGGTGTGAGTGCACCAAAGCAAGAAAACAGGGGTCAATATGGAGAATTTGGATAAACAGGCATTGCTTGTAGTGCTATTTAAGGGTATGTCTCAAGAGGCAAGAGGAGATAATGTCAAGAAAGGAGTTGGGAGGGACCAAGTCAAGACCAGCCTTGAGAGATGAGCTCTGGAGAGCTGGAGCCAGCCTGCCTGCCTGCCTTCCTTCCTTCCTTCCTTCCTTCCTTCCT
>NW_016107329.1:7526877-7532023 GCF_001604975.1 Cebus imitator
CTTCTTGCCTTCCTGCCTTCCTTCCTGCCTTCCTTCCTGCCTTCCTTCCTGCCTTCCTTCCTGCCTTCCTTCCTCCGCCCCTCCCTCCCTCCCTCCTCCCTTTCTTCCTTCTTTTCTTCCTTCCATTGTTTTTCCTGTCTTTCTCACTCCTTCCCTCCCTGCCTCCTTCTCTCCTTCTTTCTGTAGATTGTAACCAACAGCAGTTTATCCAAAAGTTTTAAGCATAGAAATGACATAATCCAATTTGTCTTTTCATGAAAAATAAAGACTGCGTAATAATGACAACATACAGGTTAAAGTTCAATTCTATCTCTTTCAAGCTACATGACTCTGAGTAACCGTAATTCCTTCTTCAGCAAAATAGGGATAACATCTCTGCCTATGGAGGTAGTGGTGATTGGGATTGGGATGGTAATACACTGTTCTGCCGTATTTAAAGTATAGTGAAGCAAATGATGCGTGTTCTTCCTTTCAAAAAATGTGTTAGCCTAAATCTTCAGAAGGGCCTAACTTTAAGACAGTCAGAACCTACTGTGTCCGAAGAGAAAAGAACCAGAGTTGCACACGTATCCTTGATGCTGAATCCAAAATAACCTGCAGGCTGGAGCTTTTTTGAGATTCCTTGGGAAGCAAGAGCCAACCCCAGGTGCACCTGTGCAGTCTAGAAAGGGAACCTGGCAGAGGTGGTGATGGGGGGATGTCTGACCTCTTGTTGGGCAGTTGTGCCTGATTTGCAAAGTGACTGAGTACTGACGGGTAATGCAGTGGCCATGGGGAAAACCTACCTCTGTTAGACATTGCTCCAAAGCACAAGCATTTGTTTCGCTTCATTAATACTACATCGTTTTTAAAAGGCCCTTCATTTGGCCCTTCAGCGGAATTTGGACCATGGCTTCTTTGTTCGTACCTCTCAAAACACTTAATACAGAACATTCATTAAATACTTATGTAATTGTCTCTGTGTACAGAATGCAGAAATCGGGTATTGAAGTTTAGTATTCCAATATGGACACTAAAAAATTTCACAGTGATGTTGAAAATATGTTTCTCATTTTTTCCAAAGCTATAAGATTGCCTAAATTTAACAATTCAGAAAACTCCTAAAACATAAACTCATTGCTTTCTCAAGATAGGCAATACTATAATGACAAGTTATTTGATCTATGACATCAGAAATTCTGCATAAATATGTTTAAATGCAGTAAATTATGAAATTGATTTTTACCACTTAACATTTTCCTTTTTGTTTAACACCGTTGTGGCCAAATTTGGTGAATATTATATAGGCCACACATTTGATTAAAGATTATTATTAATTTATTTTAAATGTCATGAATGTTCAATTCGATGTTTTCTTATTTTCCCCGAATGTTATATTCAATGTGTTCAATACATGTTATTAGACAATAATAATCTTTTCTAAAATTTATTTTAGGTTTTGAAACTAACATGAACCTAAGTAGCCGGGATGACCCTAGCACATCAGAAATTGCTTCCGAGACTCAAGATAGAAATGCAAACAACCATGGAATTCAGTTATCTAATTCACTATCTAGTGCTATAACTACTGAAAATGGAAATTCCATCTCAAATGGTAAGCAAATTTTAAACTCAGAAGTAAATGGATAAAAGTTTCAGGCTGTATCAACTTTCTAGAAGGAATGGATTTAAAATATGAAAATGAAGTAAGGTTAAAAACTGGAAAATAGAATATCAGTCATGAAACTTCGCTGTAGATATTATTGTCAGCATATAATTGCTTAGGTTAAAGAATTTGAATTGTATTCACTCTTTGCTGACTATTCAGAGACTTTATGGAGTATTAGTCTTAAAAAAGTGGTCTGAAATTAGTCTTATACAGAACAGAAGGAGGCAATGGGTTCTCTACCAGTATTTTTAATCAAAAAATTTATTTTTGCAACTAAGAAATGTGAAGGAAAATAATATTAAAGAAGTGGTAAGTGCCAGACTGACTTCAGGTATTTTAAGTGCATCAGTGAGTCCCACATATATAAAGTGGCTTGGTTGCATGTACGAAAGCTGAGGATCATGCAGGTATTTTCTCTCACAAATAAATGAAGACAAAGGCTTCTAGGAAGAACTGATGGGAAAATTCAGAACAGCTATTCCTGAGAGTCTCCCAAAAGGCTGGGAGAAGCGTGTATGTTTAGTCTGCTTGGAGGCACTGGAGAACCATCACACCACTGAAATTCTGGGAAGCAGCTGAAGATGTAGGAGTAGGGTGAAAAGTGAGCTGACGCAAGGAAGCCCACATTTGAGGCTTGGCTCATAGGGACATAGGGGCACCCACCTGGTTCAGCGAAGGCAGCCAAAAAGTCCAGCTTGTCTGACTGCCTTCTCAGATTACAGGGCAAGAGACTGAGTCCTGACTCCAAGACCTTGAGGTGGGACCTTCAAGTGTTCTTCCCAAGAGTCAGAGTGAAACAGAACCAAGTACCAAGCGGAGTTGCCCAGAAGCAACCAAGCCTAAAAGTACCTGGGAAAAACAGGTGCAAATCTACCCCTAGGCATCAAAATATTCTTACAAACCATTTTTCAAATGCAAAGTCCAACACAGAAATATCCAGGCATAGGAGGACACAAAATAAGATGAAAAATTATAAGCAGAGACAGCTGTCAATTGCAGTATATCCACAGGAATTCAAAAGATTAGAATGCAAAGACACATGCCTAAAATAAGTATGTTTCCTCAGCCCCCTACAAAATAAAAGAGTGAGAATTCCAGCAGAAATGGGAAACTATAAGGAAATCCTCTAACGGAAATTCTGGAATTGGAGAATACAGTAATAAATTTGAGTGCAACAGAGGCTCAAGTTAAAATTAATTAGATACCATTGTTTAAAACAAAATAAATGAAAAAACTGTGGAAGTGGAATATAACTCAGAAAATCTCCAGAATGAAACAGACTGAAGCGAAAGAGAAGACTGGAAATTCCAGACAACAGTTTAGAGAGATAAAAGACACTGAGAAGGACAATTGAAGTCTTAGGGAAGGAAGAGAGAGTATACAATCAGAAAAAAGACTTGGTGCGAAATGTTAGAGCATCTCCCAACACTGATGAAAGAGCATCAGGAAACAGATTTAAGCTGGCAGAGTTTTATAACATGCAACATACATTTTTCATAGGATCCAGCAATCCCACTCCTCAGTATCTTCCCAAGAGAAATGACAACAGTGTCCACACAGACACCTGTATGCAAATGCTTATGGTGACACTATTCATAATCACATAAAACTGGAAATATATTCAACATCCTTCAACTGGTGACTGACTTGTATTAGTTATCCATTGCTATGCAAAAAATTACTCACAAAACTTGGAGGCTTATGTAACCAATGGCGATTATTTCATAGTTTCTGTGGGCCAGGAAGCTGTGTGTGGCTTAGCAGGGTGCCTTTGCCTTAAGGTCCCTCATGAGACATCAGTCAAGCTGTCAGCCAAGGCCATAGTCATCTGGAGGCTTCAGTGAAGGCTGATCCATTTTCAAGGTCACTCACATGGCTATTGGCAGGCTGCAGAAGGTTCACATCCAAATCAACGCACATGGGCCTCTCACAGCACGGCAGCTCCCCCTACTCCCCTGAGCAAGCAATCCCAGAGAGAGCACCCCAGAAGGAGGCCACAGACTTCATATCACCGAATCTTGAAAGTGACACCCCCGCACTCTATCACGTTCAGTTGAGTCACTACATCCAGGCCACACTCAGCAGGTGAGGAGTCCGTGAGTGTTTGGAGGTGGGCTCACCGGCATCTCACAGGCCGAACTAGCACATGGATGAACTCTGCAATAAATAAGAGTGACTGGCTGTCACGTGCATCACAAGGGATGGCTGAAGCATTGTGTTAAGTGAAAAAAAAAAAAAGAAGTCAAAAGACTAAGTGTGAGCCTGCTTATATGACATTCTGGGAGAAGCAAAGCTGTAGAGGCAGAAAACAGCTGAGTGGTTTCCGGAGGCTGGGGTAATGGCAGGAGATGAACTTCAGAGGACATGCGGGTTATAGGCAACCGGGGGTGCTCCTGTCTCTGCAGATGCACAGCTGCGTGTGTCCAAAAACGGTGAATCTTACCACTTCTAAGTTCTGCCATAATCAATCCAAATTTCGTAAGAACAGAACAGAACCTTTGCTAAGCCTGAGTAGGAAACATGAAACTATCCTACATGTATCATATTGAAATACCTATAAAATGGAGACCAAGAATTAATGTTAAAAGCAACTAGAGATCAAAAGGTGTGCTACCTTCAAAATGCAGCAACTGAAGTCCAAAGACAATGAAATAACATAGTAAACATGCTCAAATAAAATAACTGCCTCCCCAAAATTCCTGTAATGATGAAAGGGAGTTAAGGATATTTTTAGAAAAAATAAAAAGAATTAGACATTGATAGAATGCTTAGAGATAAAGGAAAGAATAAAGAATAATTTAAAAAGCAAGTAACATTTGGAGAGGTAAAATAATATTTAATATTACACAGTGATAAACCTAACTTGCCAGTTATAACCTCAAAGGTAACTATTGAAAGAATATTAATGGGGTAGATAATTTACAAACTAGTAAAGGGAGAAAAATAAAATCATAAAAAGTCAACTCAAAAGATGAAAAAAAGGATAAAATAGGAAAAATAGGGCAAGTAGAAAGTTCTGAGTTGGTAGATATAAAAGCACATATGAAAATAAATCTTATTTAATTATAATAAACTTTAAAAGGCACATTTAATGTAAATTGATAAGAAAAATTATTAACAGAATATTTAAAAAACTAAGAAAATGGTAAAACATGAGGATTCTGAAAGATTAAATGTAAGGGGATAGAAAAGGAAAAGATACAATGTGCAAATATTAAAAAGCAACAACAGTGCTTATATTTTTGGAAGTCAAAAATTACCTCTCTAGGCTGGGCATTGTGGCTTATGCCTGCAATCCCAGCACTTTGGGAGGCTGAGGCGGATAGAGCAGCTGAGGTCAGGAGATCAAGACCAGCCTGGCCAACATAGTGAAACCCCATCTCTACTAAAAATACGAAAATCAGCTGGGTGTGGTGGTGCATGACTGTAATCCCAGCTACTCAGGAAGCTAAGGCAGGAGAATCACTTGAGCTCGGGAGGTGGAGGTTGCAGTGAGCC
>NW_016107329.1:7532078-7536222 GCF_001604975.1 Cebus imitator
AAAAAAAAAAAAAAAAAAAAAAAAAAAAAAGATAGATAGAAAAGAAAATTACATCTCTAAAGAATTAATGTATTCAAGAAGAAATCACAAAATAAATTAAAAACAAAACATTTTAACTAATGACAATGCAAACATGACAACAGAACTTTTAGGACATGGCTAATGTCTTTTTTGTATAAATTTAAGGGGTCCAGGTGCAGTTTCAGTAGTGGATGTATTGCATAGTGGTGATGACTGGGCCTTCAGTCATCATCCACTGAGTAATATATATTGTACTGATTAAGTAGTTTCACGTGCTTCATTCCATCCACCCTCCCACCCTTCCACCCTTCTGAGACTCCCGTGTAGTTATTCCACACTCTATGTTCATGTGTACACATTATTTAGCTCTCATTTATAAGTGAGAATATGCAGTGTTTGTCATTCTGTGTCTTAGCTATTTCACCTAAGATAATGGCTCCAGTTCCATTCGTGTCACACAAAAGAACTCTCAAGAAATGGAAATATATGGGTTCAAACATTTGTATCACAAGAGAACAAATACAATGAATGTTTAAACTATCTAGAAATTAGAAATAGAACAAAAATTAAACATCAAGAAAATAGAAGGAAGGCATGATGGAGATAATAAAAGCACAAGTTATTGGAATATAAGACAAATAACAAAATAATGTAAAAGGCGTAGGAAGGAAATAAAGATAGAAAGTTGTTTATTTTTTAAAAAAATTATCTTGAAAACATTAATAAGATTGAAAACTTTCTTGCAAGGGGATAGAGAAATAGAGAAAATGGGAGCAAATAACAGATTCTGGATTGAAAAGGGACATCCACACAGATCTGGCTGACATTAAAAATAATAAGAGGAGAATATTATGAAAAGTTTTATGCCAAGATAAATTTGCAAATTTACATGAACAATCACATTCTCAAAAAAAATAACGGAAATGTACAAAAGAAATAAGAAAGCTAAATAACACTGTAAATGTTAAATCAATGGCATTTGTCATTTAATGCCTTCCTACAAGGAAATCCCCAGAACCAGATGGTTTCTCCAGCATATTTTTCCAAAATCCTAAGGATGAAATAATGCTAATGTCACATAAACTCTTTCAGAGAATAGGAAGGAAGGAGGAGAAAGAAAACAGCATTACTGCAGCTTGCATAATTAGCCACTTAATTTATGACAAAATTGGCACAGTAGGGCACTGGGGAAGAATAATTGATTGCTATCCATGTGGAAGAAACAGTGAAACTTGACCCACCCTAATGCCATACATGCAAAACAATTCCTGATAGATTATAGATCTGTTCACCAAATGTCAAATCATAAAATGGATAGAAGAAATAATAGGAGAATGTTTTTTTTTTCCTTTGCAAAAGGAAAGAAGGGCTTCTTAAACAAGATACAAAAGTGTTAACCATAAAGAAAAATGAAACATAAATAGGGAGAAAATATTTTCAACACAGTTACCCAACAAAGACTAATATTCATCGTTTATTTAAATTAAAAACAAAAGACAACTGAAAAGAAAATTGGACAGGATACCTGAATATGCGCTCAGAAAAACATTTTTAGTGGAGTCCAACCTCATTAGTAACTAGAGAAATGTAACCGAAGACTCCAGGGCGATACTGCCACGCACACTCTAGAATTACAGACCTGCATGCCGGGAAGAGGTGCACGGAGAAGGGACTGCCACCAGGTGAGGAGAGTGATTTCATTCGGAGGAGAAAGCAGGTAGTGATTTGGAGCTTCCGCAGAGCTGCCAGGGTGCTATTTCTTTATTTGTGTGGTCATCACAATTCTGCAGTTTAAAAAAAGAAGAAGAAGAAAGATATGGAGAAAAAGAACTCTTCACCAAAATATTTAACTTTTTCATGTTTTGAGGCAAAAGGCAAAAGCTACAGCCTTGAAGATGATCCTAAAAACTTAATACAACAACAAAAAAAGAACTGAGTCTTACTCTAAATATCAAACTATAACCAAACACCAAGAAAACAAACAAAAATTCTCCAGTCCAAAATGGAAATGCTTGTGGAATAGGCTCCATGAAATTAATAATATGAATTATTTAGGAGTATCAGGCTTCTAAACTTCAGCATGTAACAATGTGTACGTCCAAAACCTGCAACACAGATTTCTGTGTTCTCCCTTACATGCCTACAGATTTTAAAATAAAGTTTGTTTTATGCTGTCATTAGTTAAAAACCACTTGAAAATCTCAAGAGTTATGAGAGTTATGTGTGCAAAAGGAAAATTATTTCAATTGGAAATTCAGTCTTTCAAAGCAACTTGACACATTTATGCTGATCTACTCTTGTGAGCACCATGAATTTCTGAGTGCCCAGAGCTTTCCCACATGATTTTTAAAACATCCAGCACAATGCCCTATATACTTAGGCCCTCAGTAGGCATTTACTGATTGAAACAAGATTGCTTATTACATACTAACCAGTAAATCCCATACAGAGGGCAGAGTCAGAAAAACTGCCCTAGTCAGTATTACAGAAATTGAACACATGTGCAGCGTGTGATATATACATGAACATAACTTTTAAAGCAATTATTGGTACAGATTCATAACTTACAAAGCGCAGCCAATGTGCTTTCTAAATAAGGGTACAAGATGAAAATCAATGTTTAAAATAACTTAAAGTTCTAATAGAATCAGAAACAGTGTTATTTTCTAGGAAACATTTCTCTTTTGAATGCCAGTATCTGCATGCTACCTCTGCTTCCCAGAAATAATTATCTGTTTGTTCATTTGTTGAAATATAGTTATGTGTGGGTAATTATAGCTATCACTTACTTTAATTGCCGTTCTTTTATTGATGTGAACGCAGACTTGGATCTTTTTTTTTTGTATACTTAATTATTCCCTGGACTTGTGGTTATTTATCATTAGATTAGAGAGCAGTTTTTAGTGTTAGAGTGTTTTAGCTTTATCAAACAAAATATTGTGAACATAAAGATGTTTATTTTATGGGGAGACTGAGTTATAAAAAATTCCAACTAGGGCATTTTATGTTCAGTATGATTTTCTTTCTTGCTGTTCAGTGAATATACATAATATGTCTGGGTATGAAGAAAAATGGCAATTAAAGGATACAGTCATTGCCATTGCATTTACATTATCTTTCTGCGCAAATTGTCTCTTTTTAATTTGCATTATGTTCCTCCTCAACGTACAATAAGGGTTATTTGTGTTGAATAAAGGCTTCCTAAGGCAAAGAGTTGGGGGACATCATTTGCAGGGCCAGGAAGTCTGCATTCTGTGCATTGATTCTGGCGCCACTTTGAACTTAGGGTCATTAGAGCACCAGCCACACCAGCTCCGGGAACACCTAAGAAGGGCTTCCATCAGCCACACCTCAGAATCAATTCAGACCACCAGCCAAGGAGCCTTTGGTTGGAGCCCATAAATATCTTTAACATGTATTTTACAACATCACTTTCTTCATGGAAATTGTGCACATTCTTTGGAGCTCATACTCCTGTCTGACTGAAAGTCTGATAGCCAGAGAAAAGGAAGCAAGCCTCACTTGATAATCTGAGAGAAACAATTAGGAGTCTACAGGGCCATGAATGACAATTTAAAGAGTGTCTCTGAAAGTGTTGTCCTGGTTTTGAGGGGGGTGCTATCTGCTATTTTGGAGAGGTGTGCCTGATTGTACTATCCAGGGTGAGCAACAGAATCGGAAACTGAGTTTGGGGGTGCCAATTTTGTATTCATTCACTTAAGCCTTGGCAGGTTTTGTATATGAAGCAAGGGTATTGAAGACTATTTTGGTATAGGAGTCAAGAAGGGGGAAGTGTCAAGAACGACTCCAAGAATTTGAGACAAACGATGGGAGGACACTGCACTCTCTAGAAGGGAAGGGCAATTCTCAAAGGAGGTTAATTCCATAAGTGGATCTGGGGCTCAAGAGAGAAGGACTTCTGATTCTGGATGATTTTTCCATAAATGATGATTACAGATTTGGAATATAGAGCAGGGTTCCAGAATGGAGAAAGAAAAGCCAGAGGTTTCCAAGAAGCTGGAGACACTGTGATGATCTTTACCAAGAAGCTGGAGACGTGGCGATGATCTATACCAAGAAGCTGGAGACGCGGCGATGATCTATACCAAGAAGCTGGAGACGC
>NW_016107329.1:7536642-7621324 GCF_001604975.1 Cebus imitator
CGCGGCGATGATCTTTACCAAGAAGGTGGAGGCGCGGCGATGATCTATACCAAGAAGCTGGAGACGCGGTGATGATCTATAGCATCAGTGGAACAATCATAAAGAGAAATAATAAAAGCAATATGATGACCAAACCATATAGAATGCCCAACTTTGAGAAATATACATTGAGAAGGGTGGAAATGGTAACATACAAGAGGCACTCAAGAGATAGAAGACAGTTGTCCAATTTCCCGGAGACCAAGAGAGGAGAGGATTTGAAGGTAATGGAGTACTTGGAAAGCTGGACAGATGTAAAAAGAGAATTCAAACCCACTTGCCATTGGCTAATCAAGTTTGGTTCCCTACATAATGACAGATTGTGCCTAGTAAATTCTAATCAGTTAGCCATGTAAAATTCAATGCCATGCCACCCCTTTAAAGTCCCTCTCATTCTTGTCTTCATATAAGACTTCACATGAACCCATTGGGTTCTGCATGTAGACATCACGACCTCAGAGTCTCTCATTTTTCAAAATTACTTAAAAAATCACCCAGAACTCTAGGGACCAGGCGTCCACCCCAGTGATGAGGAGGATGTCCTAAAAGCCATTCCTCTTTGTGTTGTGGAGGAAGGTTTAACTTTAATTCTCTGAGCAGCCTCCAATCCACGAGGAGAGAAGAGCAGAGGCTTCTCCTTCCAGTTAAACCCTCAATCAAAGCCAAAGCCTTTCTGACTTTTGCCCACTCAGGTTTAAAGGGACAGCAGCAGGTTGTACAGGGTGTGCACAGCATATCCATTATGCCATGGAGATCAGCTTTGGGGAATTCCTTCCCCTGAGCATCTGTGTGTTTTCTTTGAGCAGAAAAGCTGCATAGCTGAAGGGCAGGGTAGGGTCTATGCAGCTTCAGAAGACCCTGACTCTTGCTGTCATTTGGGCAAGAATGGCTTTTTGAAATAGTTTGTATCAAATGGACAAAAAGCTCAACTTTTTGAAGCACACTGTTGCTACCCTGGAAAGACTACATTCAGCAAGGGACACAGGAATCTCTAAGCTGGGAATTGTTAACTCCAAGCCTGGGCTGGGGAGAGCGCTGCTGCAGTAAGAGGAGTAGAGGGGGCTTCTCAGAATGTGCTGAAGTTCCTTCTCGGATAGAATTCCACCTTTTAATGAAGGCACAGATAAAGGGCTCCACCTTCACTTTAAATATTCCTCCACCGTGATTGGAGTCTTCACCCTGGTTAAAATGCGTCATGGGATTCTCTACCCCACCAAGACTGTGGGACTTTTCTGGGAGACTTTGTTTAGCAATGTTTCCATTATCTACATGAGGAAATCCTTGATACGTTAAAAAAAAAAGAAAGAAAAAGAAGAAAGAAAGAAAGAAAAAAAAGAAAGAAAGAAAGAAAAAAAAGAAAGAAAGAAAGAAAGAAAGAGAGAGAGAGAAAGAAAGAAAGAAAGAAAGAAAGAAAGGAAGGAAGGAAGGAAGGGAAAAGAAGAAAAAAAGAAAGAACGAAAGAAAGAACGAAAGAAAGAAAGAAGGAAAGAAAGAAAGAGAAAGAAAGAGAGAGAAAGAAAGATGAAAGAAAGAAAGAAAGAAAGAAAGAAAGAAAGAAAGAAAGAAAGAAAGAAAAGAAAAGAAAAGAAAAGAAAGTCCTTGTCGGTTAGGGACACATGTACAAATATTTTTAGATTAAATGACATGATTCCTGGGATCTAAGTGAAAAATGAATACAAATGGATAAAATTGACAGCCGAAAATGTTGGAATGGGTGCATGGATTTTCACTACATATTCTCTTTATGTTTGAAATTTTTGTAATAAAAAGTTTTAAAACTTGTGTTATTTTGTTAGATAAAATGAGTGCTGCTATAGTCCATGTGTGTTACTTGGAATTCTTAATGAAACTGAATATGTGTACTACTTAGTAGTCATTCATATTTTTTCTCCTTTATTTTCTAAACGTATTCTTTGTCCATTTTTTAAAATCTAAGAGTAAGTCCTTTATTTTGATCTGTAGAATGCTTTAAGAATTAATAAACCCCCTTATTTACCATATTTCAGTGTTCTATATTGTTCTTTTAAAATACGAGTTTTATTTTTAGGGCATTGTCAATATGTTTATTTTTAATGTTTATATAAAGACATGAATCTTTTTTTTTAATTCATGTTTTGTGCCTTTGGTGTTTTAAAATTATTTGCCTTAAAAAGGTACTGCTTCTAATATGGTGGGTAAATAAAATATTGTGCTGGTAAACACACACATGCACAGGCGTGCACACACACACACACACACACGCACACATACACACCCCTCCTGCCATGTAACCTCCTTCCCACTTCTGGCACTTCCTGGCTGTCACTCTACCCCTTTCAGTTCTCACAACCTCAGTGCATGGGTCGTGATGAGGACCCTTGGCTGTTTGCTACAACCTCCAAAAATCCCCTTCCCTCTGACTTCTCAGGCCCAGTCGCTTGTCCCACCTCCTCCTCCACACGCCAGTCTCTCCAGCACCCATGCACCTGCCTCCCTCCCTGCTGTCCTCGCCTGGCCCTCCACCCGCACGCATCCACCTGCCCACTTTGCCACCTGTCCCTGTCTGTGGAGCTCTGCCACAGGTTCTGGGACCCATTCTTGTTTTAGTCAACAGTTATGAAGAAAAGACCTTTGAACTCATGACTTAGATAAAATGGCATCATGTTTGTTCTGGGAAGTCTGCAGTGCTACCTGTTGTCTCCAAATTGTGGTCCATTTCCGTGAAACCTCCTTGTGTTTTGTTGACTTACCACATTTGTGTTCTGAGCCAGGCATGTCCTTCTCAACTCTCTTTGCCTTCCACATTTCTCCTCCTCCTGGAAGGCCCAGGTCCTTTGGCAATACCACCATGAACTTTTCTCCGGTCCCCTCTGTCAGAATTAATCCTGGCCTTCTCCAAGACCCTATTCATTACCTGTATTCAGTCTTAATCCTGAAATAATTCTGCTGTGTGTTTAGCTTCACGGCCATTCTCATTGAAAGATGAATGTCCTCAAGGGTGGGGGCTTTTCTTCGTTCTTCATTATATTTCCCAGCACTGTATGCAGGGGTTGTTGATGAGTGTTTTCAACCTTAATTTAATTGACTCTGTGTAGCACTCAGCAGGCTATTGATTCCTCCCTGAGTTTGTACCCTTTCAATTGAGTTTCTCTTTTGATTATGACATCCGACTTCTAATTTTATTTATTTGTTTGTTTGTTTATTTATTTTGAGATGGAGTCTCACTCTGTCCCCCAGGCTAGGGTGTGATGGCACAATCTCAGCTCACTGCAACCTCTGCCTCCTGGTTTCAAGCAGTTCTCCTGCCTCAGCCTCCGGAGTAGCTGGGGCTACAGGTGCGCCACCATGCCTGGGTAATTTTGTATTTTTAGTAGAGACGGGATTTCACTATGTTGGCCAGGCTGGTCTCGAACTCCTGACCTCAGGTGATCCACCGCCTCAGCCTCCCAAAGTGCTTGGATTACAGGTGTGAGCCACCGCACCCAGCCCAAACTCCTTATTTATAATTTAGTTTTGAAAAGTGGATCACAATTGTCTTCTCCTGCCTCAGATCCCCTGTCTTAGTAAGACACCTGGTGAACTGGTTTCTCTATGGTTCCTCTAGAAGTGGAGATTTACCTTGCTTGTCAGTCAGCCGCTTCTCCCCAGCACCCCATCCTTTATTCCCCTCAAAGAGGGGGTCCTTCACATGAATCCCAAGCCCTTTGTTGTACTCGGCAACCTGGAAACATATATATATATTTTTTTTTGCCAACTGTCTGCTTTATCTAGTTTCTTGAAATTTCATATTGTGCCTGATCTTGGATTGCCACACTCCCTTCCACCTGTGCGAATCTCAGGCTGCTCTGACACACTGTGATTAGAGCCTTTCCTGTGTCCTGTAGACACTTCCCACGTAGCACCTGAGGCTACTGCTGCTGCCTGTGGCCGAGATCTGTTCTCCAGCATAAGACACCACCCCACCCACCCACTGGCCATAGTCCGCCCAGTCCTCATGAAGTTAGCCTTTCCATAACAAGGTATCTGTACATGTAACAAGATCACCTGGAAGGCCTTGGTATGTGTTGACAGGATTCTGTGGACTTCCCTGAGGAACTCTCTCCTATAATTGGAACAGTGTACACTGATTGTCAAATGATTTTTAATTTAGGACTCATGTATATGTTTAATCAATTATACTGTGCTCGTTAATTATGCTTTCAGAAGAGCGTAGTAATCACTTCAGTATTTAAAGTTCTCTGAGTTGAATTCAGTTTGTCGGGTTCTTATTTCTCTTTTTGTCTGTTCGTGTTTATTAACCGAGTCACTTGGTGTTGATGCGTGATGCCTCTATCACAGCGGTTCTCAGCCAGTGTAGGAGGGATGACTTTACCCTCCAAGGAATGTTTGGCAATGTCTGGGAATATTTCTGGGTGCCACAGATGGGTGTACTGCTGCTATCTAGTGCGTAGGGATCAGGGATGCTCTTAAACATCCTGAAGTGCATGGGACGGAGCCCACTGCAAAGAACTATACAGGCCAAAATGCCAGTAGTGTGGAGGCTGAGAAACTGCTTTTACCATAAAGGATCATTAATAGCATCATCTGCTACCTTGTAGTGACTTCGTGTTGCTGGGGGGCATGTAGTTTCATAAACCTGCGGCTTATCCTACGTGGTTGCTCGTGAATTGGTGTGTTGTGAACCGGCAGCTCTTCCAACCTTTTCCTCATGGAAATTCAGCCAATCTCTTTGCTTCCTTTTGCACAAAATGAACTACAGCCAGTGGAATTAATCGGACATGCAGGCTTAGTTCTGCGCTATCTGACTTTCATTCACTTCCTCACCTCCCTGCAGTCCTGCAAAAGACAGTCACACTCTGGCATCTGCATCACCCCAGCGACTCAGTGGCCCATCACCAACCCCAGATGCTTCTTCAAACCTTTTCAGTCTCTAGAAGTTTCCCTTCTCCCCTCCAGTGCGTGTCTGCTCACTTTTGTGCTGTTATCACATATTTCCTTGTTATCATTGTATCTAATTGGCAGGGTACGTCCTTTTTCCTAAATGAAGCTGCCACAGTACTGTGCGTGCCCATGTTTCGTTGTAAAATGTAGTATTTAGTTTGTATTTAAGGATAATCATTTCAATTCGTAAAAGATAACAATTCTAGTTTGTTGTAATGAGTGCAGGACTGACTTTATTTGGAAAAATGAGACACTGTTTAACTCCTGATCTGTGTTGACCTCAATAGGTTTATCTGAAGAGGACGGATACTCACGGTTGTCTGTGAGTGGCACAGGAACTTCGTCATTTCAGAGACACAGGGACAGTCACACCACTCAGGTAATGACATCTATCTGCTGACATGTACAGTGACAAATGGAATTCACTTATGACAAGGCATTCGTTAACTTGTTACCAATAGATGCTCTGTGTGAAATGGAGAGCTCGGCTGCTCTCACCTCTGCCCTGCACTCCTTCAGCTGAATGGTCTCTCTCGACCTCAGCTGACTACAATTTTCTGCCTGTTTTTAAAATAAAGAACAATGTCCAAAACAACTAAAACATCATAAGTAGTTTTAGATGGAATATTGTAGATTTAATTTACATTGTGGTACTTTAAAATTACTGTCGGGTGAAGATATATTAAACCTGCTGAATGAAGTTGCTATGCATTTGACCTTGGCTAAAACAGGACGACTCGAAGTGACCACACCTGGGAATGAAATGCTTGAGCCACCTGTGGTTTCATTTTATCCCAGCTATGACCTCCAATTCCATCTAATTCACACTCATTTAAATTATGACATGATGAGAACTTAGTAAAATCAAAATGAGATTGCAGTTCACAAAACTGTTTGGATGTGTATTACTGATTCCATGTCAATGTTTCATGTGTCTGGCCCTAACAATTTCACCAAAATAAACAAGATGATCACTTTAAGAGGAAAAGAAAAAAGCCCACTGGTGCTTTTAGAAAGTGAAAAGTGTATATTGTAGAATAGAGTGTTTTCTCCTTTTTTTTTTTTTCTTTTTCAAGACAGAGTCTCACTCTGTCACCCAGGCTGGAGTTCAGGGGCATGATCTTGGCTCACTACAACTTCTGCCTCCCAGGTTCAAGTGATTCTCCTGCCTCAGCCTCCTGAGTAGCTGGGATTACAGGCACCCACCACCTCACCTGGCTAATTTTTGTATTTTTAGTAGAGACAGTGTTTTATCATGTTGGCCAGGCTGGTCTTGAACACCTAACCGTGTGATCCACCTACCTTGGCCTCCCAAAGGGCTGGGATTACAGTCTTGAGCCACCATTGTTTTTCTTTTGAATATTGTTGAATTTTAAAATATACTTTAAATAATTATCTTTAAGATATATAATGTTGCATTAAAAGTGATGAACAAACCACAAATTAGAGAGATTTTGTTATCAATATATTAACAGATTATTGCTTTAGCAACAGGATTCTCATTTTATCTAAAGTTGCAGCACAATTCTTATGTCAAACATCTACATAAAAATCTAAAATAACTTCAGCCAAGTATCCAGATGTTTCCATGAAATCAACTATCCAGCTAATGATAAGCTTTCATTGGAATATTTAGCATTATGGAGGCGCATCTATATTATCAGCTGAGATTTTTCTAAGTAATACTGATGAGGTAGTGAGAAAAATCAATAATTTGAATCTTAAGAATAAATTTTAGTAGGCAATCTACTGAAAGCACTTGCACTGCTATCCAGTCACTGAAATAGAAAGAAAATGCTGATTGGTTGCAATAATAGATCGTCCCAATCTCCCCTCTGTTCCTTAGAGATGTGTCTGCTTTACCTTGTAAGCATCACAAATGCTTCATCTGAGCTTGTGCACAGGGGAACCTCCTGCTCATAAACACTGGTTTGATTTTTGTATTATAAGCCTGACTCCTGTACATTAGAACACAATGCTAGGCCGTCTGACATCCTTTCCAGGCCTGCCCCTGCAATTCGGTTCTTAGACAAAGGGAGTCATTTGAAAGAAAGTATATACAGTAGGCAGCTTTGTGACTTTTCCTCTCCATTTGGCTAAGAATCAAAGAGAGTTGGGAAAGGTCATCAGGAATCATTTTCCGCTCTCAGATTTCAAAGAAGGCCTGTTTTCAAATGCAGACATCCCTGATGAAGCAGGAACTGCCAGTCATCTTGGGCCACATTCTTTTTTCCAAGGAAACTGAAAACCATGTTTATTTTCTTTCCATGCAAATTGTGAGCACTCACCTGATGAGACAGATTCCTTACTGGTGAGAAGCTGGAAGAGTTATGTGAAACTATGTGTTTAATGGCTTTCAGAATTTCTCTCTCATGTGACACTTAATACAAGAAGTGTGGACACACGCAGGGAAGCAGGATTTTAGCTTTTCTACTAATGCAATTAAATAGAAATTCTATAAAATCCAGTCCCAGACAGATTGGGCATGTAGCAGTAAAATTAAATGCTAACCAAAAATGAAATTTCTCTTTGAAGATGCCTATATTTTCATTAGCCTCATCAGCAGTTTTAATAAAATCCCGTCAAGGAAGATAAAATGTCTGGCATTATGTTAGTTGAAAAAAGAGAAAATAGAGTCAGTAATTTGCCGAAGATCATACAGACAATTCACTGAGTCCACAGATTGAATGGAAATCAAGATTATATGTTTCATTTCTGAGAATGAACTAGTTATAACCCATTAAAAGGAGTAGAGGAGTCATTCAACTGTTTCATAAAATTCATCTATTTATTTATTTTTGAGACAGAGTGTTGCCCAGGCTGGAATACAATGGCACAATCTCAGCTCATTGTAACCTCTGCCTGGGTTAAAGCGATTTTCCTACCTCAGCCTCACAAGTAACTGAGATTACAGGTGTGCATCACCATGGCCAGTTAATTGTGTATTTTGAGTAGAGATGGGGTTTCATCATGTTGGTCAGGCTGGTTTCAAACTCCTGACCTCAAATGATCCCAACCCGCCTCAGCCTTCCGACGTGCTGGGATTATAGGCTTGAGCCACCGTGCCCAGCCTGCTTCATAAAATTTTAAAAAATTTTTGGTTCAAAATAAAAGTCTTCACTAGCCATAGTGGACATTTGTGATTTGTCTTTTTCCTGCCAGTCCCACATTTATGTTTCACACCTACAGTGATGGAAATACAAGGGAAGGGACTCCCTCTTCCTCCCCTGCTTTGATAGCTGCACAAATGCATGTGAGATGGGCTCAGCCAACCTACCTACCACGGATACAGAGTGAGGGACATGTAATGGAAGGGACATCAAAGGGCCTGGCTCCATGGGGTGACATTGGCTAGTAGTGGCTCCATGTAGCACCAGGAGAAGAATATTAGTGAGAGAAGAGCTTTGCTCAGAGCATGCTGCTCCTGCATCCACCTCACCCACTCGCCAGACCTTTTTGTCACAGTTCATGTCTTTCCTTTGCCTTCCAGTGAAGCCTCCACCTGCCTGACATGTCCAGACTTAGTTTCCTTTGCTTAGAAATCAGAACTTTGACTAATACACACATTTAATTTTATTGTTATTATCCATAAAGTTTTCTATCCAAACAAGTATTTTCTTTTTTACACTAAGTGTACATACTCTTCATTTGTTCTCATAATAGACACAAAACATTTTCTGACAGGGCTAGCACTTCAGTATAAGGTGCTTGTTTATGTAGAAAAAACATGTAGCAAATGTAGTTGATGTTGTACTCCATTATAATTTTTTATTAATTTGAAACTATAATGGCTTTACATAAAAGTAGTGAAAGTTAATTTTACGTAAAATATTTGAAAATAGCAAAAGCCGGGGCATTTGCTGCGCTGTGCATGGGGCTGTGTTCATGTGTGCTCCTTTTGTAGAGGGCTTGAAAGACCTGTGCTCCGTGCTTCCCAAGTGCTGGGCATGAATAAAACCACGGCGAGAGATGACATCATGGATTTCCACACACTGGCCCTTGAGGGAGCTTAGTGGCAGTTCCCAGGACTCGGATCTAGAATTTCGTAGGTTATGGAAGTATTTTTAACTGGCTTTGGAATTAGACAGCATTTCTGAAAGGAATCTGACATTTATCTACTTGCCGTTTTATGAGGTTTTACATTTTTTTAAGTTTACGCTATTTGGCGTGATGCAATCCTTTAGAAGTAACTCGGTGGTGAGAGGCTCAGCAGTGGAGGAGATGCTGAGAGCATCATCCAGACGAGAATGACTTCTTGGCATTTTTTGCCGTGATGGCAAACCTCTGCTGACTCAGAGGGCCAGGTAACCTGACACAGGAAACCCACAATTTATAAATAGAGCAAAAGCATGAAAGTCACAGAGAGGCGGGAGGATGTCCTCAAGGCAGAATGATAGCAGAAGGGGGCACGAAGAAACAGAACTGTGTGGTGCTTGCCCTCAGCATGAGGATTTCTAGTTACACATCTATTTAAGGTCCACACCTGACATTGAGAAGAGAGATGTTTAAATTTTGCATTTGAGCACGGGCTAACCCTATCTACGTTGTATTTTTACTCTACCACCTTTCCTTCATGCCTTCCTATTCCTCTCACGGTCTGCTCTCCACAGTAATATCATGGGCTTTATGTTCTTTTATTTCCGTTATGGGCATTTATCATATGTCTTGCCAAGTTTTAAAAAATATTCTTTTGTTTTTGTAAAGCATATAAAAAGTTATTGTGAATATTGATCACATTCAGACATTCATTGTAAGAAATCATTCATGGTCTTTGATAAAATCATGGAGTCTGGGACCCAAGATCTTAATAAATATCCAGCCTACTCCTGCCATAGCTGCCAATGAAAAGCGTAATAAAATCAATATGTAATGGATTCACATCAAAAAGCAAATGGTTATGTGGTTTGCTTTACTGAATGATCAAATAAACCTTTTTGTAATGTCACATAGCAACAAAATTAAGAGTTGCAGAGCACTAAATAAATCCAATGCCTTCTTTCTATATTCATTGTATTTGTTATATAGACTGAAATATATTATAGCATGAAATTAAAACAAATTGTGTTAGGTAAAATAATGAAATGTAGAAATATTTCATTTAATTGTTAAATGATAATTCTAAAGATGTCGGAGCAGAAACTAGATAACCCTTTCAAAAGGAAACATATGAATGTGTATTTTATATAATCATATATGAACTACAAAGAGAAGGAGATCTAGCATACAAAGCTCTTTCACACAGCCAACGTTCAGGGAATCCGTACCGACCACTGATGACTTACAGATTATGTGCAAGAAACGAAGGTGGTTAAGTTAATTTGATGGTATGGGAAAGGTCATGTCCAACACAGATAAATAGAAATTTGAAAAATAAAAACCAAAATGTATCCTGTATTTTGTATTTTTCTATCATAGGATTGCACTGTATTTATTAACATATCCTAAGTGTATATAAATGCACAATTTTTCTGATTAAGACACTATTATCAACAAGGAAGATTTAATTTTAAGAGAATAAGAAATCAGAGTAGTGACTATGTTTGTTCGTTTGTTTGTGTTTTGAGATGGAGTCTCCCTCTGTCCCAGGCTGAATGAAGTGCAGTGGCATGATCTTGGCTCACTGCAACCTCTATCTCCCAGGTTCAAGTGATTCTCTTGCCTCAGCCTTCTGAGTAGCTGGATTATAGGTGTGCACCACCACACCTGGCTAATTATTTTTGTATTTTTAGTAGAGACAGGGTGTCACCATGTTGGTCAGGCTGGTCTCAAACTCCTGACCTCAAATGATCTGCCTGCCTTGGCCTCCCAAGGTGCTGGGATTACAGGAGTGAGCCACCGCACCTGACTGTGACTATGTTTTAAAGAGGAAAAAGTCTTGTGATACTTCTGCAAGCTCACCTTCTAGATGGGAAATCTGCAGTTAGCAATGTTATTGTATAGTGGAGGAGTAACAAACAATTGAAAACGTGGCTAACTATAAATTCTAGGTAACAATTTCAGTATTAATTTAACTGTTTTTTAAAGAGAAGAAAAGAAAATAACTAGATAAGAATCACAGATTCATTATTTGTCATGTAAGTGCACAAACATGATAATTTTGGGGATCAGTTAAAGAAAATATATGTCACCTGCCTAGCATGCTGCCTGGAATACTGTAGGTGATAAAAAAGAAAAAAAGCAAAAAGCTTGCTTGCTCTTGTTACTCCTTTCTTTGCAGGGTTAATATTGTGAAAAACAGTTCTGATTTAACATTGTAGATGTTATCTAAAATATGTAGGAGATTAGATTGGATCAAGACAACCCAACACTTATGTGGGACTTTGGTAAAATCTATTATATGTGTGATTTTTAAAATAGAATATTATAAACTTAGAAAGAAACAATGATTAATGAAACACCCACCTTTAGTAAGTCTTAACATTTTGCAGTATTTACTTTAGAGCTACATTTTTGGAAAAACATGTATCCTAGTTCTCAGTCTCATCCCTGCCTACCACACCAGAAGTGAGTCATCACAGTGAAGTTTGCACATAGCCCTTCATCCATGTTTGCACCTTTACTGAGCATAGGTGTACCCATAAATCATATCACATTCACAAGTAATAACCAATGATATGCATGCCTTTAAAATGTAAAAAAAATAACAGTCTCAGTTTCTACAGATTATTCTGCAAACAGCTTCTTCTTGTTGCTGCAGAAGGACTTTTTTTTTCTGTTTTGATACATGTTTCTCCTACTTGTTATTTTATTCTAAGTATTAGCTCCAGGCGAAATGTAGACTTTAGGGTTGACACCTGTAGTCCCAACTACTCAGAAGACTGAGGTAGAAGTATGACCCGAGCTCAGGAGATTGAGGTTGTGGTGAGCGGTCTTCACACCATTGCACTCCAGCCTAAGCAACAGAGACCCTCTTTCTCAAAAAATAAAAAATAAAACTTTAGGGCTGAGGTATCAATACAATAAACTTCTGATGACCAGCACATACTTAGTGCAAAATTATATTCATATTCCTTCAACAAGCATGGCAGGGAGCAAGCTCAGGAGGAGGGAAAGACATTAGGGATGGAAGGGCAGGTGCGCATGACCTGTTGCTGCTGGTCCTAGCGCGCTGCGGTGCCCCAGGGAGCCAGAGGAGCAGAAGGCAGACTACTTTTTAGGTGCAAACATGCCTCCTCCATTGGAAACTTCTAAGAAACAAGTTCCATTTAATACGGTCATGGTATTTCTTAAGAACACGTTTACAGATTGACAGAAGTGAATGGAAAACTTACATCAAAATCATTTCTAAGTTATCAGTGTTACAAGCCCTGTTACGATTAAGAACACTGAAAATGCCTCTAATTTACAATTGGAAAAAAAAAATGCCAAAGGTTCTCCTAGAAGTGGAAGTGCTAAGTTTCTGCTCATGGACATTTTCAACCATAGTGGTTATTGCCAAATTACTCCCCTAAAAGGTTAAATCAGTGTATATACTTTTAAAAGGGAGTGAAGTTTTTCATCTCTCCTGGTAAACACTTGGCTTAATTATTCATTTTATTTTTTTGCCAGTAGGTTAAATGTAAAATGGATATTATTGTGGTTTTATTTTACATTTCCTGGTTGCTAAGCAGTATTTTCACATATTCTCAGACTTGCTAATCCAAATACATGCTTTTCTTATTTCCTAACTGGTTTGCATGATTTTCCTGATGGTGTTAGGAATTTTCCACATATTCTGCATAATATTCCATGCCAGTTTCATGCAAACATTTTGCTTATTGTGTTTTCTTGGTCTGTTTAACTACAGGTTTATCAATTTTATTGATTTTTTAAAAAGTAGCTTTTGATTTTATTGATTATCTGTATTGTTTTTCTGTTTTATTGATTTCTGTTGTTTTTTATTTATTATACTTTAAGTTCTGGGGTACAAGTATAGAATGTGCAGGTTTTCTACATAGGTATACACATGCCAAGATGGTTTCCTGCACATGTCAACCCACCATCTACATTAGATATTTCCCCTAATGTTATTCCTCCCCTAGCCCTCCACCCCCTCACAGGTGCCAGTGTGTAATGTTCCCCTCCCTGTGTCCATGTGTTCTCATTGTTGAACTCCCACTTATGAGTGAGAACATGAGGTATTTGGTTTTCTGTTCTTGTGTTAGTTTGCTGAGAATGATGGTTTCCGGATTCATCCATGTCCTTGCAAAAGACATGAACTCATCCTTTTTCTTGCCTGCATAGTATTCCATAGTGTATATGTGCCACGTTTTCTTTATCCAGTTATCATTGATGGGCATTTGGGTTGGTTCCAAGTCTTTGCTGTTGTGAACATTTCCACAATAAACATACATGAGCATGTGTCTTTATAGTAGAATGATTTGTAATCCTTTGGGTATATATCCAGTAATGGGATTGCTGGGTCAAATAGTATTTCTAGTTTTCAATCCTTGAGGGATCACCACACTGTCTTCCATAATGGTTGAACTAATTTACACTCCCACCAACTGTGTAAAAACTTTCGTATTTCTCCACATCCTCTCCAGCATCTGTTGTTTCCTGACTTTTTAATGATTGCCATTCTAACTGGCATGAGATGGTATCCCATTGTGGTTCTGATTTGCATTTCTCTAATGACCAGTGATGATGAGCTTTTTTTGATATGTTTGTTGGCTGCATAAATGTCTTCTTTTGAGAAGTGTCTGTTCATATCCTTTGCCCACGTTTTGATGGGGTTGTTTTATTCTTGTAAATTTGTTTAAGTTCTTTGTAGATTCTGGATATTAGCCCTTTGTCAGATGGATAGATTGCAAATATTTTCTCCCACTCTGTAGGTTACCTGTTCACTCTGATGAGAGTTTCCTTTGCTGTGCAGAAACTCATTAGTTTAATTAGATATGATTTGTCAATTTTGGCTTTATCGCCATTGCTTTTGGTGTTTTAGTCATGGAGTATTTGCCCATGCCTGTGTCCTGAATGGTGTTGCCTAGGTTTTCTTCTAGGGTATCTATGGCTTTAGGTCTTACATTTAAGTCTTTAATCCATCTTGAGTTAATTTTTGTATAAGGTGTAAGGAAGGGATCCAGTTCCGGCTTTCTGTATATGGCTTGCCAGTTTTCCCAACACCATTTATTAAACAGGAAATCCTTTCCCCATTGCTTATTTTTGTCAGATTTGTCAATGATCAGATGGTTGTAGATGTGTGATGTTATTTCTGAGGCCTCTGTTCTGTTCCATTGGTCTATATATCTATTTTGGTGCCAGTATCATGCTGTTTTTGTTACTATAGCCTGGTAGTATAGTTTGAAGTCAGGTAGTGTGATGCCTCCAGCTTTGGTCTTTTTGCTTAGGATTATCTTAGCTATACAAGCTCTTTTTTGGTTCCATATGAAATTTAAAGTAGTTTTTTTCCAACTCTGTGAAGAAAGTCAATGGTAGCTTGATGGGGATAGCATTGAATCTGTAAATTACTTTGGAAAGTATGGCCATTTTTATGATATTGATTCTTCTTATCCATAAGCATGGAATGTTTTTCCATTTGTTTGTGTCCTTTATTATCTCCTTGAGCAGTGGTTTGTAGTTCTCATTGAAGAGTTCCTTCACATCTTTTGGAAGTTGCATTCCTAGGTATTTTATTCTCTTTGTAGCAATTGTGAATGGGAATTCACTCATGATTTGGCTCTCTGTTTGTCTTTTTATTGGTGTATAGGAATGCTTGTGATTTTTGTTCATTGATTTTGTATCCTGAGACTTTGCTGAAATTGCTTATTGGCTTAAGGAGATTTTGGGCTGAGATGATGGGGTTTTCTAAATACACAATCATGTCATCTGCAAACAGAGACAATTTGATTTCCTCTTTTCCTAAATGAATACACTTTATTTATTTCTCTTGCCTGATTGCCCTGTCCAGAACTTCCAATACTATGTTGAATAGGAGTGGTGAGAGAGGGTATACTTGTCTTTTGTCAGTTTTCAAAGAGAATGTTTTCAGTTTTTGCCCAATATCATACTTTCAGCCCAGTACAATATTGGCTGCGGATTTGTCATAAATAGCTCTTATTATTTTGAGATGCTTTCCATCAGTACCTAGTTTTTTGGGAGTGTTTAGCATGAAGCGCTGTTGAATTTTGTCGAAGGCCTTTTCTGCATCTATTGAGTTAATCATGTGGTTTTTGTCATTGGTTCTGTTTATGTGGTGGATTACATTTGTTGATTTGCATATGTTGAACCAGCCTTGCATCTTAGGGGTGAAGCAGACTTGATCATGGTAAATAACCTTTTTGATGTGCTGCTGGATTCTGTTTGGCAGTATTTTATTGAGGATTTTTGCATTAATGTTCATCTGGGATATTGGCCAGAATTTTTGTTATTGTGTCTCTGCCAGGTTTTGGAACCAGGACGATGTTGGTCTCATAAAATGAGTTTGGGAGGATTCCCTCTTTCTCTGTTGTTTAGAATAGTTTCAAAAGGAATAGTACTGGCTCCTCTTTGTACTTCTGGTAGAATTTGACTGTAAATTCATCTGATCTTGTACATTTTTTGGTTGGTAGACTATTAATTGATGCCTAAATTTCAGAACTTGTTACTGGTCTATTCAGGGATTCGACTTCTTCCTGGTTTAGTCTTGGGATGGTGTATATGTCCAATAATTTATCCATTTCTTCTAGATTTTCTAGTTTATTTGCAAAGAAGTGTTTATAGTATTCTCTGATGGTAGTTAGTATTTCTGTGGGATCGGTGGTAATATCCCCTTTGTCATTTCTTATTGTGTCTTTTTGATTCTTCTCTCTTTTCTTCTTTATTAGTCTGGCTAGTGGTCTATCTATTTTGTTGATCTTTTCAAAAAACCAGCTCCTGGATTCATTTATTTTTTTAAGGGATTTTCATGTCTCTATCTCCTTCAGTTCTTCTCTGATCTTAGTTATTTCTTATCTTCTGCTAGCTTTTGAATTTGTTTGCTCTTGCTTCTCTAGTTCTTTTAATTGTGATGTTATGGTGTCGATTTTAGCTCTTTCCTGCTTTCTCTTGTGGCCATTTAGTACTACAAATTTCCCTCTACACACTGCTTTACATGTGTCTCAGAGATTCGGGTACATTGTGTCTTTGTTTCAAAGACATCTTTGAAACAAAGAACATTGTTTCAAAGAACATTGGTTTCAAAGAACATCTTTATTTCTGCCTTAATTTTGTTATTTACCCAGTAGTCATTCAGGAGAAGGTTGTTCAGTTTCTATGTAGTTGTGTGGTTTTGAGTGAGTTTCTTATTTCTGAGTTCTCATTTGATTGCACTGTGGTCTGAGAGACTGTTTGCTATGATTTCCATTCTTCTGCATTTGCTGAGGACTGTTTTATTTCCAATTATGTGGTCAATTTTAGAATAAGTGTGATGTGGTGCTGAGAAGAGTGTGTATTCTGTTGATTCGGGGTGGAGAGTTCTGTAGATGTCTATTAGGCCTGCTTGGTCCAGATCTTAGTTCAAGTCCTGGATATTCTTGTTAATTTTCTGTCTCATTGATCTGCCTAATATTGAGAGTGGAGTATTAAAGTCTCCCACTATTATTGTGTGGGAGTCTAAGTCTCTTTGTAGGTCAATAAGAAGTTGTTTTATTTATCTGGGTGCTCCTGTATTGGGTGCATATATATTTAGGATAGTTAGCTCTTCTTGCTGCATTGATCCCTTTACCATTATGTAATACCTTTCTTAGTCTCTTGTTGGTTTAAAGTCGGTTTTATCAGAGACTAGGATTGCAACCCCTGCTGCTTCTTTTTTTCTTCTTCTTCTTCTTTCCAGTTGCTTCGTAAATATCTCTCCATCCCTTTATTTTGAGCCTATGTGTGTCTTTGCACATGAGATGACTCTCCTGAATACAGCACAGTGATGGGTCTTTACTCTTCATTCTGTTTTCCAGTCTGTCTTTTAATTGGGGCGTTTGTCCTATTTATATTTAATATTGTTATGTGTCAATTTGATCCTGCCATTATGATGCTAGCTGGTTATTTTGCTTGTTAGTTGATGCAGTTTCTTCATAGTGTCGATGATATTTACATTTTGGTATGTTTTTGCAGTGGCTGGTACTGGTTGTTTATTTCCATGTTTAGTGCCTCCTTCAGGAGCTCTTGTAAGGCAGGCTTGGTGGTGACAAAATCTCTCAGCATTTGCTTGTCTGTAAAGGATTTTATCTCTCCTTCACTTATGAAGCTGAGTTTGGCTGAATATGAAATCCTGGGTTGAAAATTATTTTCTTTAAGAATGTTGAATATTGGCCCCACTCTCTTCTGTCTTATAGGGTTTATGCAGAAAGATCCATTATTAGTCTGATGGGCTTCCCTTTGTGGGTAATGTCACCTGTCTCTCTGGCCGCCCTTAACATTTTTCCTTCATTTCAACTTTGGTTAATCTGATAATCATGTGTCTTGGGGTTGCTCTTCTCAAGGAGTATCTTTGTGGTGTTGTCTGTATTTCCTGAATTTGAATGTTAGCCTTCCTTGCTAAGTTGGGGGAGTTCTCCTGGATAATATCCTGAAGAGTGTTTTCCAACTTGTTTCCATTCTCCCCATCAGTTTTAGGTAACAATCAAACATAGATTTGGGTTTTTCACAGTCCCATATTTCTTGGAGGCTTTGTTCATTTCTTTGCACTCTTTTTTTCTCTAATCTTGTCTTCTCACTTTATTTCTCTGAGTTAATTTTCAATCTCTGNGTCCCATATTTCTTGGAGGCTTTGTTCATTTCTTTGCACTCTTTTTTTCTCTAATCTTGTCTTCTCACTTTATTTCTCTGAGTTAATTTTCAATCTCTGATATGCTTTCTTCTACTTGATCAATGTGGCTACTGATACTTGTGTATGCTTTACAAAGTTCTCATGCTGTGTTTTTCAGCTACATCAGGTCATTTATGTTCTTCTCTAAGCTGGTTATTCTATTTAACAATTCATATAACCTTTTCTCAAGGTTCTTAGCATCCTTGCATTGGGTTAGAACATGCTCCATTAGCTTGGAGGAGTTTGTTGTTATTCATCTTCTGAAGTCTACTTCTGTCAATTCGTCAAACTCATTCTCCATCCAGTTTTGTTCCTTTGCTGGTGAAGAGTTGTAATCCTTTGGAGGAGAAGAGGCATTTTGGTTTTTGAAATTATAGCCTTTCTGAGCTGATTTCTCCTCATCTTCATGGATTTATCTACCTTTGGTCTTTGATGTTGGTAACCTTTGAATGGGGTCTCTGAGTAGACATCCTTTTTGTTGATGTTGATATTATTTCTTTCTGTTTGTTAGTTTTCCTCTGTCAAGCTCCTCTGCAGGTCTGCTGGTGTTTGCTGGAGGTCCACTCCCAGACCTTGTTTGTCTGGGAAACACCAGTGGAGGCTACAGAACAGCAAAGATTGCTGCCTGTTCCTTCCTCTGGTACCTTCATCCCAGAGGGGCGCCTACCAGATGCCAGCCAGAGCTCTCCTGTATGAGGTGTCTGATGGTCTCTACTGGGAGGTGTCTCCCAGTCCAGATACATGGGGTCAGGGGACCCACTTCAGGAGGCAGTCTGCTGGAGATCCACTGCTTCCTTCAGAGCTGCCAGGCAGGGACATTTAAGTCTGCTGAAGCTGTGCCCATAGCCACCTCTTCCCCCAGGTGCTCTATCCCAAGGAGATTGGGGTATTATATATAAGTTTCTGAATGGAGCTGCTGCCTTTTTTTCAGAGATGCCCTGCCCAGAGAAGAGGAATCTAAACTGACAATCTGACTGCAGAGGCCTTGCTGAGCTGCAGGGCTCTACCCAGTTTGAACTTCCCAAGGGATTTGTTTACACTGTGACAGGAAAACCACCTACCAAAGCCTCAGCAATGGCAGATGCTCCTCCCCTCATCAAGCTGGAGCATTCCAGGTCAAGCTCAGACTGCTGTGCAGCAATGAGAATTTCAAGCCAGTGTATCTTAGCCTGCTGGGCTCCGTGGGGGTGGGACCTGCTGAGCCAAATCACTTGGCTCCCTGGCTTCAGCCCCCTTTCCAGAGGAGTGAACAGTTCTGTTTCCCTGGCATTCTAGGCACACTGGGGTATGATTTAAACAAAACAGAACAAAACAAAACAAAACAAAACAAAACAAAAAAACTCCTGCAGCTAGTTCTGTGTCTACCCAAACAGCTGCTCAATTTGTGCTGGAAATCCAGGTTCCTGGTGGCATAGGCACCAGAGGGAATCTCCTGGTCTATGGGTTGTGAAGACCTTGGGAAAAGCACAGTGTCTGGGCTGGATTGCATGGTACAGTCTCTAATGACTTCCCTTGGCTAGGAGAGGGAGTTCCCCTACCCCTTACACTTCCCTGGTGAGGTGATACCCCACCCTGCTTCAGCTCGCCCTCCTTGGGCTGTACCCACTGTCTAACCAGTCCCAATGAGATTTACCAGGTACCTCTGTTAGAAATGCAGAAATCACCCGCTTTCTGCAGTGATCCTGCTGTGAGCTACAGGCAGGAGCCATTCCTATTCAGCCGTCTTGCCAGCCTCTATTTTCTTTTCCTTTGCTTGCTTTGCGTTTAATTTTCTCTTTTTCTGTTTTCTTAAATAGATAGCATAGCTCACTGATTTGAAGTATTTCTTTTCTCCTAATAAAAGCGTTTAATAGAGTTATACATTTCCATCTCAACACTGTAATAGCTGCATATCACAAATCTTAATTTGTTTTGTTTCCATTTTCATTCAGTTCAAAAAATTTTCTAATTTCCCATGGGACTTTTGACTAATATTGATGCTTTCCAAGTATTTGGGGTTTTTCAGGTACCTTTCTGCATTCTAGTTTAATTCTGCTATGATCTGAGGGTATGCCTTGTATGATTTCAGTTCTCTTAAATGTACTAAAATGTTTTATGGCCCAGGATATGACCTGTCTGTGTGAAATTTCCTTGTGCACTTGAAAAAAAATTTGTATTCTTCTTCCATTGACTAGAGTCTTCTTGAAGAGTAGAGTAGGTCAGGTTGGTTACTCATGTCCACATCCATGTCTCTGCTGGCTTTCTGTCTGCATTTTTCATCTATTACTGAGAGAAGAGCACAGAAGTCTCCGACTACGCTTTGGCTTTGTTCACACCTTTCAGTTTCATCAGTTTTTGCTTCATGCATTTGGAAGCTACATTTTAGATACAAAGACTTTTAAGATTATTGCATCTTTTGGTGAAGATCTTTTCATCATTAGATAATTTCATTTTTTATTTGTATTTCTTTGTCATAAGTCTACTTTGTCTGAAATTAGTATAGCCATTCCATTTTTTTGCTCATTTTCCACAAGGTATTTTTTTTTATCATTTACTTTTTAAAAATAGTTTTATCAAGATATAATTCGCATACCACACAACCCATGCCTTTAAGTTATGTAAATTCAGTGTTTTTTCTTAACTTCTTAATGTTGTGCAACTATCTCTACAATCTAATTTTAGAACATTTTGCCTCCTCCTCCCCAAAAATTCATCCCTTCAATGTGTTTATATTTCTGTATTTGACATGAGATTTCTGTAAGCAACATAACAGATGAGTCTTATTTATTTTTATCTGATCAGATAATCTTTCATCAGACCATTTCTATTAATGTAATTACTGATATTGTTAGATTTAAGTATGTATTACACAGGTTCTCTAGAGGGACAGAATGAACATGATAGATGAATATATAAAGGGGAGTTTATTAGGAGAATTGACTCACACAATCACAAGATGAAGTCCCACGATAGGCCATCTGCAAGCTGAGGAGAAAAGAAGCCAGTCCAAGTTCCAAAACCTCAAAAGTAGGGAAGTCAACAGTGCAGTCTTCAGTCTGTGACCAAAGGCCTGAGAGTGCCTGGCAAATCACTGATGTAAGTCCAAGAGTCCAAAAGCTGAAGAAGTTGGAGTCCAATGTTCAAGGGAAGGAAGCATCCAACACAGGAGAAAGATAAAGGCCAGAAGACTCAGCAAGTCAGCTCCTTCCATGTTCTCCCGCCTGCTTTATTCTAGCAGTGCCGGCAGCTGATTAGATGGTGCCCACCCCCAGTCCACTGATTCAAATGTTAATCTCCTTTGGCAGTAGCCTCACAGACACACCCAGGAACAATACTTTGCATCCTTCAATCCAATCAAGTTGACAGTATTCACCATGACAAAGTATATTCGTTTTATTATGTGCTTTTCTGATTGTCCCTGCTGTTTTCATTCTTCTGTTTCCTTATGATGGCTTCTTACAGATTATTTTGATATTTTAAAAATTCCATTTTACTTAGCCTGTTGGTAAACTAAAATTGTAATATATACACACCTGATTTCAGTGCACCCTGGTCAACCGTCTTGGTCCCTCACTCTTTATCACCTGTCTTTACTTAGCAGTGTTGTCTCATGTGCTACATCTATGTACATTGAAACGCCCCAGGCCATGTTGCAACTTTCAATTTTGACAGTCATACAGGGAGAAAATAGTCGGGAAACATTGTCTTTTATGTTAACCCAATACTTAGAATTTCTGTGGCTCTCCTTCATTCCTGAAGTTCTGAGTTTCTTTCTGGTACGATTTAACATCAGCTTAAAGATCTGCCTTTAGCATTTCATTTACAGTAGGCCCAAGAAATCTTAGTTTTCTTTACCTGAGCATGCCATTATTCTGCCTTCATTCTCTACATTTTGATTCCCTACCACAATTTGCTTGTTTTTCGTTGTTGTGTTTCTGTTAACTTTCCCAGTTACTCAGATAGATGTTTTGTATTTTATAGAAAGTTCGAGTGGTAATCAGTGAGAGAATTAGACTGTAGTGGGCTTACCGGTTTATGTGTTTATCCCACATCAAGTTTTAATGTTAATATAGTCAAATTGATTAATCCTTACCTTCACGGTTCGTACTTGTGTTGTTCTCTTTAAGAAAATCTTTCTTATACAATTTTTTAAGGGAAAAAATTCTTTTACTGCTGCCTGCCATAAGGATATCATCCTATTATGTTTTTGTAAAGTTTAGGTTGATTTTTTACATTTAGAAATTTAAACTACCTGGACTTTATTTTTGAGAATGATATGAGTTAGCAACGTAATTTTACATTGTTTTTTGTTCCAAACTTTTCACGACATAAGGCTGTGCTTCTGGCTTCCTGCTAATACTGAGTATGTCGCCTCAGTGACATACAATCAGTCAGTATAATATAATCATCTGTGTGTATGTGTGTGTGAGACCTTGATAGACCTGTGAGCTTATAGAGAGAACATTAAATGCATCTTAATTGCTTTTGAATTCCAAACACAAAGCATTCAATAATTTGCCAGCTCAGTGTAATTGTTAACCAGTAACAGCCCCAGAAGAGTTAACAGAAGCGGACTGATATATTATTCCCTAACTTGACTAAATATTTTTAATTTAATTCCATGTTAAAAATGTATCAGTAAACTTGGTAATTAGGATCACAGGCAGTTGCTTTGCTGACTAAATTAAAGTGAAGTCACATTTTGTACAGTGATTGGCTTGTAAAGTTATATAATTTGAAAGTGACATATAATGAAAATGGCTATGGAACATCCCTTACATTACCTATCAAGAATAATATACAAGGTTTGTAATTCCATTCAATTATATGCATGCATTTACAAGCAATGCATAAAGCAACTTAACGCATATAATTCTATACATTTAGCATTCCAGGAGAGTGGATCGCATGCAATTGGATTTTCAAAGGCTCATTCACTGATCAGCAGCTCTGCTTGTGCTATGCGTAGGTCTGGGCACTTGGGATACCTTGCTACAAAGCAAACATGCTTGTCCTCATAGAAGTTAAATTCTAGCATGGGAAAGTAAGCAATATTTAGTAAAATGTGTAATATACTAAAAGAAAGGAAAAAAAAACGTGGAAAGTAGAAAATGTTAAACAGGGTAAGCGAGGTTTGGAGGGACCAGAGTAGAGAGTGGTGAGGAGGAAGGTTGGGTGGAGTTGCAATTGTAAATCAGGGATCAACAAAAGCCTCCCTGAGCAAAGATATGCAAGTCAGGGAGAGACCGGTGCTGAAGTCCGGGCAGAGTGTTCCAGGCAAAGGCAACAGCCGAGGCCCTGAGGTAGGAGCATACCTGCATTGCAGAATGGCCAGTGTGACTGCAGTGAGATTACTCTACTTGTCACTAGATGTTCGAGTGGGGTTGAAATTACCGTAAGTGTTAATTCTAGGAAAGGGATACTTTCCAGTTATGAACTACAAGAGGCTACACATAAAATACCAATTATGACTGTATTATATTACAACTTTCTTTAAAATCATTTTACTAGGTTTGGAAACTTTAATCTGTTCAGAGTATAAGTAAAGGTTAAACGTTTGCCTTTTTTGTAAGTTGAAAATATTACACGTATAGCTTTGTTTCTGCTCAAGAGATCAGAGAATTAGAAGAGAGACTCCAGGGAACCTGGGCCCCGTATTTTCTGACAATTTTGAAAGCAAATTTCAGGCTAAGAGAATAGGATTTCCATTATGCTGAAATAGAGTCAGCTAACGCTGATGAAGGTATGTGTTTTATGACCTCCGTAGACCCACTAGACCTGAGTTTTCTCTAATTTATATGATTGCATTATTATTTGAAACTGTCACTTTGTATTTCTGACTCTGTTTCTAAAGTAGATGAACTGTGATATTGAAAAGAAGTGTCATGCAGTCAGTAATATAAAAAGCCTAGATTTTGAAGCCCAAGTGGATTTAAATTAATTTTATACATTTGCAGGTGATTTTTACCATCTGTTTCTAGAATTTAGATTTAATTTAATTTAAAATATTTACTTTCATATTTTGCCTACTTCAGCAGAGTCTTGTTTCTTTTCCTTCCTAACCCTCCTTGACATCTGTTTTTCTTTTCTCTAACATTTGTACCCACATTATTTCCTCTGACAGTATCTTAAAGGCACTGCTATTGACCCCAGAGTCACGGTGGCAGATGCTGTGCCTGCCAAATCCATGCCTTCCCTTTCTTAATCGCAAAGCTAAACTACATGCCCCAGCACCCTTGTGGTTAGGAGTCGTCATCTGACTGAGACTAGCTAATGGAATGAGAGCCGTAGTGAGGGGTACCATTTACAAGTGCAGCCCATGCAAACCAACCTTGCCTGATCTTCTGTTATCTTTCTCACCCCAAAGCTGGATGCGAAATCCTCCAAGTCTCAAAAAGAGGCCAGATTCACTTATGGTGACACAAAAGGTCACCCACTCATCAGATTGTGGCTTCATTATGAGCAGGAAATATCCTTCTTTTGTGCCAAGCCACTGATACTTACGATTTATCTGTTATAGCATCTTGGGTAAGCTAACTGGGACCTCTTCATCATTTATTTGCTAAATATTTTATTGTTGCTGTTAGGCAATAATATTTGTGGTACCTAAGTTTACCTTTCATTATTCAGTAATCTTTATTCTTTAAGATAGCCAAAATCATGCCTCTTCATGCCTTCCAATGATAGAATTATAGGAATATGGCTAATAAGAAACGTTAATACAAAATAATGATCAGTTGGTGCTCCATCAGGCCACCCTTTACACACACACACACACACACACACACACACACACATACACACACACACACACGTATATAAAGTTCATAACTCTCAAAAATTGTTCAAAAATAAATGAACTTAATTTTGCTGAAGGAAAAAGTCACTTCCCTGTAAAAAAATTGGACACCCTGAGAAATAGAAATATTTTAATAGGTTCAGCACTTTTTGAGGGCATTCAGTGATTATACAGAAGTGCCTCTCTTGCCCCTCTCTTGCCCCCAGCTCTCAAGCCCTCACTAACAGGTCACTGGAGTTTAGAGTTGCTAATGGATTCCATTGAGTTGTTAATCTGTGCCCCTTTCCAATTATAGTTGATGTTTTTAAATCTACTTGGACTGGGTTCTGTTAAAATACAGTTTCACAAAATTATTTTCTTCATTCCTATTTAATTCTATTTAATACTGTTACACATGATTAAATAGCATGATTATTTCTGGAAAAAACTATTTTGAGAAATTACTGAATTCATAAACTGTGTCCTGCAAGACAATGTAAATTAAGATACCGGGTAATGTAACAAGCTGGACGAAGTCCTTCTGCTTGAGTCCTCTCCCTGAAAGCTGTGGGTGCCATGCCACTGTGATTTTGACCCTTGCTTTCCTCACCTTACCTCCTTTCCTAGTTACTCACAACTCTATTGTTACTCCAAAGTCAACTGTCAAACCCTATACGACATCTCACAGGGCTTTTCTCTCTCTTGGTTTTATAATAATTATATACATGTAAACAAAGCATGAATACCATTTGTGATACCATCAACCCAACTGGCCTTTCTTCTTCTTGTGTCCCACTCATCCTTTTAGTCCAGATCAAATCACACATCACATTGGTCATACTGCCTTTAAATGAGTTGTTTCTCCTCTGTATTCCAACAGCAGTAATCACATATATAAGTTATTAATCAATTAATGCCATTCTGCCTTTTAAATTTTTTGTGTCTGTGTCTTGTCTAAGCATCTTTATTTTTAATACATTTTTATGGCTTTATATCTCATTCCTCAGTATGAATGAAAACCCCTTGATGGAGGTGGTCGGATTGTGTGCATCTGGCTTACTCCTATAGAACCACCACAGTTCTTTTCATTTTCATAAACATTTGAAGCACATTTATTAATTGATTGACAGGGAAAACTTTTTTGGAAGGCAGTGTAATTAATACACATAAAAGTTGACTGAACTCAACTGTACCTGAATTGGCTTTTTGACTCTACAACTTTCTAGCCAAGTGACTTTAGGCTGGAAAGGTGACTTTCTGCATCTATGAAATGAGGCTAAAGATATTTAACCCGCACATTTCACACAGTTGTGAGTGTCTACTAGAGTACTAACATGTGAAAATGCTTTAAGGATATAAGACAATATCATGAAGCTGATACTGGAAATGGGCCTCAGAAACCTTGAGGAGGCACCCATCAGGCAGGGTATTTTAATTTGGATGTACAAACCAGGACGCTTGTAGGGAAGAAAAATAGAATTCCAGGGTGTGTTCCACATATATCTGGTTGGGTTGAAATATAGACACTGTGTCACAATGGATGATGACGAGGCTAGAATAATTCAGTGTGGCCAGAATACACAGAACTTTCTCGAAGCATATGGGCTTGATTCTTTCTTTAGGCTAGGGGAAAGCAGTGGCATTAAAGCTTTTTGAGCAAGTAAATTATATAGACAGAGTTTTTTCTCTCTAAAGAAAGTGGCAAGAGAACAGAGTTCATACCAAATCCTTATCCTAAATGTCACAAATTAATTATATGGCATGATTTATAGTAAAATTTTAAGTTTTTATTTTATAACTTTCAGTTGGTATGAGGAGACATATGCGTTCACTCATCAGAGTCCATTTTTACTCACAGCTATGTGTAGAGAGGTTAAAGTCAGCTGCCAAATGCAAATAAATTTGTATTTAAATTACGCTAAGTGTGTTCCAATATAGTGTTACTTATTATAAAAGTAAAAAATAGTTGTTGATATTTTTAAAGAAATTAAAGCATCCAGATAAGGTAAAAAATGCAAATCCTCTCTCTCATTTTCCTTCCTCACTATTGTCCAGATATAGCTACTCTTGTTTCCAATAAAACTTCTACCATGTCTTTTAAAGGATGTTTTCCCCTTTGTTTAAACCTTAAGCAACAAAGGAAACAAAATCCCAAGAATGAATTTAATTGTATTGCTATATAAAAGAATATTTCTGAATTAGGAAGGCCCAACTCTTTTAAAAAATCAAAAGTGCTGTTTTTACTTTCAGATAATTTTTTTGGTTCTTTAGAAGTATAGATACATGTAAGCTTTTAATCAAAGACTTTTTAAAATCACATTTTATGCTATATCTTTAGGATTTATTTAAGTAGACCTTGGTTTTACAGACTCTGTTTTTTCAAATTTCATTTTCCAACATTTTAAATTCTTCAACATCTTGTTAGCACCAAGTAGAAATGTGATTTGCATTTGAAACACTAATATTCACTATTCAGTCAGCCAAGACATTTCCTTCTTTTAATTTTCATAAATGTCAGTAAATGCCTCTTTTCACCTTTGGGTGAATAGTCAATAGAAAAATCAATTCTGTGACAAATGAACAGCAACATGATTTTACATATGAATTATTTAACAAAGACTATTTTTATCCTTGAAGGGAAAGACTTAAGTTAAAAATCAGCAGCAAATTATTAATTTACATTTATTAATATGATCCACAGGAATGCATATCCATAGAAGGTGAAGAAAATTTACATTTTATTTTTAATTAGTTCATGCCCTGTACCTCATAATTGTCCAATAGGAAATTATTGAAAATTAGTAAATATATACATAAGCAATAAACCTCATTAAGCCTTTAGATCACGTTTCATTTTCCTCCAGATTGTGAGAGATTTAGTGTTTTGTAACCCCTGATAATAAGTGAACTAATTACAAGTGGCTCACTTTAGAGAAAACACTTGCATAATCTCCGTTTTTACATCACTTTATCAAACTCTGTCTTCCTATCTAATTGATATCTCCCGGATGTTAGGAGCCACAAGATGCTTCATAACATAAGTATAGAAATTGAAACTAGATTCATGTCTTGAATGTCTAAACTTCAAATCACCAAGGTTTTCTCAATAACACAATAAAACCATTTTTTAAATCCCCACACTGAGTTGTCAAGTTAGTAATCACTAGTATCTTAAGTAGTATTGTAATTTTCTAAGAATTACCATTTCTGTGAAGGAATCTTCTTGTTGGAAACCTAATGAATGGAAGGGATTTTGTTTGAGGGTGAGTGTTGCAGCCCATAGGGATTTGGGTCTGGATCATGATCATTTATGTATCTGTTCGCACATGCTGGGAGCTTGAAATGCTTTTCTGGTCTTCAGAGGCATAGACATTTATTGAATGTAAATGACTTAGCTTTTACCTTATATAATTATTTCTTAAGAGCAGAAAGGAGAACATAGTGGTGTTGGAGGTTTAACTCAGGTCACATTTTAGGTGGTCTAAACTGACAGGAGGTGGCGTATGAGAAACGCTGGCATCAGCCTAAGTGCTCCAGTAATAATACTGCCCTGGCCACTGGTGTCCGTGGAATGGCTCCTTTTGTCAATTTCTTTGGACGTCAGATTTTCCTAGCTCCCTATAAACTGTGACTTTGCTCTCTCATTACAGAACTGCAAGTGGCCCTCAAACTTTGAAGCTTTCAGCTCTCTTTTGAATGTCAACTTTAAAAATACAAATTATGGAATAACTAGCAGTGTCTTATTAGCTTATTCACCAAACAATTTTGTTTTCAAAGACATTAAACTGTCAGAGAGCCTGTACACTTTTCTAAGTGCCTGGGTTTTGTACCCGTTATAGAATCGTGCGATATTTTCTGTGCCATCCAAACATAGTAATTTAGGACATGTAAGTTTGTTTGATCCTTTAACCCTAAGGCACCGCTAGTTGTTCGGCCGCCAGGAGTCCATGGTGACTGTTCCCCTCTCCTTCAGCGGCTCCACCCGCGGGCCATTCAGACCTATTTAGGCATGTCTGAAATCACAGCAAGAAATGGGCAGGGACCACCCACACCCTGTGTGATTTCAGAGCAGCTGAGCATTTTTAATAAGTTCCCAGAGCTTTCTAGTGTTTAAAAGTCCCTTCACTGAATCTGTGAATGTGAAATAAAACTCACCTGTAAGAATGCGTTCAGGGGAAGCCTGGCATTTCTTGGAGGCCCTCTCCTCTCTTCTCTTTCCTGGGTTTGATGGAGCTGAGGTGCCCTTTTACCCACAAGACGGTTTTTTTTTTTTTTTTAAAATGGACCCACACATTTAATATTGTGTGATAACGTTTCTCCCTTCTCTCAAACGAGGGTCATGCATTCATACTCTTACTCCATTTAAACTCTCTAAGCAAGTACACTGGATACTTTGTGCTGGGTAGAGATTAATTTACTCACCTGAGCCTCCAAGGACACCATAGCCCTGTGAAGCAGTAACTAATTCTATCCACATACAATAGATCAACATTTCTCCTACCCTTGTAATACACATGATACTTTCTAAATCAAGGAAAAATCCCCTTGACCTTAAAGTTTCTTAAATTATTTCACAACAATGTTAATTAAATGTATAGATGCACAACGTTACACACAATCTCTTTATTCTTTTAGCTTTCATTTCAGCTATAAAACCGAAACAAATTGACCAATTGAGTAGGATAAAAGTCTACAAAAGCAAAAAAAAAAAAAAAAGTTCAATTCACAACGTTGATGTTAAGCATGAGATTTGTTTAGCTGAAATGATGTGACTGTTGGAAACATGTGCACTGATTATTCTATTCATTAAGTTCCGTCAAGCTTCATGTATTTTTCCCACCTTATACCACTGGCTAACCAAACCCCTACCTCTATCTCTATCTGAACTGACAGTCAACTTTTGAACATATCCTACTTTGCAATATCACATAGCTTTTCTTGCAGGAAAAAGAATATGTATTGCATATGAAATCCATCTGCTCTTTTCTCATTAACTACAGTAATTTAAATGATAACACTTGTAAATAAAATACAAAGACAAAAAATCTCATTGAGCACTAGCTTGAAACGTAGATATTCAAAATGATACAAAGCACAATTACTTTAAAAAGATATCATGAATATATAAATGCAAATACATTTTAAATTGTTGAAGGAATTTGAAGACTCCTGAAAATACAAACCCTAACTTCAGAAGCATTGCATTTAACAACTGTTTAAATAGGTCACTAAAATCTCTTTATACTCTTTTTTTTCTTACCCCTAAAATTCAGAAAAGCTCTAAGTGTTTTCAATTTTCTTCCTGTAAAAGTTTCTTTAGTTTTGACTCATATATAAATCATAGTTATGTTTTAAGTCCGATGTGTTGCTCAGTAGTTTCAGGGTTGCTTTTTAGTAATAAAAGAATAAATTATGTTATGTTTATAAGAGGCCATAAATCGTGAGAAGTGCTTTCATTTAGCATTATTTAATTTAGTCATCAGGATAATCATAATTCAGCAGTGTTTAGGGATTTTTTCCAAGTCAAGGAGCTAACCATAGCACAATCCTAACAGCTCATATTTAAACAGCACTCTCTACTTTTTTTCAAGGCATTCTTTTAAGTCACCTGCACATGTGACTCATATAATCCACACCAAGTTGTTACAAGACAGGTAATTTCTTGTGGTCCCTGTTTACAGGTGAGGAAGCCAGTGATGGCTTGCTCAACATTGCACAAGTGCATCACAAACTTGGGTTCCATCCCACGCATTCGGGCTCCAGAGGCCAGGTTTTTCAGCTATACTGACTGTGCTCAAAACCATCCTCCAATTCCACATGGGGTTGTCATTTCATGTTAGAAAATGAAGTTTAGTGCCATTCCTGTCGCTTGTCTACGTCAAATCCTATGGAAATTCTTCTCCCTGCCTGTCCTTCTCCCCTTTTCTAACTGGTTAGGTACCCATCTCATTTCTCAATATTCAGACCAAAAGTTAATTAACTTGTGAAGCCTCCTCAGACTTTCCTCCATAAAGCTCCCTTTCCCAGGTAAAAAAAAACCACGTCATTTTGCCCTGCTCTGTTTCTGTGCCACGTGTAACACTTTAAGACACTTAGGTGTTTTGTTTGTCATGTTCATGAGGCAGGGAGCCCCTGAGCAGAGGCATGTGATGCAAGCACCAAGGTTTGCAGGTGTGGAGCCCTTTGTACTTCCCCAGTCATAACACTTGCCTCTGCTTCTAAAAGATAATGATTCCGTGTACAAAGACTATTATAAAAGTTCCAGAAAAGAAAATAAGCCACTTGTTATCTGAAGTGGGGATAAGGGCTGAAGATAATAAATATTTTAAAGCAATGGAAAATGAGCTTGAAGTTAAAAGATACCACTATGGCATCCTTTGCACTGTAAACAAATCAGGATAAATTCTACTTGATGTGAAGCCAGCTGACTCCAACCTCACAGTGCCAGCAGCATCCTTAATCCCCAGAGGAAATTTTTTCTCTTTCTGAAGAGAAATGGTATCAAAACTAAAGCTTTTTGTTTCAAAATCGCTTTTGCTTTTTTTTGATAATATGTAATTTATTGTGATTATCAAAAATTGGTAAAGGAAGCCATGAGTGTTTTTGTTGTTACCAGTAGGACCTAAAGTTTAAAGAATGGATAAACAGTGATTTACATGATTTTACAGCAATGGAAATTTTAAATACTTTGCATTGTTTTTATAGTATGGGACTGCCATTTAGATAGCTAGCATTAATGATTGCATTTTTTGCTATTTGTTTGAAATTTTAAAGCTTTTTGACTATCTATGAGAAAAGTAATTCTTGTTTTTCAGAATCTAATGAATAAATAGAAATATAGCAGATTAAATATCGTTAAGGAATACTGGTCTCCTATTCTGATCTTCTATTTCTTGTCTCACAGATGATAATTTTAAGATGCCCTCGCAACTAGGTTGAAGGTAGTGGCCTATCATACAGTCTTACATAGAATTTTAACCTTCATTATAACATAACCTGTGAAAATTATTTGGTTTTATTTTATTTTTATTTTTTTGAGACAGAGTCTCACTCCATCACCAGGTGCCAGGCTGGAGTGCAGTGGCGTGACCTCAGCTCACTGCAACCTCCACCTCCCGGGTTCAAGCAATTCTCCTGCCTCAGCCTCCCGAGTAGCTGGGACTACAGGCATGCACCACCACGCCCAGCTAGTATTTCTGTGTTTTTGGTAGAGACGGGGTTTCACCATATTGGCCAGGATGATCTTGATTTCTTGACCTCATGATTCGCCTGCCTCAGCCTCCCAAAGTGCTGGGATTACAGGTGTGAGCCACCGTGCCTGGCCGGTTTTATTTTAAATCAAGATCAATAATGTAAGATGTTAGCATCTTATTTCAGCCATTCTGGCAATTCTTATATACCTAGTGGATTTTACTCAATAGCTGTTGATGTCTATAATAGAAAATAAGAAAATTTCCATGAAATCCCTCAATAAAGGAGTTTATTCTGAATGTTAATAGGTTATTGCAAACATCAGTCAAATTTTTGCTTACCAAAGAACTGTGCAAAGTTCTTGTCTGTTGATTCAAATGTGGTGCTCTGTACTCACTACTTAATTCAAGACATCGATATCCTCATTAAGAAAGGGCTTTCAAAGGGTTTGTGTGAGTAAGTTTCACCTTTTATAAGGTACTTGGGAATTCAGATGTTTTTAGTAAACACTGAGAAGCTTTGAAAGTGTAAGAGAGCATTTTTTTTTCCAAAAAGAGAAGCAGTGACTCAAGGGATTTGGACATTTTTTGTCAAAATCCTTCCCGACAAGCCTAATTCAGATGAGCAGCTGCTAAAAGTCACTCTCAGCAGACTGGCACTGCTGCTAGGCTTCTATGGAGTGACTCAAATCTTTAAGTCTGTTCCTATTATGAAGGTTAAACAGAGGGTCACATCTAGTGTATTTTTGGTCACTATGAAAAACTGCTGAAGAGTTTAGGATTTAGAGGAAATATGGAGTGGATGTATTTTGCGCTTGGTGTAAGCACGGAGTTGTATGGTCTATCAGACACACTAGCATCAAGATAAATGCAGCATATGCCATAAGGGGATGGAAGAGTAACACCAACTGCTGGGTGGAGATTTGGATCCTGTTTGTCTGGTTTTTATGCTTTACTTTGTCTTGTTAGGAATTAGTCTCTATTTGTATACCCTTTCCTCTACAGTTCATGCATTCTTTTAGATTAATTGGATATTTATTATTTTGCTGTTATATTAACTTTGATTAAATATTATATTTATTCACAAGAGAAGAAAACATACATCCTTGACTCATTGCTTCCTAACAGATTTGACAACTTCGACCACTTTTATGATACTGCTAGAACCTTCAGACCTTGAAATTCTGTTTAATCTCAGTAACAGCGTTTTGCAGTTATTGCTAGCATGCACTTGTATTCTTCATGTAATTTAAAGTTTATAAGACATTCTAAGCGTATAATTTATATTTACTTATGGGTCCACTAATTCCCGTGTTCTTAGTTCCCTCTTACATTTCCATTTCTTCCATCTGGAATCATCTTCTTTTATCAAAAAAAAAAAAAATCTTACTTATTTCTTTCTATCAGTGTGAGAGTTTTGATGACAAATTTTCTCATTTTTGTTTGTCCAAAAACATCTTTATTTCTCTTTCTTTTTAAAATGTCTTTATTTCCATAAGTTTTTGGTGAACAGGTATTATTTGGTTACATGAGTAAGTTATTTAGTGGTGATTCGTGAGATTTTGGTGCATCCATCACCCAAGCAGCATACACTGAACCCAATTTGTAGCCTTTCATCCCTCATCCCCTCCCGCCCTTTCCTTCCAGTCCCCAAAGCCCATTGTGTCATTCTTATGCCTTTGCATCCTCATAGCTTAGCTCCCATTTATGAGTGAGAACATACAATGCTTAGGTTTCCATTCCCGAATTAGTTTACTTAGAACAGTAGTCTCCAGTCCCATCCAGGTACCTGCCAATGCCAATAATTCATTACTTTTTATGTCACAGTAGTATTCCATCATACACACACACACACACACCATATGTATCTATACGTTATATATCTATACATTATAGATATATAGAGGGTATATATATATATATATGTGTGAGTGTATATATATCATTATATACCACAGTTTCTTTATCCACTCATTGATTGATGGGCATTTGGGCTGGTTCCACATTTTTGCAATTGTGAATTGTGCTGCTAACATATATGTGCACGAATCTTTTTTGTATAATGACTTCTTTTCTTCTGGGTAGATACTCAGTAGTGGGATTGCTGGATCAAATGATAGTTCTACTTTTATTTCTTTAAGGAATCTCCACACTGTTTTCCATAGTGGTTTTACTAGTTCTCATTCCCAACAGCAGTGTAGAAGTGTTCCCTTTTCATCGTGTCCTCACCAACATTTATTATTTTTTGATTTTTTTTGACAATAGTCATTCTTGCGAGAGTAAGGTGTATCACATGTGGTTTTGATTTGCATTTCCCTGATCATTAGTGATGTTAAGCATTTTTTTCATGTGTTTGTTGGACATTTATGTATCTTCTTTTGAGAATTGTCTACTCATGTCCTTAGTCCACTTTGAAAGAAATAGATGACACAAACAAATGGAAACACATTCCATGCTCATAGATGGGTAGAATCAATATTGTGAAAATGACCATATGCCAAAAGCAATCTACAAATTCAATATAATTCCCATCAAAATACCAACATTATTCTTCACAGAACTAGAAAAAGCAATCTAAAATTAATATGGAACCAAAAAGTCCATATAGCCAAAGCAAGACTAAGCAACAAGAACAAACCTGGAGGCATTGCATTATCTGATTTCAAACTATACTATGAGACCATAGTCACCAAACAACATGGTACTGTTAGAAAATAGGCAGATAGACCAATGGAACAGAATAGAGAACCCACAAATAAACCCAAATACTTAGAGTCAACTGATCTTCAACAAAGCAAACAAAAACATAAAGTGGAGAAAGAACACCCTATTCAAAGAATGGTACTGAGATAATTGGCAAGCCACATATAGGAGAATGAAACTGGACTCTCATCTCTCACCTCATACAAAAATCAACTCCAGATGGATCAGGGACTTAAATCTAAGCCCTGAAACTATAAAAATTCTAGAAGACAACTTTGGAAAGCCCTTCTCGACATTGGCTTAGGCAAAGAATTTATGACCAAGGACCCAAAAGCAAATGCAACAAGAACAAATAGGCGGAACTTAACTAAACTAAAGAACTTTTGTAGGGCAAAATGAACAGTCAGCAGAGTAAACAACCCACAGAACGGGAGAAAAATCTTCACAATCTATACATCCGACAAAGGACAAATATTCAGAATCTATAAGGAACTCAAACAAATTAGCAAGAAAAAAAAAACAATATTATCACTTTCATTTTTGAGGGGTATTTCTTATTCAGTGTAGAATTTTACATTGACCTTTTTTTTCTCCGGTAATTCTGGCTTCCAGTGTTTCCATGAAGACATCACCTTTCACTCTTAGGGTAGTTCCTCGCTGGGCTGTGCTGAAGAACCAGTCTCCCCCTGATTCTCTCCTAATCCTCTGGCTTGATCCGCCTGCGCCTTTGATTGAGAGGTCTTTGTTCCTTAGCACTGAAAGATGACAGCAGATTCAGCCCTGTGTTTCAGAGCTCCCAGCCTGGCTCTGCAGCCTTGTGCCTCACACAGTTTCAAAATCCAGCAAATGTTTTAAGACAAGACTGGCCACGTACTGGAAGCCATCATCACCCCTGCGAGGGTTTTACTTCTGAAGCACCTCTGTCATTGCAGGAGATTTCATTCTGCTTTTTATAAGCTTTAGCCTAAGACAGCCATCACCCTTGCAGGTGAACAGCTAAAGGAGTGTCCCTTGTGGACAATGTTTGTGCATTTGAGGATGCACAAGTCTCCACTTTGTTTCTTTGGTCAGATGCAACTCCAAGATATCGTGTGGTTTCTCTTTCTTCCAGAAAAGACTCTCTGGATCTGGGGAAGAGCTCAGAATTGGCGGATGTCCTGTGGGGTGGGGGAAGCAGCTGGTAATTATCAGTTCACCTCAAAAAGCTTCACTCCATCTGGAATTTTCTCCATTTGTCAGAATTTCCCGATGCTTTAGAAAAATGATTTCTGTAATTAACTCTTTTTTGAAATTTTTACAATGGGAACAGTAACGTGCTGTAGCCTGTTATTATATCTTATCCAGAAGTGGAAGTTCCCCAGTTTGTTCTCTAAATAAGTGAATATGAAGTTGTGTCATTTAGGAAAGATGATGTCTCAAGAAAGCTTGGGGAAAATAATCAGTTGACATGGTAGAGATATTATTCCATTGGTTAAATGTTTTTTTCCTAATCTGGTGACATTGTTTTCAAAGATCACTACTGTATGCAGAATGTGTGCCAAGGAACATGAATACGAATGTTCCACATCCACAGTAATGAGGCTGAAGGGAATGTAACCAGCACAGCACACACTGGTGGAGGATGACGGAGGCGCTGGCACACGCTCCTGGAGAAACAGAGATATGACTGTGGTCCCATTCAGAAAAAGAAGGAAAGAGGAACGCGGTGCAGGGGACTCTGATCCTTAGCCTGTCTCAGATCCTGGGCAACGATAGTTGGGTTAAGCACAGTAGAGTCACAGCTAAAAACATGGACTCTTGGGTCAGGCTTCCAGGATCTGTCATTTCCCACGTGACTTTGGGCAGATTACCTGACTGCCCTGCTCCTGTTTCCTCACTTGCAAAATAACAGCACCCACTTTAAGAAGGGCTCTTAAGAGCTGACAAGCTAATGCCTGGGAGGTGCTTAGGAAAGCACCTAGCACATGGGTAGCCAAAGCGTCCACTAAATAACCTCATTTCATGCATGCTCCCACCACCCTGCTTTCTTGGCTCACTCTGCTGCGAGTGGAAGCAATCTGGCTTCCACAAGCATCTGCCCAGCAGAATTTCTCATTTCCAGGTCGTTCTGATGCAGCATTAAAGACTAGCAAAAATACTCTTTTAAGGGGCCCAGCCTGCTCTGCAGCTCACTCTCTGTTATGTCTAGAGATTGCTTTAGGGACTGAGTAGCCATAGTCCTCTTTTCTACCCTTAAACTTTTCCTTCCTCTCGTTGTCTGTAAATTCAATTGGGGAGGCTCCTTTCACTAATAATCAGCTCCAGTTCTCTAGTTACGGACTGTGAATATGGGTTTGACCTTCGTGCTGTAAACATCATCTCCTTGATCTCAGCCTTGAAAGTCTGCTTTCTTGGGGAAACAGCAGGCTCAGATGTTGGTGTTAGAATTGGCCTGGAACACTAACTACCTTTGCTGCTTTCAAGTGACTGTTTTCTACATAAGATCCAGAATGACTTGTGTTCTGTTTTGTTTCATTTTCTCTCATTTTAATGGAGTGGGTTGTGATGAGATCGAAAAGGTACTGGAACAGAGTAGCTGGTGCTTTGGAGTTGGTATGAGTCATTTCATTTCCTCTGAATTCTCCCCAGTATTCCCATTCTGTTTTCCAGAGTCTCATGTTTTTTTTAACCAGTCTAGTCCCTTAGAATTGTCAGAAAAATCGATATCTGCCATGTCCAGCTGCTACAGACATCTGGCATGTGTCAGAAAAAGGGTGACCACACAACCAGCTTGTCTTATGCCCTCGCTGAAGTCAGGGGATAAGCTCGGTCTGCAAGGTGACTCTCCTCGGGATCCATAGTGACACAAGATGACGTGGCCAATACAATTACATGTTTTGATGCTTTCCTGCAAAGGCCTATAGTGTTCCCATCTTTGAGGGCTCAGAGCCTGAGAGACTACACAGTTGCTAGTTTAGCTCGTTGCTTTGTCTCACCACCACCAAATAGAGCATGCAGGTAGAGACCCTAAAGAGGCTTCAAATATTCTCAGGCACACCTAGCCTGCCTTGAATGAGCTCACTGGATATTTTGGTGACTGCCTTTTGTAACACCTAGTGGTTGAAAACAGTTTCTACATAAGTGTGATTTGATTCCATGCTGTCTAAGAATGATCCCTCATGAGTATGGGTCCATTTTTGGGCAATGCCTTATGGAAGGAAGTGAGGTCATGTAGCCTAATAGTCATGTTTGACTGTTGACTATGTGGACAGACGGAGGAGCAGCTCCAAGGATGGAGTGAAGCTTGAGGAAGCTCTGTTAATAGGAGAACATCTATTATGGATAGAAATTAAATGAAGAAAGCGTACAAGATGCCATAAGAATGTACACCATAATCAAAGGCGTAGGTCAAGCAGACTTTGATTCCTTCTTGCAGCCTCTGCAGGTGCAGCACACATTAACACTCCACCTAGTTCCCAATGCTTCGTAGCAGTCATTGTCTTCTCTCAGCAATTCACAGCCTCCCTAGCCCAGTGCTGCTTCCAGAGGCAGCAGTGCATGGAGACTGCGGAAAGAGGCTGCCTCTTTCAGCTCCAGCCCCGCCGTTTGTATCCAGATGTTGCTATCACACCTCACACTCATTCGTAATATTTGGTGCTACCCTTTTTCCCCGCTTTCTTCATCCCACAGGTAATCCATCAGCTGAGGCTCTCAGAGAATGAAAGTGTGGCCCTGCAGGAACTCTTGGACTGGAGGAGAAAGCTCTGTGAGGAAGGACAAGACTGGCAGCAGATCCTGCAGCACGCCGAGCCCAGAGTGCCTCCCCCGCCTCCCTGCAAGAAGCCGAGTCTTCTGAAGAAGCCCGAAGGCGCCTCCTGCAACAGGCTGGCGCCTGAGCTCTGGGACACCACCATTTGATGCGGCCTGAACTGCAGACTCACAAAATAGAACTGCCTGCTGATTCCAAGCTGCAACAACAGAAGGCTGCCTTCTGACACGTGCTGTGTCTTCTTTCCACGCATTTAGACAAAAAAAGCACAGGACACAGACGCTAAATATATGAGATCCTGTGTGCGTGTGTGTGTGTGTGCACGCGCACGTGTGTGTGCGTGTGTGTGTGTTCTTTCTTATCCATCTTGTGGTGATACATTCTGATTTTCAGGTTCCTCATTTACGGCTCGGCTCTGTGCTACCTCTAGGTAGCAAGGGAGAGGCTGGGAAAAGTGTGGACGCAGCCAGAGAGAGCGCGTGGTGGAGGAAAGGAGCAATCCATGCACACCCTGTACAGTTGTTTTTCTACTGTTCAACAGTCTGTTTATTGTACTTCCAATGGTTTTATTATAATGCAGTATACAGAACATATATCTTATTTCTTTGTAGGTATTTGTGTTTTATTGGTATGACAAACCTGATAATTATTTACATGTTTATTACTGTAATTTTATAACTTTATGCAATTGGTGGTGCTCCCTTTCTTCAAAATACAGATTTTAAAAAATCATTTCTAGATTATTTTTTCCTCCACAGTCCTTTTTTTTTAACCTAAAGCACCTCAAATCTTGAAACTACATTGTTGTTTTAGCTTTGCCAGTGTGACCCCTTGCAAAACTATGAATGGAGTCCCATGTTTTAGGTGTTACTCATGGATGAGGAGGCTGTTCTTTCCTATGCCCTGTATTTCCGGATAAGTGGATTGTGCACCCTTTAGTTAAATTTCACCTCCCAACTTCAGCATAGGTCACGGGCAATCACATGGCACTCGGTTAAACACGTATGGCTTCAATCCATAGCTGGTGGCGTAAAATGGTCACATTCATTCAAAGGCCTGAATAGTACAGATGAGCACACTGCCGTGCACTGGTTTGAGCAGCAGGGCCGTGTCACACGATGCTCTCCCCTGGGAGTTACGCTGCATGATTCCCTCGCTGTATATCCTCAACCCTCCCATAATGCAAGGCCTTGTTCATTGATGTGCTTTTGTTGGCTGTTGGAAAGTTCTGAGCAGTGGCTCCAGACCACCTTGTCTTGCTTCTTGGAACTTTTTATTCATACCAGCCTTTGAAAAGTTATTGTGCCAATAAAGAGGTACAACTGTGTTCTTCTACTGCTTTTGTCGTTTAGTTATTGTCTCCCATGAACTCTTGTGTTTTCTGGTCTGAGAAGTAGGGGCAATGAAGTGGTTTCAGCCAGAACCCCTTCATGTGGGGCCCATAGCATTTTACAAACTTTAGACACCACTCATTTGTCTTACAGTATAGGCTTTATGATGATTCAGGTATGGTGAGACCAACAGGTCTGGAAGGGAGTCCCACTGAAAAAAAGGCCTGTCATCCCAGAGAAGGGAGCACATACTGCCATCGGAGGGCCCACCAAGGTCAGCCAGGAAGCAGAGAGCATGGGCCGGCGTTTTATTTTAGTTTGCACAACACTAGGAAAGGGTGTGGCAGGATAAGCAGGCATAGAACTGGCTGCTTTGAGAAATGTCGGTGGATTCTGGGGTGGAGGAACCTCACCTACCTGTCCTGGACCTGGCCTGGAGGTGATTAGGGTGGTGGAGGGTGGCCTGGAATGACAGCTCTATGAGAGCCCACAGGGGAGGCTCTCCAGGGATGTGGACTCCAGACTGGTGGACTTGTATTTGAAAATCATGTTCTGGGGTGAGTCATCCCTGTCTTTTGGACAGGGCTAACCCTGGGAAGGGCAGTTCCTCCAAGGTCATCAAGGCCCCAGATGCGAAAGCATCAAACCCAACAAACAAAAGCACTTGGTGAATATGTAGTTACTGCAGCGCTGCTTCAGCCAGCCAACAACCACAGGAAGTGTTCTGCTTGACCTCCAGCCTGGTGGCACTTGAGCCCCACTCCCTGCCTGTTTCTCTCATCTCTGTCCCTTCTGACTTCCAACCCCAGCCAGGAAGCAATGAAAGACGCCCACTTTCCCTTGATCCACGGCTTCCTGGGCCAAGCTTTGCACACAGTAGGCACTTAACGATCTTGGCTGAATTAAAACTTTGAATTGCATTCCTCCTCCCCACAATACATCTAGGCCAGGATGAAAAATAAACCGTTCAAGCACTGCACATTGCAAGAACTTAAGTGTTCTCTGAGCGTTGTGGCAAATCGGCTTTTTCAGTGAGGGCTGCTGTAACAAATTGCCAGAGGCGGGGTGGGAATCCAATTCAGCTTCAAGCATGGATTCCCACAGTTCGGAAGCCCAGGAAGTCCAAGATCAAAGTTTCTGCAGATCCCGTGTCTGGTGAGGGCCTGCTTCCTGGATTGCAGATGGCCATCTTCTCATCATAGCCTTAGCTGTTCAGAGAAGAAGGGGAGGAAGCTCACTCTCTGGTGTCTCTTCTTATAATGGCATGAATTCCATCATGAGGGCTCTGCCCTCATGACCTAATCATCTCCCAAAGACCCTACCTACAAATTCCATCATACTGGGGATCAGGGTTTCAACACAGGAATTCTGGGAAGACACAGTACAGTCCACGGCAGTGACATATGCCTACAAGGTAATTTTTATCATTTTTGTATTGATACTGAAATTGAAGCTTATAGCTTTAAGTAGTCCATTAGAATATAAACTCTCATCTTTATGATTCCAATGTCCATGCCATCTTAATTTGATATACAGAAATTGCCAACTATTGTATCAAAGTATACGCAAAATCATGATGCATGACCATTGTAGGGAGACCTCACATGAAGTAAGGAAGTCACAAACCACATATATGTGTGTCCAAACCACACAACTCTCTGTTAGCCCAAGTTGAAGCATGGAGGCCTGTGTCATTGTTAGGTAAACCTGACAGTCACCTACGAGGGTACTATGATCATCGTGAACATGAAAAAGTTAACCTCTGTGGTAGACCCTCTGCCTCATTTAAGATTTGTTGACCTTCAGACACTAGGAGCCAAACCCTAGTAGATAGACTGTAGATAGAGTCTTTAAACACAATCTTCTAAATCAGTGTAGACAGACCCTTTAAACACAATCTCCGTAATCAGTAAGCAAGCCCTTTGTGTTTAGTTGTGTGGTTTCTCCGCCGTGGAAAGAGATGCAGTATGTGTTGGTCACTATGTTAGGACCATCTGATTGTGCTTGTTCTACTTACATGATGTGAGAAGCAGCAGAGGCTCAAAAGCATTCACAGCCAGGACAGCAGTCAGAAGATTAATAGTCTCAAAATACAAAGTCTGAGGCTTTGTGTGGATTGAAGTTACCCTCAGAATGGCTCTCTAATGATTATGCTTTGTCAAGAAAATAAAGAGGTACTATTCTGGGCAATAAAGCACTGAATATTATTCTAAATAAGCAAGATCTCGGCTCTTATGTGTGTTTGCAAAATATTTAATGGTGGTATTTTAATTGCCATCAGACCATAAGGTATGAATTAGGATATATTATTGAGGCTGCAACCTTATGTTTAGCAATATAATTGGTATGAATTATTACCCTATGTTTAAACACTGCCCACTCCTATTGCTTTTAAAAAAAAAATTATTTACGAGAGCGCTCTAAAAACCACTATCCAAATGTGTATAATGAGTTAAAATGATTTAAAATGTATTTTCCAGGATGGAAAAATATATCATCACTATTCTTAAATAGTGGTATCTAATTTAGTAGAATTATGCTTATATAAATCTACTCAGTAAAAGCAACAACCAATTAAAATCTAAGATTTATGAATGGACTTCACAAATAAACATTACACAACTTGGACAAAAGGTATATTATGAATTCCATAGTCTGAAAGGATGGATGAACTTTTGTCAGTTTCCAGCCAGACATCAAACTTAACTCATATCACAATAAAGGACATGAGCGTATTTAATAATAACGTTCTCTACAGGACAAACCTCACCCATCAACCATCACTTGGAACTGCTCATTTTTTTCTAATCATTTGAATGTAGTTTTGGGTGAGAAGTGAATGGAATTGATTTCTATTTCTCATCAGGAAACTTTCACTAAAAAAGATTCTTAAATTAGCTGTAGAAAAAAACAAAAAAAAAAACTCTGTTCCAAGTAAACATTTAGTGTAATTTTATTACATTTTTCAAATTGTTTTTAGCTGCACATAAAAATCCATATAATGAAGATGAAAGCAATTAAATTTCTGTTTACTGTGGAAAGTGAGTTCTGTATGATGCTCATGGGTTCCCAGAACAGTAGCACTGCTCTGAAAAAACTAAAAATATAATCTCCACCCCCATTTTTCTTCCTTTACATCTTATTCATAAGCAATGACTTTATAAAACAAATTTTACTACCAACAATGTTCTGTGCTGCAAGGCGTCCATGTGAGTTACAAAGATACCCATTAGATAGCAAAAGATTGTAGCATGCTGAGTTACAGACTGGGAAGAATAATCTTTGTAGTTTTTTTTTTTTCACTTTACCTAAGTCCTCCAAACCCCTGGGATGTTCTATTATTGTGGTTCAGTAAGTTTCTCTAAAATCCAGAATGCTTTATAAACTTTAAAGATGATATTTTTCAAAGGGTATGTCTTAATAGGTGCCTATAATACATCTCTATCACCTGTTCTAATTTCTCAGATCATTTTCCAGGTTTTTTGAAATGTACTTATACTTTCAATATCATTCTTGTGTGCTTCAACATCAGCACGATATAAGCTAAATTTTATGTAATTTACCGGATCATTATAATGGCGGGAGAAAATGTTGATGTCCTGTCATAAGAAAATAATTAAAGGTGAATAAAGCTATGCATTCGTTTCTATTGTTGTTTTTTAATAGGAATTATCAAATGTGTCTTTTCTTTCCTTTGAATTAGTCATGGGACAGATACCCTGCATATCTGCCAGCTTGCCTTTCCCTGTAGCCCCAGGGAACATGTGCTGCTTCAAAGGAAGGCCAGCGAGCCTGCTCAGATGACATTTTCCTGATGTCACCATTTGGCTTCTGAAGTCTAAAGAAAGTGAAAGAGAATGAAACTATTGATAAATTCCAAGGGGGGGGGATCAAAGCTCTACAGAAAAATGGAATAAAACCAAATTCAATTTGAGTTTTTGATCTTTTAAGATTTCAACAAACAAAGGGGTTGGAGGTCTGTGATCTAAAACAATTAATTGAAAAATGGATACATTCTGTCATATTTGAAGAGAGATTTTCTTTCTGAAATTAATTTTTATGATAAATTGCTTTAGACTTTTGTGTGGCAATAAGAGGAGCATAGCCATCAGACTAACTCCCTGTTACTCTTCATCAATATTATTGTTGAATAAAATAATTACATTTAATATCACAAAGCTGGTCTTTTGGGCACTTTTTAATATAAATAGGTCATCTATATACACGTGTTTTGTAGGGGAACTAGTTCTTCAGATAATTATAACTGCATTTTTTGGTTGGAGAACTATTGTGATTCCCTTGCGCTTAGAAAATGTTACATAAAAGGATGACCGTCTATATTTTTAAAAGCAAGAAAAGTTTGCCAGCAAAAGAGAAAAGGAGGCCACAAGAAATCCACTGAGTCATGGCCTCAGATGCTCAAGGTGTCCAGGGTAAGGAATTAGGAAATTAGAGGTGACACCGTCTCATTACTGACATGTTTTTATCCCGTCACCAAGAACTCTTATTTTTCAGCCTCAGAAGATAAGCCAAAAGTTTGCCCACAGTGACTCAACGAGAAAATTCATTCAAGGTGCCAGTCACTCTACCTCCCAGTTTTGCTCCTGACAGTTGGTAGTTGGTGCTTGTGGGCAGCTTTCTTATTTGTCTTGCGTTCCCACGTTTGTTACTCAAGTTGGATGTTTTAACAACCACAGGATCTAGTGGTTTCACACATTGAAGCTGTCTCTCCATGTTAGCATTCTCTCTTCAGTCACACTTGACACAGTCATTCAAAGATCAAGGGTCCTTGCGTTCATGGCTCAGTCTCCTCTAGGTCTTTGGGGTGCTCCTTAACCAGTGGAAGTGGATCAGAACACAGAGATCAGACCCAGGAGAGATTCACGGCCTGCCTAAAAATGGCTAAGATGCCTCCACATTCCATGGGCCAGATCTCAGTCATGGGGCTGCACCTGGCAGGATGAACCTGGGACATTGTAGTCCTAGTCATAGAGTCTATGACTAGGAAGAAAGGGAAATTCTAACTGTAACTATCTAAAAGCAATTTTGTATTTCCTTTTGGACTAAGAAGGTGCCCAGAGCCACTAGCCTTCCACCAACCATGAGATGCAGAAAATTCCCTACATCAGCAGCCACCAGCCCACCTTCCCAATGGGCCCTTGTAAGTCTTCCTGTACCCAGCACTGCAGGGTAATGGGGTGAGGATGGATGGGAGGATGGGGGAAATAAGGGAGTCCCTCACTTCTCTGGAAGGCTTCCCCTCTCCAGGCCTGGCAGCAGCTGAAGCACAGCACTGGGAGGGCCACGTGGAGGAGCAAACCGACTTCTCTCGGAAGATGCCGTGGGCTCTGGAGACTATGTGTTGGGTCCTCTCTCCTACAAGCAGACAGATGTCTCTCTGTTCCTAGAGCTCCTGAGGCTCCTTCCTGAACTCGTGGACATCAGGAGGAGTCCTTTGTCCTGTTTCGCTGAAGTCTCTCCAGTCTTCCTTCACACACTTCATTGGACAGTACTCTCTGCCCTTCAAAGTGTGGTCCAGTGGCCAGGAGCAATGGCGTCACCTGGGAAACTCTCTATCCCAACCCTGCACCTGCTGTCAGAATCTGCAGCTGAGCCATGTGCACATGAGCATTTGAGAAGCCCTGCTCTGGAGGCTCCCGAGTGGCACCCACTAAACAGCCCACACGCAGCTGTTAGGGGAGCCCTCATGCAGTGCTTGCCCGGCAGGGCAGGCTGAGCCCTGAACAGGAGCACTCTCAGCCCTGCCTCCAAAGTGAGTCAGCAGCCTTCCTCATGGGACAGGTAGTAGTTCTTTGCATCTTCCCAGTGTAGTAAGCACCTTTTCCAGTGCTCCGTGGGGCCTTGGGGGAGGGCCTTTGTTAGGCTCAGCACTAGGAGCAAATGCATTCCCCAAACCCCTTCCGAAAGGGCTATATGGAGCTTACAGTTGGCCAAATAAATATTTTTATCAATTTTTCCCTGTCCTCTCTCTGACCACTTCTTGTATCTTTAATAATGCTGAAGGGCCCAGGCGATAGAAGCAGGTTTCCCTCCTTTTCCTTGTAAACTCTGCATCCGACTTATACAAGGCCAACTGTATGATACTCCATCAGTGTCCCAATTATTGTCATTTAGAAATTTCAGTGGAAAATGAGGCAAAAAGAGTCTCAATCTAATATCCTGTTAGAGCTTTATCCTTGAAAATATATAAAATATGAAATTTATTTAAAAGCCCCATAATTCTTGACTAATTCAGACAGGCTTTACTCTAATAACATTGCTTGAAAAAAGTTGCTGTCAATGGCAGGGAACATGCCTCTTTAAGGATTTTCTGCTTTTATCATTTTGCAGCTAAAAAAGCATGACTCAGGTTTGAATCCAACTTCTACACTTTGCTGGCAGAATGACACTACCAAGATGAATCCTTGCTGATGAGGTGATTTCTCTATTTGAGTCCATGCCTAGTGCTGGGCAAATAGCCTGGGCAAAAATGTTGTTGACATTGCGCCCCACAGAGCCAGAGAGAAGGTTCAGAAGTTGTATTAGTCCATTCTTGCACTGCTATAAAGGACTATGTGAGATTGGGTAATTAATTTTTTTTTAAAAAGAGGTTTAATTGGCTTATGGTTCTGCAGGCTGTCCAAGAAGTATGGCTGGGGAAGCGTCAGGAAACCTAAAGTCACAGTGGAAGGTGAAGAAGAAGGAGGCATGTTTTAGACGACCAGATCAGGAGAAAGGGAGGAGGGAGGTGCCACACACCTTTAAACAACCAGATCTTGTGAGAACTTAGTATCATGAGAAGAGCAAGCGGGAAGTCCACCCCCACGATCCAATCAGCTCCCACCAGATCTCTTCTCCGATGGTGGGGATTACAATGCGACATGAGATTTGGGTGTGGACACACATTCGGATCATATCAGAAATTAGGAATTGACCACAGTGCAATCAAGGGACACAAGGGACATGGCCACACTTGATACTCTAGATCAGCCAGCACCACTCTAATTAGAGAGCAGAGAGCTTTATTCCAGGGCAGTGTCCCCTTTGGTTCAACTCCTTGTGATCACTTGTGATTGGGGAGCAAAGATTAGAAAACCTGGAGACTTGGGTTTTAGCTCAAACACTGTGCCCATTGAGCTGTCCTCACAATTAATTTCACTGAGCCTGGCTCCTTGTAGATAAGATGCAATCATGTCACCCTTGGTGCCTCTACTCTCACTGGGTTGTCAGAAACATATGTATCTATAAAATAAAGTGTGGGAAAACTCTTGGGAATCTACAAAGGGCTAAGCAGAATGAGATGTTGGCATCCTCCCTGGGGAGGAAGGTGAGGTAGTGATAGGAAGAAAAGCGAGGCAGGGCATAAGCTAATGGGTCTCAGGACTGGCTCATCCCAGCTAAGCCCCAGCAGGCAGTGCAGGGCAGTCTCAGGCTCCCTGCGCCCTCTCTCTGCTCACAGGGGCAGCTTGTGATCTCCCAGAGACATAAAGCCTTCTTTCTTTCCATACCAGAGAATGAGAAATTATATTTCCAACTCACTGCCTTCCTTTTAGGGGAGAAGAGGGCTCCAAGATGTGTCTCGGCTTAGAGGAAAATAGCAGCTCCTCTCCTGTGATTCTCGGTCTCCTTCCCTCCCAGGGTCTCAGGTTGCACTTCCACAATAGCCGCCATGGAAATGACATGTGTTTTTCCACTTAGCTAAGTATGAGTACATTATTTTCTCTAATAAATTATTGGTATTTATTAAAATACCACTCTCAGCTTTCTAATCTACAACATGTAGATTTCTATTTTCATTTTGCTGCCACTACACTGAAAAAAAGATACAGTTAAGTTCCCATGACAGAAGCCCAGGTCAACATATAAGTCAACTACTTCTTATTATGTGAAGACCTACTCCACCACCCCAATGTCCCTAAGCCTTTGGGCCCCTTCCTCTACGTCAAACCAAGGGAGATGAGGCATTACCAGCTCATTCACAGTGGGCCATCTTATAATCCATAGTTTTTAACTCCCCAAGCTGCAACATTAAATGCAGAGTCCCTATTTAGTGGGTCTAAATCAAGAAATTCAGCCTGATTCAACTCTATGTTCCTTCCACCATTATCCCACACCCTCAATACCAATTCCCATACCTATTCTCTAGATTTCTGTTTATATGAATCAGAAAACTCAAGCAGTTCTTTTTGAGTGTAGCACACCTCCTCCTGGTCACACCCTCAACCTCACCTCTCAGGGCCTGCTGGGACTTTAGTCTGGTCATAGGTCTAGAAGCAAACAGGGGTGTTGGGGGTGACTCCTGAGAAGAATCGATATTATCTTGCCTGGCAGCTATCTCAAGGGCGATGATCACTTTTGCCGAAGGAAACACAGGGTTTATCTCCTCAGGCAAAGGTAGAGAGGCTGAAGGCAGTGTGAGTTGGGGAGGGAATGTTGCCACTACTGGCGATGGGGAAGCAGCTTCTTCTGGAAAAAAGGGTTCACCAGAACTTACAAACTCAGCTTCATCAGGGTCCTCCCACACATTCCTATTCCAAGTTGCAGGGTCCCATTCTTTCCCTATCAGTGCCCTCACTTTAACAGTAGACACCTGATGAGGCTGTGCATGCGACTTTCATTGCAGGCCAGCCAATCGCATGATAAGAGCTTGTGTCTGTTTTTCCACAATTTCAGCTCTTTCTCTACAGCAGATAAGACTCACTCAGGGCAATCTTAGCAGATTTGAGGCTCAGTATCTGCCTCTGAAGCCAAGGGATAGAATCCCTGAATTCATCATTTTCTTTAATCTCTTTGTCCACTGAACTTAAGAGCAACCAACCAGCTTCATTATGCTCCTTGGTTCTCCACGTGTGGTCAAAGGTATTATGTGTAGAGTCACTCAACTCCTTGCCTCTTATGAGCGATGAATCAGGAATGTCAAATGCATTTACTTTACATAATCCTTTAGTTTATGCCAAGGACAATCAGTGTTCTCCATACTATTAGAAGTAGAGTCCTTAGCACTTTGGGGTCTAATCATATTAATCAGCCAATTTCAGAAACCTTCAAACCATTGAAAGAACATAATGAACCTGGTTGGTTGTTCCTAAGTTCAGTGGACAAAGTGATTAAAGAAAATGATGAACTCAGGGATTCTATCTCTTGGTTTCAGAGGCAGATACTGAGCCTCAAATCTGCTAAGATTGCCCTGAGTGAGAGTTCTTATCTCCTGTAGAGAAAGAGCTGAAGTTGTAGAAAAACAGACACAATATTAAGGAATTCCATCCTTAATATTCTGTTCCTCTAGAACCACTCCTGGTACCAAAATCTGTATTAGTCAGGTTCTCTAACGGGGAGTTTTTAAAGTATTAACTCACAGCTCCTTTAGGCTGAGGAGGAAAGAGTGCCAGTCCGAGTTCCAAAACTGAAGAACCTTGAACACCCAGCGTTCAAGGGTCAGGAGCATTCAGAACTGGATAAAGGTGCAGGCTGCGAGGCTAGGCCAGTCTCTCTATTCACGTTTTTCAGCCCGCTTATATTCTAGCCTCAGTGACAGCTGAATAGATCTGTGCCCACCCAGATTAAGGGTGGCTCTGCCCTTCCCTGCCCACTGACTCAAATGTTAATCTCCTTTGGCAACACCCTCACAGACATACCTAGGACCAATGTCTTGTATCCTTCAATCCAAACAAGTTGACACTCAGTATTAACCATCACACCAGGTTTCTCCATGTTGGCCAGGTTGGTCTTTAACTCCTGGCCTCAGGTGGTATGCCCTCCTTAGCTTTCCAAAGTGCGGAATTACAGGTGTGAGCCACCACACCCAGCCTTAACGTACTTTCTATTAAGAGATGAAGCACAGTCTGCTTCTTTTGAATATAGTCTTACCTTAGTGACTTGATAATAACATATAGATGCTGCCTGACTTCTGAGGTTGAGCCATAAACAAGCTCGTGACACTGCTTCCATCTGGCCCACTTGAAATGCTCATCTCTAGAATCCAGATACCATGGTGGAAAGAACTCCTGGCCACATGGAGGGGCTACATGGAGGTGCTTCCAACAACAGTCCCTGCTGAATTGCCAGTTAACATCCCACATGAACTGCCAGCCAAGCGTGTCAGGAAGTTTGCTGTGACACCAGCCTTGGTCCCCATCTGACTGCAACTGCATGAGACCATAACAAGAACTCTCTAGCTGAGGCCAGCCTCCTCTCAGAACTTGTGGAGGGGTGATGGTGATAAGTGACCATTGCTTTACACCAGTGTGTTAGGGTTTTCCAGAGGAGTAGAACCAACAGAATACTAATAATGTAAAATTCCTGCTGAGGTATGATTATTCCTGAACAGTTGTAATTTGACACCAAGAAAGCATATGGGGCTGTCACTCAAAAAAGCCCAGACTAACAGAGGTCAGGCTCCTTCAGCAAACTGCCCCCAGGCCAACATGGCTTTCAATTCCCAGTCAGAAGAATGTGGGGAGCCTTGGGAAGCACAGGTGGGCAGTTTCTATGGGCCAGACCTGCAAACAGCAGACAGTAAGTTTGTCATTTCACTGGTTAGAGCTAAGTCCCAGGGCCACAAATAACAGGAAAGGAGATGGAGAAATATGGTTCAGACAAGACAGTCCAAGAGAAAAGAAAATGGCATTGGCTAAAGGGAGCCACTCTCTGTCACAACATTAGGAAACAAATGGAATCCTAACCCCGTCATGATTGTAGAGTGAGACGGGAGAGTGTGGCGGCATTGTTTTGTGGATGTCTGGACCTGGCAGCTGGTGAAAATCAGTCTTGAACCAGGAGAATACAGAAAGAGAAAAAGGCTTCAAATGAATGATCTCTGTTTGGAAAATATTGATGTTGACGTATTGAGAGATATTGAGTGAAACTATCTAAAGGTTGTTGAAAATATGGATCTAGAATCATAAAAAGAGGTCCAAGCTGTAGATAGAGACATTCAGCCAAGGATAACTCAGCCCTCCTTGGCAGCAGTACGGGAGCTTCAACAACTCTGCTGGATATCATTAAGCTGTGACAGAGAAATCACCAGAATAAAGCCAAACCTCTTATATTTCTCAGAGCTTGCTGTGGTCAGCAGATAGGCATCCCTACATCTAAACTTTTGAAGTTGCTCAAACGCATTTTGTAAACCAGGAGCCACACATAATTAGAAGACTTTGGGTTCTTCTGCAAGCATTTTTTTTCCCACTAAAAATGATTTAGTGAAATATTTGGGTTAAAAAAAACCCTTTTTCCCATTGTGTCATCTAAAAATATTTTTCTCTTCAAAATATCAATATGAAGCCCCTTCCCTCAGATGTTGAATAGATAATGAGGTGAGATGTATTGGTTAGCTATTGCTGTGTAACAACTTATTCCATCACTTAGCTGCTTAAAGCAGCAGGCAGTATCTCATACTTCCTATGAGTCAAGATTGTGGGAGTGGCTTTAGGGTCTCTGGTTCAAGGTCTCTCCCAAGGTTGCAAGCAAGATGTCATTTAGGAACACAGTCATTTCAAGGTCAGGCTTGGGGCGGTGGGCAGAATCTACTTCCAGGCTCACTCATGCAGCTGCTGGCGGGATTGCATTCCTTTTGGGTTGTTGGATTCTGGGGCCTTCAATTCCTTGTTGGCTGCTGGCTAGAAGCACCCTCAGTTCACTCCACATGGGCTTCTCCATAGGGTAGCTTGCAACATGGCAGCTGGCTCCTCTCTAAGGGAATAAGTGAGAAGCACCACAGAGAAGGAAAGTGAGGGGCATCCCATCAATTCTGGCATGTTATATTTGTCAGAAACAAGTAACCAGTACCAGCCCACCTATGTCTCCAGGTCCTAGATGAAGAGGTAGTGATTATTGGGAACCATCTGAGGCCCTAGTGGGGTCCCTGGTAAAGCAACTACTATACATAGAAGGTCCTTACAGCAGCTAACTCCAGTCCCACACCCTGGACTGACTTCTGTTTCAGTGATTACTCTTGTGTCTCTTCTACCTCAAGGAGCTCATAAATCCATTCAAGTTTTATCAGTTGAATGTCAGAGAGAATCCAGGAATGCCATCTCTGTTTCTTTCTACTGATGGTGCTTGCCAGTGCAGAGATGATGCATTAGTCTGCCCTCACACTGCCATAAATACATGCCTGAGACTGGTAACTTATAAAGAAGAGAGGTTTAATCAGCTCATAGTTCTGCAGGCTGTACAGGCTTCTACTTCCGGTAGGCCTCAGGAAACTTATAATCATGGCAGAAGGAGAAGGAGACGCAGGCACTGTCTTCTCATGGGCAGCAGGAATAGGGGAGGTGCCACACACTTTCAAAAAACCAGATCTCATGAGAACTCTATCATGAGACAGCACTAGGGGGATGGTGCTAAATCATTAGGAACCACCCCCATGATCCAATTGCCTCCCACCAGGCCTCACCTCCAACATTGGGAATTACAATTCAACATTTGGGATTTGGGTGGGGACAGAGCCAAACCATATCATTCCACCCCAGCCCCTCCCACATTTCATGTCCTTTGCACATCATGAAATACAATCATGCCTTTCCGACAGTCCCCTAAAGTCTTAACTCATTCCAGCATTAACTAAAAGTCCAAGTCCAAAGTTTCATCTGAGAAAGGCAAATCCCTTTGGCCTATGAGCCTGGAAAAGCAAAAATAAGTTATTTACTTCCAAGATACCATAGGGGTATAGGCATTGAGTAAATGCACTCATTCCAAGTGGAAGAAATCAGCCAAAACAAAGGAGTTACAGGCCCCATGCAAATCTGAAACCTAGCAGGGCAGTCATTAAATTGTAAAGCTCCAAAATAATCTCCTTTGACTCCATGTATCACATCCAGGACGCAGTGATGCAAGGGGTGAGCTTCCAAGGCTTTAGTCAGCTCCATCCCTGTTGCTCTGCAGGGAACAGCCCCCACAGCTGCTTTCATGGGCTGGGATTGAGTGCCTGTGGCTTTGGCACATGGTGTAAGCTGTTGGTAGAGCTACCATTTTGGGATTTGGAAGATGGTGGCTCTCTTCTCACAGCTCCACTAGACAGTGTCCCAGTGAGGTCTCTGTGTGGGGACTCCAACCCCACATTTTCCCTCTTCCCTGCTCTAGTAAAGGTAATTCATGAGGTTTCTGTCCCTGAACCAGACTTCTGCCTGTACATCCAGGTGTTTCTATATATCATCTGACATCTAGGTAGAGGCTACCAAGCTCAATCCATACCCTCTGCATATCCACAGCTTAACACCACATGGAAGCCACCAAGGCTTGGGGTTTGCACCTTCTGAAGCAACATTCCAAGCTGTCCTTTGGCCTCTTTTAGCTGGCTAGAGCTGGAGCTGGAGTGATCATGATGCAGGGTGCCATGACTGGAGGCTGTGCAGGGCAATGGGGCCCTGGGTAACGCCCATGAAAACATTTTTTCCTCCTGGGCCTCTGAGCCTGTGGGAAGGGTAGCCTCTCTGGGAGGGGCTACCATGAAGAGCTCTGAAATGCCTTGGAGCCATTGCTCCTCCTTGTCTTGGCTATTAACTTTTGGCTCCTCTTTACTTATGCAAATTTCTGCAGACAATTCCAATCTCTCCCCCAGAAAATAGGTTTTTCTTTTCTACCACATGGCCAGGCTGCACATTTTCCAAACTTTTATGCTCTGCTTTCTTTTTAAATGTAAGTTCCAGTTTTAGATCATCTCTTTGTTTATGCAGATGAGTGTGGGCTTTTAGAAGCAGCCAGGGCATATCTTGAATGATTTGTTGCTTAGACCTTTCTTGCACCAGTTGCCCTAAATCATCTCTCTGAAGTGCAAATTTGCACAGATATCTTGAATGGGGCACAATGCTGCCAGTCTTTTTGCAAAAGCATAGCAAGAGTGACATTTGCTCAAGCTCTCCATAAGTTCTTCATCTCTAGCTGAGACCATCTCAGCCTGGACCTCATTATCTATATCACTATCAGCATTTTGGTCACAATATTTAACAAGTCTCTATGAAGCTCCAAACTTTCCTTCATCTTCCTGTCATGTTCTGAGCCCTCCAAACTGTTTCAACCTCTGTTCATTACCAGTTTAAGAGTTGGTTCTACATTTTCAGGTATTTTTATAGCAATGCTTCACTTCTCTGGTACCAATTTTATGTATTCATCCATTCTTGCACTGCTATAAAGACACACCTGAGACTGGGTAACCTATAAAGAGGAGCGGTTTAATCAACTCATGGTTCCACCAGCTGTATAGACTTCTGCTTCTAGGGAGGCCCCAAAAAACTTACAGTTATGGTGGAAAGTGAAGGGAAAGCAAGTGCATATTCACATGGCCAGCAGGAGAGTGAGGGCTGGAGAAGGTGCCACACACTTTCAAACAACCAGATATCGTGAGAACTCTATCATGAGACAACACTAGCGGAGTGGTGTTGAGTCATTAGAAATCACCCCCATAATATAATCACCTCCCACCAGACCTCACCTCCAACGTTGGGAATTACAATTCAACATGAGATTTGGGTGGGGACACAGAGCCAAACCATGTCAGATGGAATACTCTTGAACTCAGTGGAGTAAAGAAATGGAGAATCAAACTCAGGTAACTGGATGGCCAAATTAGAAAAGCTAGCAATGTTTCAGGGAGAAAATAGAACAGAAGCAACAATGTGCAACAGGGGATAGTCTATTTAGGGCAAGCACAAATACGCCCTGACCATCGTATGGTTACTGATGTGGCCTATTCACTCCTGTGTCCCGAATAAAGACATGGAAAGTGATAGAGGCTCTGATGGGATGGAAGAGGGGATGGTGTTGGAAATATGAGCAGGATGAAAGCAAAACAGAAATGAAGGCAGGGTCTGATGTGCACCAGCCATACAGGACAATGTCTCCAAGACAAGGCTGAAGACAGGGAAATGGGATCCAACTCTGCAAATGTGGTGACGGAACGAGCTAGAAAACCATCCCCATGAAGCTGACTCATGGACAAAAGTCCCAGCTAGTGCCTGCGAACTGTAGTACAATAATAAGGTGAAGGACCTAGGAAACCTAAGTACCTGTAAGTCTTTTGAAAGGGGACCAGACAAGTTACCTATCCTCTTAGCTGAGGGAAACATGACTCTTCCCATTTTATTTTTTCTAATAAAACCAACTCAGTATATGTGAAAATATTTCTGGACCATTCCATTTTATCAAAAGACTCAGAGTTTAAGAAGCGTTTTTTCTAATCATTGACTTAATAAATGTTTATATCATGACTTGAAGGAGAAAAAAAGATGGCCTTGCAATTGAGCATGTAAAGGAAGATTTTTGCAGAAGAAAGGTAGCAATACAATGGTGAGCAGATGCAGGTTCTATTTATGTGCCTGAAACAACACACAGAACAATGTTAAATAGTAAAGCAAAATCTGCGAACCTTAAAGTGCGGAGGCCGAGTTCCATGTGCATCTGTGTCATCAGTAAGCCTTCTGACCTTAGACAAGTCACTGCATCTTTCTGCTGCCTTAATAAAATTAACAGTTTTACTATTGCAACATTTCTTTCAGCTTTAAATATTCTAACCAACAAGCAAAGTTTTTTGAACTTTCTTCACATTTATTATCTTATCAAAATCTGTAAGATAAACAAACATGCATGTCCTTCTAAATGATAAACTCAGTGGGATGCACGTAAGAATAGTTTGGAGAGGTCACTGGATGCAGCGGATCTGAGGCTCAGTGTGCAAGGGGCACTGCTTTGCATCCAACCACCCCAAACTTGCCACTTAAAATGCTTTTGGCTGGCCAAAAGCAGGAAAATAGTTTTTTAATTGAATTTATCTCATTTCTTCCCCTCAAACATGTACTTTAATTCCTCTTGTATAGTTAAGAAAATTGAGGCTAAGAAAAGTCAAGGCAGAGGTCACCCAGGATGAAGTTGGACCCAGGGCGCTTTGTTTCCCAACTTTCCACTTCTCTGTGTTAAGACCAGTTGCCAACCCTTTACCCCACAGGCAGCAGTCAAGGCGCTGTCTGTGCACAGAGGTTTAGATGTGCTGACAGTAGCACATCTATATGAATTCTATGTTTCCTAAGGAAATCACTATTTGGTGAATCATGCTAATGGAGAAATGACAGTTGAGACTATCTCTAGAAGGAGTCAACTGTTAAAGTCGAGATCTCATGGGACTCTGGCATTCTAGAAGGGAGAGATCATCAGCCATGGAATATGCCTCCAAAAACATCCTGAGTGTGGCCTCCCATGGCTCCCTTCTGAGAGGAAGCTCCTTTTCCTATAGACTGCAGAGCACATGCATATTGGAACATGTTACAAAGACTGTTGTGTAAATTTCTTCATGTCCCTTAACATTACACCAAGCTCCACTTGCTTGAAATACCTTGGACTGGCCTCACTTAAGGACACGGGTAAAATAGAAAAACGAAACAGAACAAGTTCTCATCCAGCTGAAAGGGATAAATGGGATGGAGGTTGTCCATTTGTTTTAGTTTCACCTTATTTTGTTAAGAATTCATTTGGGAAAATAAATTAAAATGACACTAGAAAGAATGCTGTGAATTCTAAAGGTCATTGATTTCTCTCTCCCTGTGCCTGCGTTTTCACTCCAATTTTGGGGGTTGTGACACTATTACAGGTTAGAAATTGCACAGATAAAATTCATGTCTTTTTTGTTGTTTTCTGCCCAACCTGCAGAATTTCAATAGTAGTTTGTTATCTGCCAGTCTCAAGTCATACTGATATTTTCATTTGTAACTATTCCTGGTTCAAAATTTCTATCTAAAATTTGTTTACAAGATTTTATGTTACATCTAATGTTGACTTGGTTTGAATTTCCATGACTTAATCAAGAATAAACCTTCCCATAGCTCCTATCAAGCCATTACTGCCAGGTGAAATGAAGTAAAAGCAAATTTTCTACCAATGAATTCAGTTGACATGTAGCCCATGCTTTCACTGTCATCTCTAAATAAGAAAACATATTGGGATATTTTATGCTGAGAAGTGTACCTTTGGAAAATAAATCAAAGATAAGAATATTCCAAAATGCAATGCTTCGTTTTCAGCGATCAGACCCATGTTTACTTCTTGGAGGCTTTCTTGTTTCTTGTGGTTTACTGTTTTTCTTTGTTGTTTGTTTGTTTTTTAATTTTGCCTTTATTCATGGCCTGTTAATATCCTTTCCTTTTATGGCTGTTACAAGAGTACTGTTTGCACATCCCAAAATGTTTGCTCACTCACATCTGTGACCTGGATCATTCACTGGATAAGAAGTGATGCCCCAGAATTGGGCAGCTGTTGAATGAGGGATTCCTACCCTCTTGCTGAATGGCTGTGGTGGGCCTGCCTGAAGCTAGTGGAGCTGAGATGGGGACATGACTACTTGTTCCTCTCTTCAGCCAGGTGAAGGGGGAAAAGAGCAGTGAAAAGAAATGCAGTTTCACTCTCACCATAGATGGGTCATGAGTGTGAGAATGAGACTAAGCTGGTGAATGCATTCTCCTTGCATTTTTTAATGGAGAAATAGGACTGATATTTTGGTGCAAAATTCACAGAGAAGCCCACTGAAATTTTCTCTGTACATATCTTTATCCTTTACGTATGGGCCACCTAGAGCAACTTCATTTATTCACATTTAAACGTAGATTTCTGAAACTCCTCCTCTGCACATTTGGCATGGAATACATGTTGGTGTTACAGTAGGGAGAAAAACACTTAGAATAATTCCACATATAACCATTTAAAAGCAGTGTTGTCAAGCACTATGAGTACAAAAGTGCAGGGCATAATAAAAATCCAAAGAAAAAATCCGATTAGCTTAAAGGAGTCATGGAAGTATTTTCCAAAGTGGAATTTGTACTGAGACATAAGAAAAAGTGAAAATTGGCAGGTGAAAAATAAGATGAATGTACAACTCCATTACCATGCTGGATACAGAGAGTCCTAGAAATGGGAAGCTCAGATGTACCCTCTTCTTCCAAATGACTCTTTCCTCCTAAGTTCTCAGAAATCCTCTGCACACACCTTCACTGCAGCACCTGGCAACTGCTGTCATGATTGCTGTCATTCTCACTCGACTGTGGGATGTAGGAAATCTTGGTATGTCCTAGATTCCAGAGCAGTCCTGGGCACGTAGAGAACAGCACTGTACTATTAATGGATGAATAAACTAAGGAGTGCAGAAATTAATGAATGAAAACCGATGAAAGAGTTTTCAAGAAAACGGGATGAACACTTATAATATCATTTATGATATCTGCATCATTCCAAATCTCTAAAAACAGTGTAACGAATATTTGTTTAACGTGTAAATAATTACATAGGACTTTTGGTGGATCAGAAAATGTAGGGGGAAAGCATTCCTTAAATGTGGAATATAGTGACAGCAGGATTTCACAGCATAGCATGCATGCAGGAGAGCCACAGCCAGTGGTGGGCAGATCCCACAGCACTCCACGGACGCAAAGGGGCCCCAGGACCCTCTGAAGCTGCTTAACTAAGATACCCCCATAGGAGAAGCCAGGTGTGCAACACAGACATCTCCCTCTCCCACTATTAGCCAAGCAGAATATGCGGAGTCACTGCATATCAAAAGACTCATTCAGGGCCTTTTAAAAGGCAGGGCACTGTGCTATGTTCTAAATGTTGGTGTCCCATGAAAACCATATGTTGGAACCTGATATCATATTAAAACATGGGACCTTTGGGAACTGAGTAAGTCGTGAGGGCTCCACCCTCATGAATGAGATTAGTGCCCTTAAAAAAGAGGTGTAAGTGAGGTCCCTTGCCTCTCCTGCCTTGTGAGGATGCAGCTAGAAAGCACCATCTTCAAAGCAGAGAGTTCTCACCAGACACCGAACCTGCCAGTGCCTCGATCTGGGACTTCTCAGCCTCTAGAACCAAGCAATACATTTGCATGGCTTATAAATTGCCAGGTCTATGATATTTTGTTACAGCAGCAATCTCATCTTGCATTGTACTCCCATGATTCCCATGTGTTGTGGGAGGAACCCAGTGGGAGATAATTTCAATCAGAGGAGCAGTTTCCCTCATACTGTTCTTGTGGTAGTGAATAAGGTTCACAATATCTGATGGTTTTATCAGGGGTTTCTGCTTTGGCATATTCCTCATTTTCTCTTACTGCCACCATGTAAGAAATATATTTTGCCTCCCGCCATGATTCTGAGACCTCTCCAGCCATGTGGAACTGTAAATCCAATTAAACCTCTTTTTCTTCCCAGTCTTGAGTATGTCTCTATCAGCGGTGTGAGAACGAACTAATATACAACCCAAAGAATGAAGGCGCTTGGATATCCAGGCCCCTCAATCCACTTGGAGTTGTCAAGAGGCACGTTCAGCCCTCCCATCACTCGCTGAAAACAATGTCAAATAGAAACCACGGTGGCACATTCTACCCCTTCCCTAAGGTGGCAGCACAAATTCAGCAGAAAATCTAACTGCCTCGGCACAAAAGATGAAAACATCAGCAATGGTCATCAGCTACTTAAGAGGAAAAAAAAAAGGCAATAATAACTTCAATGCAAGAACGAGATTATGCCCAAAGAATAGCATCATTAGAGCAGCAGAACACTGTTGACACAGCATGTGGTCAGTAATTTTGGTGACAGCTTTCCATTTTGGCAGGGGAAGAGCTGGCCCTGGAGCTGGCTTCCTTGTTCTGCAGGCATCTTCCCGATTTTGTCAAATTCAACATCGCCTGTGGCAGTCTGGGCTTGTAGTACAGGGATCTTCACAGAAGGCTCAGTCTGGAGATGATCTTTTAGCACCCCTTGAAGACTCTGTAAGCCATTTAATATCCTGTAAGAGAAAGTGGCTAAAGCAGCTAGAGTTGACTGTTTCTTCACCTGAACTTCCCTCGATACAGTAATTGGTACCAGAGGTAGCTGGAGACAATAGACTCTCGAGGAAATGGGGATCTGAACTGCATTGTCTGAACTGGTAAGGTTTGAAGGCAGCAAAGTTTCTGCCAACATGGAAGGATGAGACCCTGGCCGTCCACAGTATCTGGTGGTGAAAGAAATACTTAAATTATCTCCTGTGCTTGTGGGAAATAAAGTGCCCATTGAAGGAAGGCTTCAGCAGGCTACACGTCTACTGTCATGGGTGAGTGTGGCAAAAATGAGAAGCACAATGATTATGGAGTGTGTCTGGCTGTATTCGACTGTGTTTGAAATCTTAAAGGCCAAAAATGAAACACTCAGGACTTTTCATTATCGGCCCATGACAGTCAGTGGACCAGGTAACATCTGTGGCTTTAAGGGTATCTTATCTCTCATAACTATGAGGCAGGTATCATAAAAAAAAAAAAAAGAAGAAAATCAGGATCGGATCCTAAGTGTGGCGTTTGCAGACTCACAGGGCTTTTAAGATTAAGATATTGATTGGAAAAATGTGGGGCTCATAGAACTGGAGCAGGGACTAGTGGGTAAATTTAATCACTGAATACCCAAAGACCTCCAAAGCCTTGAACTTCCCCAGCCAGCAAGAGATGCTCTTTCTTTCTTTTCTCACGGTCCTATCCCTGCCTTACTTAAAGTCCATGGAATACTCACCTCAGTGAATTTCTCAGGAATGCAGAGCTTCTTAGCTGTGGCCACATAGTAAAGTCACTTGGGATCTTTCAAAAATCCTAGTGCCCAAACTATACCTCAGACCAATCAAGTTAGAATCTCTGAATGTGAAAACCAGACATCAGCATTTGTATAGCTCCACAGGCAATTACAAGATGCAGCCAACATTGAGAATCACAGCTGTGAGGGGTTCAGTTGATCCTACGCTTTCTTCTATCAACTGTTTTTTCTTACTACCTGCCCTGAGTGGTCTTCTTGGGCCAAACTAAGCATAATTCCTTTTTTTTCCACAATCCCTATTTACCTTCTATGCGTTATTTTCTCTGTAACATTTATAACCATCTGACATAGATTTTATGTATGTGCTTTTCTAGTGTATCTTCTATGTCTTTATGGTAGACTATAAGCTATATTCTACTGGGGTTGCTAAATCCATCCTAGTGAACAGACAAATCTTGTTTACCCTCCTATGTAAGATAGTTAGAAGTAAGGAGGTATATGAATTCGCAAACAAAGGCTAATGCTTCATCTAGATAGTCAAAGACTTGGAAAAACGTAATCAGAAGACTGGTGAAAGGAAGATATTTGTGAAAGAATTATGAGACTGGAATTTTTAAAAATGAGTCACATGTGAATATTCTACAGAAGAACTCATTTTAGAGAACGTTGTGCAAACCGAGCCTATGGACATCAGTCAATCTCATTTTCTTTTTTTTTTTAGGTGCCCCAATGACACTCTCCAAAGGACTTGAACAAAATGACCGTAGCAATAGCGGTGGAGATCAAGCATGGCTGAACCTATGTACTGCCACTCAGCAGGTCTTATGAGGTTGCTGAAACTTCTAAGTGCCCAATCTTCCAAAAGATGAGACCAATAATGAATGCCTGTTATGACCTCATAACCCACAGGCACCAGCCTATAATGTTTAATTGACCTGTGATGGGCTAATGAAAATGAGCCTCTTCAATCATGGAGGAGATTTATCCTCACTTTCACTGACACATTCTGGTTATGAATTTGCCATCCCTTCTTGCCAAGCTTTTTCCAGCAATGCCATCCATAAAATTACAGAATGCCTTACAACCATCTTAGTATCACACAAAATTCTTCCCATCTAAAGCTTCATTTTACGGAGAAGTAAGGACGCTGATGACTGACGCTTGTGGCATCTACTGGCTTTCATTACCCAGAAGTATTTTGGCCTTGAAAAATGGTGAGATGGCCCACTAAAGACCAACTTATAGCACCAGCTGGTATTCAACACCGTGTAAGGAAGGAGTTTACAATAAATTGAAGTTTACTTCCTCAAACAGAGACATTCTATGGTACCAATTCTCCCACAGCCAGGACAGGTGGGTAAGGGATCCAAGGATGGGAAATGGGAAGGACAACTCATTCTCCCACTGAGTAGCATGTTCACACGATGTATGAATTTCGACATTGGGCTCTATGAATATGATGGCTTGAGATCCAAGGAAGAAACCGTCCATTGACACCCAGGTCACATGTTCATGGTCGGTCCCTTATAACCCTAGAGTGACAGTGGATTCTGCATAAGGAGTCATTTCTCTTTATTATCAAGGGAAAATGGGGCGTAGGAAGAATATGTATGGCTTGAATTAAGGGATTCTGTAGGTTATAACTCACTACATACATGTCCTATAGTGTAAATGAAATAATAGAGCACAGTAGGTCTACAATAATGAAGGTTGGGGTGCTTCTCACAAAGGAAGAATCCTCTTTGCCCTGGGCAAAGGAACATGGAAAAGATCATGGAGAAAGCAAGTCATAAACCCCAGTGCAGAAGTGCCACATCAGCTTAAAACAAGAATGGGATCTGCTCTCCATATAGTTTGCTTGTTTTATATATGTGTAGAAGGAGGAATACAGACCAAAACACAAGAGGATAACATAGAGGACTGACAGGTAGGTGATGACTAGTATATAGATGAATAGATACTGGAACACGGATTGGAAAACTACAGTTTATTTTTTCTATTTTCTTTTTTTTTTTTGAGACGGAGTTTCACTCATGTTACCCAGGCTGGAGTGCAATGGCGCGATCTCGGCTCACCGCAACCTCCGCCTCCTGGGTTCAGGCAATTCTCCTGCCTCAGCCTCCTGAGTAGCTGGGATTACAGGCATGCGCCACCATGCCCAGCTAATTTTTTGTATTTTTAGTAGAGACGGGGTTTCACCTTGTTGACCAGGATGGTCTCGATCTCTTGACCTCGTGATCCACCCGCCTCGGCCTCCCAAAGTGCTGGGATTACAGGCTTGAGCCACCGCGCCCGGCCATATTTTTTCTATTTTCTTTCTCATACTCTTATGCAGAGTGAGTCTAGGTGGCAATAATATTCAGTCAAATTCATGTGTTATAGGATATTGAATCATGTTGTGATTTAAATGGAAAAGGAATAAAAATCATAGGAGGTGTGCTACAAGGCTTATGAAATGTTAGGTCTACTTTCTGAAGAAAGAGAGAATTGGTCACTTCAGACAGGGACATGCTGTTGTTACTATTGCTGCTTCAAATTGAAGAATATAAAAGATACCAGTTTCTTACCTTTCAGATTTGTGAACATTCAAATGCTCACCAACATGTTCTGATGGCCAACACAAAACGCTTCAAACACTATGTAAAGCAATTCCGTCACATCTAATAATTCAATTTCATCACGTTACATGTGCATTTGACCCTGCAATCTCACTTCTAATCATTTATTTTGAAGGGTACCTTTTCAAACCCAAAACAACATGTGTACATGGTCAACCACTGCAGCATTATCTGCAACAGCAACATATTGGAAACAATAAATATTCAGCAACAGGAAACCGATTGAATAAACTGTGATATCGCTACACAGTGTCGCACTATATGCATCTGTTCAAAAAGAAGAAAGGAAGATCCTACAGACTGATAGGGAGTGATTTCAAACATCCATTGTTTATTGAAAAAAAGGAGACTGGAAAAGAACGTATGACATATGACATATGCTATACTTTATGTCAGAAGAAAGGGAAACCAAAAAGACTGTCAATCCAAACCTCATAAAACGTTGTAGAGGATCAGTGAAATGGGCTGGAAGTGATAGAATTGGGAATAAGAAATCTGAGTAACTTTTTTTACATAATTTTGACTTTTGATGCACCTAAATGCCTTATAAATTAAAAAGTACAAGTTAATCAAAATAATGTCAACTCTAAAAGTAAATTAAAAACGGACCCAAGTGAACCAAGATTTGAATCAAATTATTAACCATATCACATATAATAAAAAAATTAATTCAAATAGCTTTTGAACAAGTATTCTAACTGTACATCTTTACTAGACTATAGTCCAAACAAATCTTAAACTTAACAACTCTGTTGAACCATGGTGTGCTTAAAATTATTCTGAAACAATTTTGTAACTATTGTAGGATTGAACAAATGAGCAGACACATTGATGTTAGGTACCTCCATTCTTACTGTAGGAGAAGGAAGATACAAATATAGAATGAGGAAAGACTGGGAAAAATCCCATGGTTTCAGATTTCATTTGAAGTTTTCCGAATAAAGCATAAAAGCATTTCTTGCTCTAGACTCTGAACTCACCTGGAAATCACAAACCCCATCAGCAGTGCATACACGTCACACACAGAACTAGGTTGCTAAATGGCAGATTTCACCTCTGGAGCAGAAAGAATATGTGGTAAGCCTGGAATATCTTGTTGAATCAGAAAGCCAGGAAGTAGTCATGTCAACAGAAAACAGAAGCTGACTTGAAAGGGATCCATTGGCCAAACTTAGGACTCTTCATATTAAAATTTTAAGAGAAACACAATATAACTGATATAGACATTTTACATTTCAAGCAAGCAGAGAAAAAAATCAAAAACTGAAAGTCTAATCCAACTAAATAACAAAGAGGCAGAAATTTAAAAACATGAATACCCAATTTAGGAACAATGTAGATTAAAAGCATAAGTCTAGTATACCAGAATTCTTCAAACACACAGAAATCATAGTAAATGTGAGTAGATATTAACTTATGAAAAGATGGTGAAACTCAAATTGTATTTTTAAAAGAAGAAAGAGGCCGGGCGCAGTGGCTCACGCCTATAATCCCAGCACTTTGGGAGGCTGAGGTGGGTGGATCACGAGGTCAAGAGATCGAGACCATTCTGGTCAACATGGTGAAACCCCATCTCTACTAAAAATACAAAAATTAGCTGTGCATGGTGGCGCAGCCTGTAGTCCCAGCTACTCAGCAGCCTGAGGCAGAATTGCTTGAACTCAGGAGGCAGAGGGTGCGGTGAGCCAAGATTGTGCCATTGCACTCCAGCCTGGATAACAAGAGTGAAACTCTGTCTCAAAAAAAAAAAAAAGAAAGAAAGAAAGAAAGGAAAGAAGGAAAGAGAATGGAGAAAACAAACAATAGCTGAAATAGAATTTAATGTCAGAACATGGTATAATTTCCTCCTCCTATATTGAGTGTTTGAGCATGAAAAATTTGTTTCACTGATGGAAACCTCAGTGTGCTCAACAAGAAATGAAGGGTACTATTTATATCTGCCCTGTATGAAGTAAAAGTGAATATTAAATGAAATGATACAGGTGAAAGCAGTAAACTGGTCAAACATTAATCAGCGTGATTATATCTAGAGTTACTACTACTTTGTTACTTAACTATTTACTGCTCTCTGATAGCAAAAAAAAAATTAACTTTGGCTTATTTTAAGTGATTTAAGACAGGCCTGGGGTAAAGAAAACAAAAGAATAAATATTTATCCGATTTGCTCTCCTATTTTACTTCAGAAAGATACAATTACTAGACCAGTCACCGTGATTGCAAAATGTAGAAGTCTGATATTCATTCATCAATAGTGAACATGGACTGGAACTACAGGAATCTGGATTCTGGGTTTGGCTTAGTAGTTAGCTTGCTTTTTTTGAAAGACAGAAAGAGTGAGAGAGACAGCTGGGGACAAGGAGGTAAAAGGCTGTATAGTACATTTCTAAACAATAGCTCTAAAATGTTATGATTCTTATCATAAGGAGATTGTAAGAGGATAATTGATGCTTTTGAAAAAATGAGATAGAATAGCCAAAAGATTGTTTTGTCCCAATCAGAAAGTATAAAAATTAGAGAAGACAAGTCTCTAATCAGAGGGAAGAATGAAACTTATTCAAAGTAAAATAGTAAGTTTTGTGAATATATACATAAGTTTACAGAAAAAAATACCACAAAAGTGACTTCAAGAATCAGCTGAGATAGAAACATATGCCCATCATCTTCAAAGTATGCACTGACACTTATTCTCTAGACAGCCATTTCTTTTTGAATGACGAAAAAACAAATGATTTGAAATTGGGAATAAAGCCCTCCCCCTAATGATTTGACAGTGTTAGACCTTGCCTAGGGCAAGCCCAAGGAAGAAGACAAAGAAACACAATGAATCCAGAGTGCCAGAATTTATCAAAGTCAAAATAGCATCTTCTTAAAAATTCAAGTAAGGCTTAAAAGATGATTTAATAGAAATGAACATCTAATCTGACCAAGTGGGGAATTATAGGGGAGGTATGGAATCTCTGAATGCATATTCCTTCCAGGATGGAGCCACACCAGTGAAGGTGTCAAAAAAGATATTTTGAAATCTAAAATTAAGGCAAGAACTGTAAAGTGAAATTTAAGACACTGGTTTATGAGTCTTTATAAAATCTACAAAAATCATAAAATCAAAGCAATTAAAAAGGCCCTAAGCTGCTGCTACACTGCACATTTTAAAACGCAGACTGCCATTAAAACCATTCAAGTTAAAGTAGACTGCTTCACTTTTTTCAAGTTTATTAGCTATGTGTTTGTTTCATCTATAATGATCTTTTCCCTCTGATTATTCTGAGGAAAGAAAAAATGTTCCAAGTGAATGAGTTGCTAACTGATAAATTACAAAGGAAAAACTCAGCTTCCTGATGCAATCAATCAATCCATATTTTGAGCACTTATGACATGGTAGACTTATGACATATGGTTTGGCTCTGTGTACCCACCCAAATATCATCTCAAATTGTAATTTCCATTATCCCCATATGTTGAGGGTGGGACCAGGTGAGACGTGATTGGATAATGGGGATGGCTTCCTGCATGCTATTTTCATGATACTGAGTGAGTTCTCGTGCGAGCTGATGGTCTTATAAGCAGCTCTTCTCCCTTCACTCATTTGCTCTTTTTCACCTGCTGCCATGTAAGACATGCCTTTGCTTCACTCTCACCTTCCTCCATGTTGTAAGTTTCCTGAGGTCTTTCCAACAGTGTGAAACTGTAAGTCAATAAACTGCCTTTCTTAATAAATCACTGAGTCTTAGGTATTTATTTATAATGCAGTGTGAAAACAGAATAACACAGTAGGCTTGCAACAGTCCTGTGGTTCAAAAAACCAAGAATTCCAGAGCTCCAGGTCATGAGTATGTAACCATCTGGACTGTTGAGTAAAAGAACAATAGCAGGAATTCTTAGGGTGTGAAAACCCAGCCATTATGAGACAGATTTCTTGGAGATGAGATTAAATAATTGATAGAATACAGAGGAGGAGGAAGGGTCATCCCAGCTTGCCATGTGCCATGAAAACTTCAGACAAGTGGAGATGAATTATGGCTGATGAGATAATTTAATGTAAAGAGCCAGGTAAAATGTATGCAAGCATTCTAAAGCTGCATATGCGAGACACAAAAGAAGAAATAATGTCTCTTTGAATAAGCAATTGGAGATATGCATTAACAACTAATGAAAGAGTGAATTATTTTATGCCAGCTCAGATTTTTTTTTAAGCTACCTTGGTGGTTTTCATCCATCTCCTCATTTAATCCCACCTCAGGGTACCAAGCGTGTTTCTGTGCTCCTCCCCTGGGTTGGAGAGAACAAGTGGGCTTGGCTCATCCAGATCTGAGCTCCCCTTTTTGCACTAATGCCAACCCCAGTAGCAACAAAAATGCTTTCTTTTTGACCAGATGGAAATCTGAGGCTAACCTAGGACATGGCATGCATTTCAATGCAATGACTCAGCATAGGAGGACTAGATCAACCCAGCTCTAGTGAAACCAGGTCTCTTTCCTGCTGTATACATGGGGAGGGTGATCATAATATGTCCGCCTTATTTTAAATCAGCTGTGGGTCACCACCACACTGCTTCCATGAGGTCATTTCTTGTTCATCATCCACTAACACATTTGCCACGAGCAGCAGTAAAAAGCAGAAAGGACAGAAAGCCCTCGGAAGGAGAAAATGAAACGCAACACAGCCAGCTCACATACTTTCCATGTCACAATCCCCACCGCCTAACATTCCGTTCTCGTCAATGAGGAAACAATATAACGTACAGTCCTGTCACTGTTGCTATTAATAACTTGGAGGGCTTCCAGAACCACATGGGTTCAGGGGAATATGCTGTCCTTAGCAGTCACATCGATGCTTAGGTATCTCTTCATGAGACTGTGCCTCTGTGTCTCCTGCCTGCCACGTGTGAAAGTTCTAATTTTCAAGTCACACATAAGCTCTGATTAGTGGTGATAAGGCCGTGAGTAGGACCGGTTTTTTTGAGACTATGAAACCACAAAGAACTCTGAGTTTCAAAACACTCTATTAGCACTTTCCAGTCCTATTTTAGAAAACCAATGGGAAAAATGTAAAATGGAGTGGGCTGGGAAATTTTTTCATCAAAGTATAATTGTAATTTTTAAGTAGGAGTTTTGTATTTAAAGCTTTTAATGGCAAGCGTGATTAAGAGAAACTTGGCTTCACTGTTTACAGCAAACCTTGATTAAATACAAACCAGCAAATGGAACAAAAAAGAAAAGAAAAATGAAAAGAAAAAAAGTCTTTCTGGAGTATCCTGGGGTCCTTAGCCAGGAGAATTATCTTGGAGGGGAAAAAAAAATCCATGGAGTCAGCCATCTGTCTCTATCCCCTTCCTTCCTATTTTCTTCAGTCCTTTGTCCAACTGTATGATTTGCCTACACTGGTCTGTCTTTTGAATTTCAGCTTTTCAAAAAGCAGATACCACACCAGCTTATTTTATTTTCAGCATCTATCACTGCAGGCTTTATTAAATGTTAAGGAATAATAAGACCTATTATTGCACTGCGACTCCCTGGGATTTTTTTTAAGTCAGCAAGGCCCAGTGTCATATGTTTGCATTTTCTCTGGGCTGTAGATGCCAGGAGACCAGGACCATTAAAAGAGGAGGGAGAGAAAGGGAAGGTTGGCAGGTTATTATGCACTCTTGGAGGTTTCTTTCCTACAACGCTTTCCCCTGCTCCCTTCTGTTCCTGCTTCTATAAAAGGAGTAAGCACACAACAACCGTCATATAAACCAACATCAGAAAAGCAAAAAGAATTCATCTGTCAAGAAGAAAGAGAAAATCTGTTACGGTTACAAATGGTTATAGCAAAGTGAATAAGGAGTAGAATGCTGGCAATAAATGGGAACTTATTTTATTACAGAGGGTCTAGTTCTGTGCTAACTAAGGAAAAATCTGCAAAGTCTTAGAGAAGCGGAAGTATGATGGAGTGAGTAGGTAACACTTACCTGACAGCCTAACACATGACAAGTGGTATTTGAGGACTGAACCTGTAGACAGGCAAGGCTGCGGAAAGCAAACTCAATGTCGCTGCGTGAGCTGGGCAAGGGTCTGTGGGGAATTTGGCTCCCATGGAAAACAGTTCTTGTAATTATGAAGTAGTTTAATTGTTCTGATTGAAATTGAGCTGAGTTTACTGCCTCCTTCTTCCCATTTTCCTTCATCTTCCTCCCACTTCTCTTTCTCCATTCCCTTCTTTCTTCTTCTTCCTAACTGCACGTACAAATAGCTGTCGCCTGCTGCATGTCATTAATTCACAATGATCTTTCTTATTTCAGATAGGAAATGTCACTTTGAATTAATGTGAACTATGTCTCCTATCTTCCTTTTTACCTAACAAAAATATCAGGCCATGTATGACTCTTTTTATTTTCTTATGTTCATATCTTTAAAATAAACTCTGTTTCCCTCTTAGAAAATTATCTATTGGAGGGTGATATTGGGTTCTCTGTAGTTTTGTGCTGTGTTTCTTACCCTCTCTTCCTTACCTATCTTTGAAACCATTTGACTCATTCCTTCTCTGGCAATTTTTCAACACATACCTTTTCCCCACCTCTAGACCATGTGAGGTGCATCAATTATTGCACTTAACACATTAGATTACAATCTGTTCATTTGTTTTGTATTTTGGTGAGTAGAGGTGTTGTGGGGCTGGATTATATAGTTAGGATGGAGAAGCACTTTTAAGAAAAGGAATACAAAATCATTAATGCAAAATTTGATACATGACAGAGATTTCTGCTTCTGTAGCAAAGACTGGATTTATCCTCTTGCCTGAATAAAGAAAATGACAAAATATATACAACAGTGGTTTTCAAGACACAGGATATGAGGCAGCTATCCTTGTGAGAGAGAAAACAAGTGAAATAAACTCCAAAGACTGTCCAACTTCCGGCCCTGAGAATTTTGCAAACAACAGACCAGGAAAGGGGAGGTGAGGTGTGTACTGGTGGACTCTCTGAGTTGAGTAGAAGCAGCTGGATGACCACAGTAACTACAGTTCACAGGAGAGGTCTTGCAGGAGTGAGCTCTTCAGGGTTGCTCAGAGGACCCCCTTGGGTCCTCAGACGATTAAGGATATGTTTCTGGATGTGAGAAAGCCACCTAAGGCTGGGAAAAAATCCCCCAAATGATTAGTGGTAACATTACCTGACATTCACGAAAGTCAGAGAACAATGCCTCTTCCCCTGAGCTAGACTTGACAATGTCCTGATTCTCAGGGCTTTGGGTAGAGCACATAGAAGAGTCTTGTCTGACTGGAGGATGATAATTAGTCTAAACTGAGGACAACTCCAACCCTTCCCAGCAAACCTTAAAAGGAAGAATCAGTTTCCTAGATAATTAACTGTATACTAGAACCAAAATGAGGAATATTTACATAAATACACAAGTTGATAGCACCCAACAAGATACAATGCGTAATATCTGACAGTCAATCAAAGTTATCAGGCAGGAAAATATAACCAGTAAAGAAAAGAAAAATCAGTCAACTGACATTAATCCAGAAATGACACAGATGTAAGATTTAACAGGCAAGAACATTAATACAGTTATTATACATATACATTCAGAAAGTTAAATAGATATATGGGAGACATAAAAAAAGAACCAGTTCCTAATGCTACAGATGAAAGCAGAAATGTGCAGGATAAAAAATACACTGAACAAAATTAATAGCAGTTATGTATTTAGAAGAAAAATTAGTGAGTTTTAAGAAATAGGACTATAAACCATTTAACATGAAATATGGAATAGAATTTTTAAGAAGTATGAGAAAGAGAACCCATAAGCTCTGAGAAAGTTCCAAGCAGCTTAAAACACGTGAAATTTAACTCCCCTAAAGGGAGGGAGAGGGGCATACTGGAAGACAGAATGCCTGAAAATTCTCTACATTTGATGAAAATGAGAAAGCTTGAGGTACAAGAAGCTCAACATACTCAAAGCACAAGAAATATGAGGAAAATTGTAGCAGGGCAAATCAGAATCAAATTGTACAAAAACAGTAATAAGGAAAAAAAATTAATAGGAACCAAAGAAAAAAGATTCCATAGAGAGGAACAAAGCTAAAGATGATCGCAGATTTCTCATAAGAAGCAATGCAAGTGACAAAAGAGCTGGGCGACATCTTTGAAGCACTAGAAAAAAAAAAGTCAATTCTAGAATTCTGTAACCAGCAAAATACCTTTCAAAAAGAATCTAAAAGCAATACTTTTCCAGACATACAGAATCTGAAAGAATTTGTCACTAGCAGAATGTTAAAGGAAGTCCTTCAGACAGAAGGTAAATAATACAAAATTGCCATATGAATCTACACAACTTGATGAAGATCGCCAGAAATAACTACGTGGAAAAATCTAGAAGATATTTTATTTTAAAAATCTCTTTAAAAGAAAATTGAATATTTAAAAAAATGCTATCAGGCATTATGGGATTTATAACACCTGTGTAAGTATAATGTATGACAACAATAGCACAGGCTTGGAGAGGAAAAATAGAAATATACAGTATACAAGATTCTCTTGGTATGTGTAAAGTGGCATCATATCATGGATGTTAGACAGTGACATATTAAAATGCATACCGTAAACCCTGAATATACCTCTAAAATAAATAAAATGTTATATTTATATAACATTACATTTATTATCACATGCCATTCTATGTAACACTATTATATCTATATAACATACAGGATAAAGTAGAATTATAAAAAAATGCTCAATCTAAAAGAAGGCAGGAAAAAATGAAAATGAAAAAAAGAACAGATGGGACAAGTAGAAACAAGTAGCAAGATGGTTAGTTTAAACCTAACCATGCCAATAATCACACTAAATGTAAATGCTCTAAATATCCCAATTAAAAGATGGAAATGATCAGATTAGGCAAAAAACCAAGACCCAACTCTATGCTGCATAAAACAAACACACATTAAACATAGACAGTAAAAAGTTTAAAAGTAAAGTATAAAATATACATTATACTATAACTAATAAAAATAAAACTGGAGTGACTGCATTAGTATCAACAATGCAGATTTCAGAGCAAAGAATACCAAGGATAGAGTCATTTAATCAAAGGCTCAATTCATTAAGAATATATAATATCATAAAAGTTTATGCACATAGAAATAGAAATTATAAATATACAAAAGCTGCAAATTACATATTGGATAAAAGGTGTTAAATAAAAAGCTTTAGACAAATTAACTTTAACAGTCTAAGTGAGCAAAGAGTGATTCATGATTGGGGACTACTCAAACCAGAATAAGTTCAGAGCAACTCGAGGGTAGCCACGTAGTCAGATAATATTTATGAACAGAAAAAGAAAAGTGATGTACATAAAACAGAAGAGCAGTACAGAAACAACTGGATTGGTTACAGTTCCTGGCATTTGTGTTATTTTAATATGGTTTAAACAGTTGGCTGCCTGTGAGTGGCCGAAACTCTGTGATTGTATGAGACTAAATTACAGTTAGGTTGCAGCTTACTATGTGCAAAGAAACCTTTAGTGCCAAACTTAAAATATGTAAGGAGGCAACTTCAGGCTAAATTTAATTTAACAAGGACATGCATCCAGAATATGTGTGGAACTCAAACTCAGTAATAAGAAATCAAACAGCCCAATTAAAAACTAGAAAAAAGATTTCAGCAGATACTTCACCACAGAAGATATGTAAGTTGCAAATAAACACACAAAAATACTCAACATCAATAGCCCTTAGGAAAAGAACGATTGGAACCACAATCTGATGGCACTGTACATCCATTTGAATGAGTAATATTATGAAGATTGTTAATATCAATTGTTGGTGAGAATGTGAAGAATGTAAATGTTCATACACTGGTGTTAGCTGTGTAAAATGGTAAATTACTTTGGAAAACAATTTGGAAGTTTCTGAAAAATGTAAACATACATCTATCAAGTGATCCAACCATCCCTCTCCTTCACGTTTACCCAAGAAAAATGAAAGCAGATGTCTACACAAAGACTTGTATGTGAACGTTAATAGTGGCTTTTTTTGGTAATAGCCCAAAACTGAAAACAATTTAAATGTCTGTCAAAAGGTAAATGAATAAACAAATGGCTGTCCATCCATATAATGGAGAGCTACTCAGCAATAAAAATGAATAAACCATTGATACACACTGTCACGTGGTGACTCTCAAAATAACCATGCTGTGGGAAGGAAAATAGACTCAAAAAAGTACAGGCTCTATTATTCCATTTATATGCATTTTTAGAAATTGCATACTAATCTATAATGACATAAATTGAAACAGTGGTAGCCTGAGGACAGGGAAGGGGTGGATTGAATTACAATGGGGCCTGAGGAAACTTGGGGTCTGATGAATGTGCTTTTTCCTTTGATTGTTTTGATAGTTTTATAGGCACATACACATGTCAAAACTTATCAAATGATATACATTAAATATATGCACTTTACTACATGTCAATTATACTTAACTAATGCTCTTGAAAAAAAAGAAAGGGAAAGATTAATTACAGGGCTTAGGAAAGAGCTATTGCAGGTGACAAGGCATAGAACTTAACTTTTAGAAGCTTAGTAGTGAATATTTCTGTTTACATAGCTGTCTCTCTTGTTACTAAAACTTCTGAAAGATTCATCTTTGTATCTCTGTGCCTAGCAGAGTTCAGAGTGGCTTTATTTGTAACTGCCCAAAACTGAAAACAGTTTAAATATCCATCAAAAGTTAAACAATAAACAAATGATAGACTATCCATATTGTCACAAGATAATTGTTCGATTAATTCTTCTAACTGGCTGGTTGACCAAAGAAACTAGTGTTTAATCTCTGTGTGGTATCCAAGGTCATGAGACAATGCCAGATGGAGAGTGAATGCAGGGTTGTAGAAGAGACCTGCAGATTGAATGAGTCATCTTTTTATCAAAGAAGCAGAATCACTAGAATATAATAAACCCCTCCATACGAAAAAGAATTTGATTTAGGCATTTAATCTTAGGCAACTGTAGGGCTGATTGTTTACTAAGAGACAATTTCTCAGATTTCTAGTGCTGCAGCTTGAAGTCAGCAGGCGGACAGTCAAGAAAGGAAAGCATGGGTGGAGTGGAAAAGATAAGACCAACAAGGAACAGCCAGGAGGGGCAGACTCCACAAAAACTGATAGGAAACCTCCCATTTCTCAGTGCCCCTAATCCTCACCCGTAATGATAGAGATGTCTTTCAGGAGAAACTAAACCCTTCCTCATGAAGAAGAAAAGAAAGGTAATGGCAATGGTCTTAATCACACAGTCCTTGTTTCACTTGTAAAGTTTTAAAAAATGCACTGTTCTAGTTAGCACCTTGTCTATCTGATTATTATCCAACATTGATCTTTCACTCCACTGCTTTTCTTATCAACCATTCTTTTCAACTCTTTCACAGTTCAGCTCTAACACTCCTTTGTCATGTAAGTGTCCAGGCACAGTATGACTTTGTCATTTTTATATGCTACACAGTAATGCTCGCAGTTCTGTGGGCTCAAATCATGCCTTCTGTTTAGGATACTTACATAATGAGTGAAAGCCCAGTGGACACCTTTTGTCTGACTGATGGACTAAAGGCTCTAAGGAGTGTATTGGATTTACAGAGCAACTTTATTTCCTATTACTGTTTGAGCAGTTGCCAAACTCAGTTTGACTCCCCTATCTGTGGAGCCAATGAAATTTATTCAAAGTAATATTGGGAATTTTCTGGATCAATATTGCTAAGTGTTCATTATCAAGAATCCCTAGAATATCATTTGCAAATAGGTTGATTTGAGGAAGTTAATTGGTTTCTTCTAAGCTCCTTGAATTAATGCCGCCATTATTTTCAACCAAAATTCAATACTTCACTAAAATTTAACTAAAATGTAATACTTCACAAGGGCATTTTAGGAGCTTATTACAAGATATAAAGTGCAACACATGAGAGGTCATTTAAACAAGTCAAAAGACGCAACAAGAAAAGCCTGAAGGGTCAGAATGCCCAGATTATATTGTATTTTCTTCTCTAACATTAGTTTTTTTAAAAAAAAAAAATCATATTGAAGATACAATGAATATTCAATTGGAAAGAATCACAGAATATTGAAATATGTATTCCCTCTACTGAAATATATTCAAAATAGTTTTTCTCATATTAAATGCATAATTTGTTTTTCAGTTAAAGGGCCTGAAATATGATGCAATGATCAAGAACTGCTTATTAGGAAATTTATCAAACTTTAAAAGGTGGAAGGTTGTCGGGGATAAATTCAGTTTGGAAAGGAAAACAGGTCGCTTTTGATCTGATTAAAACTGTGAACTGTAACTTTATAAATCTTTCTTCTACTTTACCCAAAGTGCCAAAAATAAAGCTGTATTCCTTTGGTAAAGATTTCTGAAGACAAAAATAGCAACGTTGTTTCTTTAGAAAATCAATAGTTTCTCCTAATTGGGACTACAGAGCTTACTGTCAAGGAGATCACAATGTCTGCACTGAGAATTTTCTAGGTAATCTTTCCTGGCTAAGTCTCAAGAACTTCAGAACTGGCAACAATATTCAAAATGCTGTGAGAAGAATATCTCCCATAATTGGATTAGCACATAATTGGATTAAAAGAAATTTTTCTTAAATATGGAGGTTTTCTTAAGTTAGCTAAGCTAAATCACTTAGTACTTTTTCTAGAAAATGGCCCTTTGTTATTAAGGAACTTTATCTTTTTTGAGGAAGCATGAAAATTCAAGGAAAGAAATCCAGAAGTGATGAATGGGAATGTTTGTTTAGTTAACCACTTTCTGTTCCGACAATCCCATTGAACATCAATTTCATATCCCAAGATTCTCTGGACATCAGTGATTCTTTACATTGGCTGGCTCCAACTTGGGTAAAATCTCTATGTTCTGCTGTATACAACTCATTTTGTCACAACATCTTTGATCTGTATCAAAATTATTGAGGATAAGTTTGATGAAACCATATCCAATGTGAAAAGGTGAAACTTTTTATTAAAAAAGTAAAATAAGCAGGAAAAGAAATATAGATATTAAAAAAGACACAGTGAACTCAGAGTAAAAATAAAAATAATACCCTGATAATAAAATAGCATACATTTTTAAGTGTTTTTATCACACAAAATGGCAAACATAAATTAATAGAATAGTAAAACAACGTCTTGTACACCCATATGCTAGCTTCAGAACTTATCAACTCAAGATAAGTCTGGTTTTGTTCCCACCCAACCCCTTACTATTATTTGGAAGAAAATCATAGTCAGCACATCATTTCAGTTGTAAATATTTCAGTATTTCTAAAATGGATGAAAGCTTATGAAAAAGAAATGCTCATAATACAACTGTCATATCTAAAAGTTGGTAATTCCTAATATCATCAAACATTAAATTACTGTTCAAATTTCTAAATGTCTCAAAATGTCATATGTTTTATAGTTTGAGTGAAAATCTGAATAAGATCAGCAATTACGATTAGTTGAAAAGTCACTTAAACGTTTTATAATGTATTGTGTCTCTTCCCTCCATTAGTTTTTTTCTTGTAAATTATATTTTGAAGGAACCAACTGTGTACCTCTTAAAGTTTTCTTGGTCTGAAGCATTACTTTTTTTTTTAAGTAGTACATTCAAGAAGAAGTTACACTAGTGCCCACTGTTGAATTTTAGATGTCTGTTCTATTTAGTTCACTAATGGTAAATTTTTAAGATAAATTTTCTTTGTCATTGAATAATTATTTTTACAACATTCCTGTTATCTTGTTAGATCATCTCAATTATTTTGTATTTGTTCGGTTTTGTGACGCATGAAGAAAATCATATAGTTGTCAATTACCTCTTGAGAGTTACTGCCAAGGACTATCATGCTAAATTTAAATAAGGTATTGTGGCAGACACAATGCCACATTTTCATGAAATTCCATCCCATTTTTCACTCCATGGTGTACAATATCCAATTTCCATTATAATGTGATGCCATTTGACCAGCTCCTGGCCACTGAGTGTGGGCAGAAACCGTGTCCTACCCTGGCTATAAAAGCCTCTGCACATTTGCCAGCACTCTGGCTCCCACGTGGTTAAAACAGCAAGATCAGTGACTTTAACACACCCTAGGAAAGCAGCTGCCTGACCGACATCAGAGTGGAACAGGAGTGAGATGTAAAGCTTTGTGCTGCAACAGTTGAGTCTAAGGATTGTTGCCACAGCATAGTCCAACCTCATCTATCTCAACCAATACTAAGATTATTAGACTAAAATAGAGACTGCATCATTTCCTGTCTGGTTGAGAACATTCCCAAACTCCTATTTGAGGAAGACTCTCCATTTGGACTTAAATGAGCCAAAACAGAGGTTGAAAATAGACAATACATATATAGGCTATAGAGTTATTTTTTAAAAAATGGTAAAATACTTAAATATTTTCATCACATTTCCTTTAAAATCTAATGTTTATTTGACATCAATATATTGAAAGGGAATAAAATGGATACTGGAAATAGGAGCAATTAGTCCTTCAGTTTACTATCAGCTAAGCATAGAAGAAAACATCTTAGCTAAATATTTGATTTGAATGCAATTATTTTCAGCACTGAGAGGAGTTTTCAGACAAACAATCTACTGCTTTGAAATAGACAGCCAGAACGTACTTTTCAATAGAAGTTCTTTCGAAAAACCAGAAAGAAAAGTGTAGGAGTCGTTGATGGTGGTGGAATTTTGAGTCCATGCCCACATGACCCAGGGCCACTCTGTCACCTGAAGGGATTTTCTGAGACACACGGAGTGCCCTCTGGGCCACTCTTTAAAAGTCCATTCTTATACCACAGGTCAATCTCCATAAATCCACTGTGTTATTTAACTGAACCTGTTCCTGTCCTAGCTTGTTGATGGTCAAATACACAGGCTACAGAGATGAAAAGATAAGATGCATTTTATCCAAATGAAACAGCATAGAATCCCAGGAGTTTAGCATGGGAAGTCACAGAGCTCATGTGACCTAATTCCTTTATTACACAGATGAAGAACCTATGTCACAGAGAGGCAAAGGGGCTTATCCAAGGACAGAACACAGTCTGGCCTGATGGACACAGGCAGCTAGGTCCAGTGTCCTGGCTCCTGCCTCTGAACCCTTTTCCTCTCTCCCTTTAATGAAGCGTCACTTTAACATAACTTGCATAAGCTAAATAAACTGACTTATTACAAACTTGATTGGAAGATTCTTGGGACCTGGAATATATATTCTTTTCACTAACAGGCATGAGAAATGATCTTTTTTTGAGACAGAGTCTTGTCCTGTTGCCCAGGCTAGAGTGCAGTGGCACGATCTCGGTTCACTGCAATCTGCGTCTCCCAGGTTCAAGTGATTCTCCTGCCTTAGTCTCCTGAGTAGCTGGGACTAGAGGCACCCGCCACCCCACCCAGCTAATTTTTCTATATTTCGTAGAGACAGGATTTCACCATTTTGGCCAGGCTGATCTCGAACTCCTGACCTCAGGTGATTCGCCTGCCTTGGCCTTCTAAAGTGCTGGGATTGCAGATATGAGTCACTATGCCTGGCCAAAACCACCTTTTAAAAAAATGTAGAATGACCTAGTGAGAGGAAGATTATTAAAATGGAAACAGAATGGGTTTTGAAGGTTTAGTTCTAATCTTATCTCTACTGTTCTACCCCTGGAAAAATTACACTGTGTGACTCTCAGATTCCTCATTTGTAAAATGGGGAAAGTAATACCTCCACGCAGAGTTAGTGTCACAGTTACCAAGTTCTCAGCATCAGGGAGGCGCCACTAGGCAGTAGAGCTTGCATTCAGTGAAGGCATCCGTGCGTGCCTTGTGTTACCAAAGATCTTGGAAAATCTCAATTTAAGATTTGGGGACACATGTCGTTGCTAAATTTATTGCAAGTTTCAACTTTCAATTTTGAGCATCCTGGCAAACAAACCCACAATAACCTATTTAGCGTACCACTGACATAAATATGTTTTCTAGTGAAATCAGCACTGTATATTTTTAAGGACCACAAGTCCACAAAATCATATCTTGCTTTCGTGCCAACTTAATCGTCACAACTAGCTCTAAGACTCCATTTTAAACCTAATTGCTTCAAGGTGGCAAGAAACATATAGGACTTTATTTGTTTAGGCTATTTGCAAAAGGAAATACAGCCTGTCCCCATGCACATTCTATTGATGTGGTATGTGGTTGTTCACTATGAAAACAGAACCATTTAAAATTGTGTGGCACTAAACACACCCTGGTATGATGAAGTGTGAAAGAAAGGAAACACAGAACTCAAGCACCAGGAAAAATGAACAATCTCCTTGCAGTGAAACGTTGATATGATACTGGCACAAAGGCAAAAGGAATTCAGAAATAACACAACAAACTTACTCTTTTCTTACTTTAGTCATTTAACCCTTTCTTTCACTTTCTAGTAACAAGCACACATTTTTTACATAGAAAGAAAAACACAGTTGTAAAAGATTATTTCACCCCTACTAAAATGAATGGTACCTATAAAGGGCAATGACACACAAAGATTACAGCATATGAATATGAAATTTGCATATGCACATGAAATTTGTTTTTCCTTTGAAAGCAACACAGGTTTAATTATGTTATTAAGTAGAATTTTAACAAGCAATTATGTGTGCTATTCTGAAGACTATAAATGACGTCTGCTATTATTCAAAATAGTGAAGACTATAAATGATGTCTGCTACTATTCAAAATAGTGAAGACATGGAAACCTAAATGCCTGTCAATGGTCAACTGGATAAAGCAAATGTGGTACATATACACCATGGAATATGATGCAGCCATAAAAAAGAACAAGATCATGTTCTCTGCAGTGACATGGATGGAGCTGGAGGCCATTATTCTTAACAAACTAAGACAGGAACAGAAAACCAAATACTCACATATTCTCACTTATAAGTGAGAGCCAAATGATGAGAACACATGGACACATAGAGGAGAACAAAACACTAGGGCCTATCAGACGGTGGAAACTGGGAGGAAGGAAAGGATCCTGAAAAAATAATTAATGGGTACTAGGCTTAATACCTGGATGATGAAATAATCTGTGAAAAAAACCTCCACGACACAAGTTTACTTATGTAACAAACCTGCACTTGTATCCCTGAACTTAAAGTAATAGCTATAAAAAGATGCATGGTACAGTCTCAAACATAAGAGAGGCTGTAATTCAAAATATTGCTATTAAAACTTTTCCTTAATACTTTTAAATTGCAAATGAGAAAAGAGATATGTGCAGAAAAGTGCATCAATAAAGTTTAGTTTTTTCAAGATGTTTGTTTGTTAATTCATGTGTTTATTTACGTTTCAGTTGTTGTTGATTGTGTATTTGGGGGTGAGGCTGGGGATATTTATTTCCTGAGGACCTCTGCATTTTCTGACTCATATTTGAATGTGCTAAGGCAAACCGAGAAAATTCAAAATTGTGTCCAACTATTTGACTTCTCATGTCAGGTACCAAAACAAAACATATGGGATTACATCAAAGAGCATACTAGGGATTCCTGAGTTAAGGAGAAAAAAGTGTGTAACATTCCTAACTAGAGTGATGGGGTGTGAACTATTTAAGGAAAGTTATCGTCGGCATTGACAAATATTTGTTATGTAAGGCACTAGCCTCCCTGTAAAGCAAGACAATACCAATGAACTCAGAATGTAAGCAACCCACGTCCTGATACTGAAGTTATCCTGGACTTTCCTGCCTGTGTCCACACAGATAGGAACCCTAGTCATGATGAAACTGAACATCCACACTGGCAGTTAGCTCCATGATAGGACATGTAGGCACAAATAGTTCAAATTGCTCAGAGGGAAAAGTGAAAAGCACATTGTGCAATCTGACTCTTTGGAATGTCAATGTGAGGCATGAATCACCTGACAGAATTTGCCTCAGTCCATTTAAAGACATTATTCAAAGAAACTCATCCACACATCACTGCCCAACAAGGAGATGTTTCTATTTCAAAAATAAATAAGATCCTCAGACAATTTTTTCACAGCAGACATCATGATTATTGAATATGTGATAATCCACAATGTGTTCAGTCCTTCTGGATTACAAAGGACACATTGTAGGAAACTGCAGATTTGGCGACAGCAAGGCACTAAGAGTCAGAAATCCTACGTTCTAGACCATGCCAAACCACTTCCCAAACAGGTGATCCTGGACAATTACCTTCATCTTGCTAAATTGTATTTTTATTTTCTTCTTTGTTAAAAATAGTAGTAAGAGTTTCTGCATTTTTCGTCACATGGGGGTTGCATGGGAATCAAAAGAAATGAAGTCTATAACAATATTTGATAAAGCTTAATGTACAGGGACATTATAATAATCATGATCATTATTAAATATTTTTATATGAGCAAAAGCTTTTAAAAGAAATTTTTAATTCAAGTCATGGGAATAAATGAGACTGTTCAGAGAACTTGTAATATAAGTCAGAAAGAGGCAAAAGAAAACAAAAGCCATGAGAACACTAATACTTAGAAATAAGGCAGACCCAGCAGCCCATAAAGAAGTGAGAAGGTGGGATTGAAGTACCAGGGAACTTCTGTGTTATAGGTGTCAAGAGAGGAGAGGAGTGGCAAAGTGCCTCCCAAATGAGTCAAATAGGGTGATCATAAGTAAATGGAAATTCTTAGCTTTTGTAACGAGAAAGTCACAGCTCAGTTTCTATCAGCTGATTTTTGCTTTTTCTTGGCAGAGTCACATTTTCTTGTTTCCACACATCTCTGGTAATTTTAATTGGATATTTGACATCAACACTGTTGTTCGATGTCTGGATTCCTGTCTTCCTTTAAAATACTCTGTACTTCGTTCTGGAAGGAGACTAATCTATTTGAAGATCAATTTGACTTTTACAAGTCTTTCTTAGGATGTTTTTAAGCTTTGTTAGAGAGGGTTTAGAGTAGCTTTTGCTCCAGGGCTAGGTGAGCCCTGCACTGAAGATGTGGCCTTTGTGGAGCTTCTACTGAATGCAACTCTTCAACAAAGGTGCAGAGATAGACTGAACAGTGACTTGAGCAGAGATCTTCATCCCACTTATTGGTATTTGGTTATTTATGACTTAATTTTGTTAATATTTCTTAATGTTTGACTCTATGTGGGTAATAACTGTGTCTACTTTGGTTAGCCTTCTATTTTCACCAGTTAACACAATTCCCATAACACTGGCCCATAATAGGGTCTTAAATAAATACTTGCTGAATAAATAAGGAAATAATGAATGAATGAATGAATGACTGGAAGAACCAGTCTCTGCTTTCCAAATGCATGTGTAATGTTATGTGAATGCAACACTTGTATGTCATATTACATGGGAATTTTATTTCAACATCAAGTCTCCTTTAAAAACAATTTACTTTGTTTTCTAGTGGAATGTATCCTGTTTGAATCTAGAACATGACCCTTTCACGAAACTGGTTGTCATTTTGTGAACTTTGAGGAATGCCAACCAGGAAGGAACAGTTTGCATTATGAGAAATTTGAGTAGGTACCTACTCAATTAGATGACAGTCATACTTCAGAAACACAGCTTAAAACAAATGAACAGCTCTACCTGGCCAAATGCAACCTCAGCAAATAACTGTTCTAGGCACCTTAACAACATACATGAGAAAAAATGAATCCAGACTTAACCGTACAAAATAACTAAAATGTTCTTCTTACCTGCAAGACATATTTTGTAAGTGAAGGGAAGTGGCTTCTGCTTTACTGGATGATACCAGATTAATAATTGATCACACGTGGGATATTGCTAGCTTATTCTTCTAATAAATGACTTTCAAAGCCTGATGATGGAAAAGTTAAAATCTTTAGTGATGCTTTCTGCACATATTGTCTTCTTCACAAGAGACAATTGAGCATTTATAGTTTTTGTAAGAATGAGAATTTTCTCAACATATTAAAATACTATTCTCCCTAATTTTGTGCTGCCATACCCCTACTCTACACTAGCAAAATAGGAGGAAACTAAAGCCAAATGACTAGAGAAAAGCAATCTCATACATTGATAGAAATACAAAATGACCTTATCTTTAAAAAGGGAATTTGGAAATGACTAACAGAATGACTTAGGCATTCATCTTTGACTCAGGAATCTCATTTCTAGAGATCTATCCTAAAACAACAAGACAAAAAATAAGAAACAGAGAGGTGTGCAAGCCCATTCCTTGCAGCATTATGGCTAATAAAGAGGGTTCAAGAGCACTGTTCTCCCATGTTTCAATAAACTATGCTATGTCCTCACAACAGAGTACTATAGAGCTGTACAATTAAAAGATGAGTAATTCTAGAAGCTTTAGTGTATAGAATATTTAACTAAGAAGAGTATGTGTGTATATACATATGTATCTACACGAAACATGTTTCATTTTAATAACTTAAACAATTGTACCTACAGAGGATTAAGTGCATGTAAGAGACAGGAACAGAAACAACTCTTGCCTGAATATACATTGTCTTCTATAATTGACAAACAACTCATGTAAATGTTTAACATTATATTAAACAAAATTAAAATTACAAAGGCTATTCTTAAAATCAAAAGCAAATTGAAAATAATAAACTAAACCTGTTTATCAGGTTAGTAGCATATCCATAAAAAGAGAAAAATTTCAAGTAATTTTAAAGACTATTGATTTACTATACCTCCCTACTGGCTTAGATACCTAAGAACAATCTTAACTCTTTTCAATAATCACATTATTAGTGACAGAAGTGATACAACTATTCAAAGAATATATTATTATTTTCTCCATGTAATGACTAATTATTGTGAGATAAATCAAATGAGCAATTATGTTGCTGTCATTGAGGACTGGCTTTTTAACCATGAAAGGAACAAGATACAGATGTAAGGCTCATAAGATGAATAAAAACCTGTAGTCTTAAATTTTATTTAAAATTAGCAATCGGTATGATCTCACATTGTATATCATATCTGCGATTACACACACACACCACATATATATATATATATATATATATATAGTGTATGTGTGTGTGTGTGTGTGTGTGTGTGTGTGTTTCTTAGCTTTGTCCTCTGGAAAAGTCTAGAAACAGTGACTAACTCAATAGCAATTAGCACCTCTAGCACAAAGATTATGGTCTCTAAATACGATTTCCCACTAAAAGGAGCCAGAATTCCTTGGTGAAATAATTGCTTTCAGCTTGAGAAAGGAAATGTTAAATGTGAGTCTGAAACATCTTTTCTTTCCGGAAAGTAGGAAGCTAGCAAAGTCTATTGATATCATGAGCAAAGAATTCAACAGCCACATTCAAGAGTTTTTCACTAGCCATTGATGGGCAAATTCAAACACAAATAACATTAATAAATGAAATAAATTTTATTAAGCATGTAAATTCATGTCTTTAAAATAATACTGTATTAGCCTATTCTCATGCTTCTAATAAAGGCATACAGGAGACTAGGAAATTTATAAAGAAGAAAGGTTTAATGGACTCACAGTTCCACATGGCTGAGGAGGCCTCACAATCATAGCAGAAGGCAAAGGAGAAGCAAAGGCACATCTTACATGGTTGCAGGCAAGAGGGCATGTGCAGGGGAACTCGCCTTTATAAAACAATCAATCAGATCTCATGAGACTTGCTGTCACAATGACAGCACAGGAAAAACTTGCCCCCATGTTTAAATTACCTCCCATCAGTTCACTCCCACAACACGTGGGGATTAGTACAATTCAAGATAAGATTTGGTTGGGGACACTGAGCCAAACCATGTCAAATACTTAAGTCAAATTTCAGTGATCATCCTCCAAGAGTGAAAGGAAAACAATTTATTATTTTGAAAACTAGTAGATAAGAGGATATAACCAAGCATTTACATTGCTTTTCCTATAGTAACCTTACCACAGAGTAAACAAATAATATATAATGGAATGGTATTGCTTATAGATACACTGCAGACAATAAATTTAAAAGAAAGGATCACATTAAGACATCACCCTTTTAGGCCGGGCGCGGTGGCTCACGCCTGTAATCCCAGCACTTTGGGAGGCCGAGGCAGGTGGATCACGAGGTCAAGAGATCAAGACCATCCTGGTCAACATGGTGAAAC
>NW_016107329.1:7621529-7635158 GCF_001604975.1 Cebus imitator
AAAAAAAAAAAAAAAAAAAAAAAAAAAAAAAAAAAAAAAAAAAAGACATCACCCTTTTGTAAGACTTTTACTTATTTTTAATGTATTTTAGTCAGATTAGTCATCTACCTTTACAAAAAAAGACATGGCTAGACATTGTGCATCTCCTAATAGCAAATATAATTCTGCCTACAGGGATTTTTGAATACAAGGTAAAATAGAGTAAATAAAACCCTAACCTTACCAAGATTTTAGATTTACTAGTTTATAAGAAATACAGGTTTCAAAGGAATTACACTACACAATCTGGACAATAAAAACTTTCTTAGGACAAATGACCCTGTTTCTTCAACAAATAAAATGCAAGGAAAAAAGCCAACAAGGTCTATAGCTTAAAGGCGGTTTAAAAGATAAATCAATCAACTGCAAGATATAGATCTTTTCGGGACTTCTAAGTCAGGCAAACTCTAAGAGAAGAAAAGAGAATCAGGAAAATTAGAACACTTACTAGATATTTAATAATTAAGTGGCCAGGTGTGGTGGCTCATGTCTGTAATCCCAGCATTCTGAGAGGCTGAGGCAGGTGGATCATTTGAGGTCATGAGTTTGAGACCAGCCTGGCCAACATGGTGAAACCCGATCTCTACTAAAAATACAAAAATTAGCTTGGCACAGTGGTGCACATCTGCAATCCCAGCTACTTGGGAGGCTGAGGCAGAGAATCACTTGAACCCAGGAAGTGGAGGTTACATGAGCCAAGAGCTTCCCACTGCTCTCTGACTTGGGTGACAAAGAAAAACTTTGTCTCAAAATAAAATAATATTAAGGAAGAATTTTTAATTTTTAAGTATGATTATCAAGTTAACCTTTTGAAAGAGTTCTAAACTTTCAGAGATGTATATTGAAATATTCATGGAGGAAGTTATATGATGTCTGGTCTGGGATTTGCTTCAAAATATTTGGCAAGGGACACGGTGCAAGATAGGATTATAGATGAAGCAAGTCTTGAACTTTTTCACCCTGTTTGGTTATACTTTCTGGAGTTCTACAGAGTAGACAGTTACAGGTGTTAATGGCCTGCTATTTTAAAAACAGAGGGGCAGCCAGGGTTGTGGCACATTCCTGTAACCCCAGCACTTTGGGAGACCAAGGCAGGCTTGTGGCTTGAGCTCAGAAGTTTGAGACCAGATTGGGCAACATGAATAAACCCCGTCTCTACAAAAAAATTAGCTGGGCATGGTAGTGCATGCCTGTAGTCCCAGCTATGTGGGAAACTAAGGTGGGAAAATTGCTTGAGCCCAGGAGGTGGAGGTTACAGTTAGCTGTCATCACACAACTGCACGCCAGCCTGGGCAACAGAGCCAGAAAAAAAAAAAAAAAAAAACCAAAAAAGTGAAAATAATATTACTTGGCTCAGCTATAGAAAATCAGATCATATATATCTCCGTCAAGGCATCCACACTTCTGATGATCAATTTGATCTCTTATTTAAAAAGGGCCAAATCCCTTGCCTGCTTCATAAAGCAGGGAAATGTGATCATATGAACTCTGAAACACTTTCTATGTGCATAATGCTAAGGGTGGGTAAAAGGAGGGTGATAAGTGCCCAGTTAGTATTTAATGACTGATTTTGATGACAGCTAATTTTATTGAAGAATTACTAAGTGGTCGGCATTATTAGCAGCGTTTCGTGTGCATTAGCTCATTTAATCCTCAAACAACTCTGTGAGAGAAGTATGGACATCTTTTCAAAGATAAGAATACTGAGGCAATCAAAGGTTAGTTAAGTTGCCCTAAATCACACCCTTTAGGTGTCATTGGCAGGGAATGAAGTCAGGATTCACAGCCAGGCAGCCCTGGATTCTTAAGCACCATATTCTGCTGCATATTTATTTGATGCATTTTTGCTTGTTGATATTTGTCATCAATCAATATTGATTATTGCTATTTATTTGAAAACTCTGATAGGAAAGATAAAGGAACAGAAAAATACATATGGAAACATTTGAACAGCTGTTCAATCAGGCTAATAATTTAGTTCCTTAGAATAAGCATATGTGTGAAATGTATATTAACAAAAGCTAAGCACTGAACAAGGAAGAGCAGGATGGAGGAATTAAAAGACCAGCAAGTCCTTGGTTTGATCACCTTATTGTCCGAAGCCCTTGAAATCCCCACACCCATATGCCCACTCAGCAGAATAAAGCCCCTGAAGTTACCAGAATATTTAACTATTACGTAAGACTCCTCAAGCATTCCCCTTGAAGGAATCACTCCCATAGCCAAACCAAGCGGCTTATCAAGACGTCATTTCCAATCATGTACACTAAGTCACCATTCAGAGAGAATTGCGGAGAATACTTTCTTCATCTAATGATTTTCCAGGGGCCTTTGGGATTTCTTACCAACTGCCATCACTGGCAACTGCCTACCTTCATATGGCTTCAGAGAATTTCCCTGCTAACAGAGATTGTTCCGGAAATAGCTATAAACACCTATTATCTCCCTTCCCAGAGCTCTCTTTAACAATAAGACCCTTCTCTTGGCCATTATTTTCATCGTTATTTTGACTTCTCCCTTGTCCCCTAAGTCCAATGAGTTGATTGGAAACCTTCCCACGTAATCTGTCATTCTTGCTTTCTTCCCATTCCCAAGGCCACTGGATTTGACTAGACACCATAGTGAGCAAGGAGGTAAGAAGAGACTAGCAATGCAGAGAAGGCAAAAATTCCTCAGCAGAACTTCCTTTCCAACCAAAAGCAGCCCAAGAAAACACTTCCCTTCGAACAAAGAGCAGCCTGGAAGATTGGTCTGCAAACATAGATAAGGGAACTGGAAGCTTGCAGCGGGGAGGTGTCTGCCACTGCAGCAGCAGAAAGGGGTACCTGGGGCCAGGCATGTCTACCGCGGGCCTCCACCCCCCTCCCCCTTCTTTTTAGCACATGCGCAGTAGGAAAGCAAGGTGGAATAGCTCAGGCAAAGGACCCACCTGCATAATAAAAGGTTGGGGTGGGGGCTGCCAGAGATTCACAATGTATGCTGATGGCACACCTGATCTTAACCAGCTTTTCACACCCTTTGTAGGTAAAATACTGCCTCTCCACTAGCTCACTTATCAAAACGCTTGCGTTTCACTGTGGGATGGCAACCCTTTTTGGGACCCCTCTGTGCAGCAGAGAGCTGTTCTCTTTCTTTCACCTATTAAATTTCTTTTTCTGCTCTGACCTCACCCTTGGTGTGTCTGCATCCTTGATTTCCTTGGCTGTGAGACTAGCAACTTGGGCACCACCCCAGGCAACAAGGCCGTTTCAATACGGGAAGCAGTGTTTTCAATCCCCTGTTACCAAAAATTGGCCTAAGGCTTCCCTCTAAAAAAGTAGCCCAAAGTAGACATGGCAAATATTTGCTACATTTGATAATAAACCAATAAATTGCTAATAAGTGACTGAAATAGTTAGCATATATCTACCTTATTTTGATGACTGATCACATTTCTAGTTCCCCTGGAGACGGAAACAGTATGCTTTCCTTCTCTACACAAGCAATGCTTTATGCAGAGACACAAACTTTAAATCAGAATACAAATGCAGCAAGTTTTAATTCTGCTTCTCATTATCCAGCAAAAATCATGGGGAAGAAGGAAAGCATCCTTAGTCAAAAGGGGTACAGAGACATAGAACCTCCCCACCACACTGCAGTTATGCAGAGCACCTGCAGGCAGTAGAGAAAGAAGATGGTGCTTCCGTGGGGCCCTGGCAAACAAGGCCCTCTGTCATGCTAGGAGACAGGGGCAGCAGTCTTACCATCTCCCCAGGGATATAGAAGTTAAGAAGGAATTACTTAGGCAGATAGCGAGGGCATGGGAAAACTGGGTTAGGCTTTTCTTTTAATGAGAAGCAGCCCCAAATCATTTTCTAACCAAGAGCAGCCTGTAAGCTGGGAGCTTGCATCCGCGAATGCCAGCAGGAACTAAGGACTAGACATTTTCAAAATGGTGGCTTCATCTTCTTTTCCCTGCTACCACGTGTATTGTAAGGAGCAGACAAGATGGCTCAGATCAACTGGAAAGCCCATTTGCATAACAAGATTATAGTGGAGCGACCAGCCTTCCCCGCACACTATGTAGAAGTCATACCTGATCAAACCATCTGTGAGCCCTATGTAAATCAGACACCATCTTCTCCAGCATATCTATAAAATCTGTTTTGGTCCAGCATCCCACCACTTTTCAGATGTCCCTCTCTCTCTCTCTCTCAAGGAGCTGTTCTCCTCTCTCCTTTCTTCTGTCTATTAAACTTTCCACTCCTTAACCCACCCTCATGTGTCTGTGTCCTGAATCATTTGTTGGCATGAGATGACAAACCCCAGGGTGTATACCCCAGACAGTGTGGCTGCTTCACCAGCAGGGACAGCAGCTGTTGCATGAATTGGAGATGAACAGGAGGTGAGTCTGATGTCTTGGAATTTTGAGGAAAGTGGGTAGAAAGTTGCCAAGCAAGCTGAAGAGACAAGCAAAAGTGATCGTGTTCTGGAAGAATCCTTAGCAAGACAACACTCAGAACTTCAATCAAGGTGATTGGTCTGAAAGGAGGAATTACATGTAAATAAAACACAACCATGCAAAACCACAGGCTTGTTGTTAAAACTTATCTAGAGACTAACCGTGAAAAAGCCAGCTTGGATTATTGATGAAGGACATTCAGAAAAGCACAATTTTGCCATGCTTATTTAAAGAGCAGAGATGATGGTGTTATTGGTCTGTAGCCCAATGGTAAAATTGGGATGACTGGGTGTCACGAGACCATGCTATTCCTCAGCCCTCTCAACACTCACCTAACAAGCTTCCAAATTTACTGTTTCTCAGTCATTGTAAGGATGCCGCATGTTATGGGGATGCTTATAGAATGGACGTGTTCTACATAGAGAACACGAAAAGCTACAACATTTTCTTTTATAAATTAATATTTTGGCATTTATATTAGTTCCCCTAAATCTAAATAACCATGGGATTATTGACAAATTTGACTTTCCATTACTTTAAAGCCAAGGCTGGATGCTGACCACAGTGACTTTATGTAGTACCACATTCTACCAGCTGGGATGTCTGGGTAACAGCCTCCCCAGACGGCAGCCTCCCTCCAGCACCAAGCAGGTTTAAGAGTCTGTTTGTTTTCATTTTAGCTATGCAGATTTGCCAAATTTTATCCCTTTAGACTTCAGTTTTCTCATAGGTAATATGATGCATTGGCCTGAATGTTTTCTGAGCACTTCCAGTATCAGTGAGTCTCTTCACTGAAAACATTGTTGACTTTCTTTTTTGATTCTTCTGATTTTCTTTTTAATGTCAAAAAAGCACTATGGTAAAAGTCTTTCAGTAAAACCGGAATCTTGGGGCTTGTTTCTAAGTCTGACATGCTAAACAAATTAAAGAAATGTTCAACTGATTAGTCATACCCTTCTTCAATTCCTATGGGAATACGGGTTAGTTGTGCATGAGAAAATCAGCCAATTTTGACATGAAGATATCTTTCAGGTAGGTAGGCCACTTGTAATGAATTAAATCATTAAAGAAAGTCTATTTACTTGTTGCCTAAATACAAGCCTGAAGATTTCATGTAAGCTGCCATGCACGTACTCCTAAATACAATTCCACAGAAGTGACAAGCCGTCATCATTCACGTTAATGTTTATTTGGGCAACTGCATTGTTTGAAATAATCAACTAATTTATCACAGCAGATATGTGAGAGAAGGGAGGGAGCTTTATCTGTACTAAGGAAAGAAATAACATTTCTGCTTACCATTTGTCAGTTTTAAGTCGTTAATAAATGTTTGTAATAATTTTCATATTTTGATATGGTATTCATTTGTAAGAATATGCAATTTTTAAGATTTATGATGAGAATGTTTCTTTCATAACATTCAGATTTGAAAAGTTTTAGGAAAACTATTCATTATGTCTCAAAAGTTAAATGCATGAAAAATGAAATACCTCTTACCGGTTGCAGTTTTCTAAACGTAAGTAACGCCTATTACTTTGATAATTAACTCAAGTATATTAACAATAATTGAAAGCTCTTGAGGGTTACAGGTTGATAAAAAGCCTGGACATGTAGAATAGTCATCCTTATGTTAAAATTATTTTTATCCTCAAAGCCAACATAACAAAGTAAGAATTATGTCAGTATTTCTGGCTGTCCTACCCAGACCTGGGTGCTGATTGGTGATTGTTAATAGAGTCAAACACACCTTCCTATGTCCAGCTCCACTCTCCAAATCGAACTGCTCTCCCTTTGCCACCCAGAAACCACATTGAAACCTGGAATCTAAAGAATGTGTTTGCATTATCAAAGAACTCTCCCTCTCCCAAGGGGTCCACCCTGGGATTCCATTCTAGTGACTTTACAAAACTACAAAACGCTTCTAATTACTAATTAGTTAGTTCCCATAATCCACTTAAGGACTTGTTTACTTGTTAACAGAGAGGGTGGGGAATCTAGCCTTATATGTCAGTGGAACATCATAAAAAAGATAAACATTATCTGAAGTGATCACGATGTTCTTGAATACCTGAGCCAGAGAGAATTAAGAGCTTGTCATCTTCCTTCTGATTTTCCAAATGAACACACAGGAGAGGCCTCCCTAAAGTCACCCTGGGAAATGTGTCTGCCTGCAACCCCATTCACAGCCCCTGGCACTGGCTTGTCATTAGATGGTGTTCAATGAATGCTTGTTGAATTGAACTAACACAACGTGGATTTACACCGTCAGATAGCTAGTTCTAAAAAGTATAGACCTGCACTTCAGCCATGCAACGCTTTTCAGATGTTTCCCACTCTGATGCAGGGAAAGATGCCTTTTACCATAACAGAACCACACCAAGAAAGATCAAACAAAATCACACCAAGAGAGTGCACGTGCAAGTAATCTCGTTTGCAATGATTGCAGCATGCACCGAGTTCAAAACATCTCACTCACACTTTATGAGCGAAAAAGAAAACACCTATATCCTGGCACAGGAAAACCTGAGCCATGGAGATGTCCAGTGCTTTGTGTAAATGACATTCCTTTCATGGAGACAAATTGACACATGGGGCCTAAAAGCCATTCTGTAAGACATATTCCAAAAATAAATGTTTCAGTACCTTTTCAGACTGTGCATTTAACAGCAAAAAACAGCCCTTAGCTTCTAGGTCACATGTACCAAACAGTAGTTCACTACGATGCAGTAAGACCCCGCCACACTTACTAATTTTATACGAAGAGGATGAAATGAAGTTGTCTAGGGAACAGGACAAGAGGAAAGGGGTTTAGGAACTCAGAATTTTGTTCTGGCTGTGATGCTAATTTTCCTGTGACCTCAGCCAAGTCCTATAAATTGTTACTATCTGCAAAGTGAAGATAATGGACAAGTCTCACAGGATAGTTGTGGAGATTAATTAGGCAGCTCATTTGAGATTCAAAGTGCTGTGAGCCCACAAGAAAAGTCCTGGGGAAGAACAAAGGCGGGGCCCACGCTTCGTTTCAGCAGGCCGGGACCACACCAAAGGCGCTTCAGGGATGCATTTGGTGGCACCCCGGTATTTGTTAATTAACTGGTATTAGGAAGTCATTATGGTTACCAGGGGTTAATGGAAAGATTGAACTTGCAAAACTGGGCCCATAGAGGCGTAAATCCAGGGCTCCTTTGTTCAAAGGGGATCGGGCCCTTTAGCATTAAACCTATCTGGAGTGTGTTTCCTGGCATTTCAAATATCTTTTGGAAATCCAAAGCAGACAGTTGTTAACATGAACATTTTATTTTCTAGTGAAAGATGAAATCTTTTACTTCTCAATATGTTCAAGACAAAAATTATTTAAGAAAAAAAAAAAGAAAGAACAAGTTAATCACTATGCCTTTAGTGATCCTCTGATGGAAAAGTTCCATTTCTGCATCCCATACACCTACAGCTAGGGGGTGAATGCTCACATGCATGCACACACACACATAGAGCTGAATGAGAAGTCTGGGAAGAAACCAGCATAACACTCAGGGGAGGAGCCCAGAGGAGTCCCTAGCTCTCACAGAAGGAACTCAGGCGAAGTACACAGCATAGAATAAAATAGATCCCAGAATTTTCAAAGCAAGCCTCAGCTTTGCAAAAGAAGCTCAAATGAATACAAAGCAGTCAGGGAAGTTATAGAAGGAAGTGAAACGTTTGACTTTTTGTGAAAGGTGTCTTTTGAGGGCAAATTTTGTGAGAGGTATAAGTGGAAGGGAGGCGTATGGATAAAGATCAAAAGTACTACATTCCCTAGGCTGGTTTCCATGTGCCTCTGTTGGTGGAGGCTAGAGTGTGCATTTCAGCAGATGCACTAAAATCCTGGCATCTCTAACCAGCCCCAGTCCTCCCATTTGAATATGGCTCTATATAGATGACAAGCATGAAAAGCCATACATACTGCAGTAGACACTCAGTCCTTGAAAGAGCACTACATTTCTACCTGCCAGGAGAATCCACTTCATAAAGAAGCAAGGAAAGAGGGAGAAAGATAAGAACAAGCTGTAATTAAAGCAGGACTAAGAAATGAAGCAGGAAGATGCCCCTCGAAGAATAATACAAGATGACTAACAGGGCTCAGGACACGCTATCCTCGAATATGGCATGCTGGCATTTAAAGAGGCAGCAGGAGCAGGAAGGTCTCTCTGACCTTCTCCGTTTTCCCCTAAAGCCAGCCATGAAAGAATTCTCTGGCCTATCTCTAAAACAGGCCTTAACATTCTCATTGCAGAAGAGTGCTCCCTATATTGGGAGGAAAGAAATGAAGACACAAAGACACCAAGATGAATCTGAACAAGTCTTGCTAAGTTCCTCCCATGCTGTAACCATTAGGTCACACCCATTTTGTCCGGTCATATTTTTTTGCATGACCGTGCAACTCTTTGTCAAACCTAAACATCCAAAGATTTCCCTGTGTCTTCGGGTCTTCGTGTCCAAAGGCTCCCATGTCACGTAAAACTTACCTTAAGTGCATGTATGTGCTTTCTTCTCGTGCATCTGTCATTTGACACAGTGGGTCTCAGCCAGGCACCTTTCCTCCCCTATGCTCCTTTTCTGTCCATGCCACTGGCTTGCACAAAGTATTGGAATATGTATTGAAGTCTGGAGGTCTAGTCACAGGGCAGTAGCTACCTTCTAGATGGGCATCCATTCTTTCCATTTAATTCTTATGGATGAAAGATACACAGTATGGTCTTGAAATGGATTAATGTCTAGAGAAACAGACGCTGGCCCGGACACCATGGTCTGCACAACGTGGATATTCTGTATATTCAGTGCTCTCCAGAGAGAAAAGACTTGTTTTTCAAAATTACCACCTCTGACATTAAGAACACTAAGCTGGGGTTTAACGTTGCTTTCTCTCTGGTCTTGGAATTTCTGCGGCTTGGGCTGACTGCCCCTGCCAGTTGTTAGGGGTAGAATGAGAGACCGTCCTTCTTGTTTAATAAGGTCAGACAGGCCTTGCTCTCCCAGCCTTGCAGGGCCTTGGTTGTCTGAGGAAAGTGGCCTGGGTGAAAATCCTAAGCAGCAGTTGACTTTTCAAGGGAGAAACAGAGGCTGTGTTTAACATGTCTGCCCCCATTCTGGCTTAATACGACTAGAGAATACACATTGAAATACTTAAAACATAAATCTCTAAATAAGAAGGGGTCGGGGGGTTGATGGGTGGTGAATACCAATGGTGCAACAATCATCTGCCCTTAAACAAGGTTCAGGCTGTCCAGGCGTCTTTGGAATTTGATGCCCCACATCCTTCCCTCTCCTCATTGTCCTTCGCCAGCCCCTTGCTCCTGCCCTTCCTCCCTGCCTTTCTCATCCTTCCTTTCTCTGCTCACTGATCTTGCGGATCTCTCTACCTCTTTTGTCTCTTTTTCATCACCACAACAATTGACTGTTGCTTTCTCTGTAGTCTTGGAATTTCTGTGGCTTGGGCTGCCAAACCCTGCCAGTTGTTAGGGGCAGGGTAAGGGGCGACCCTTCTTGTTTAAGCTAAGAGAGGCCTTGTTCTTCTGGCCTTACAGGAGCCTTGGCTGTCTCAGGGGAGTGGCCTGGGGAAAGACTCTAAGTGCAGGATTTATCATCACAACCACAGTGGAAAGGGAAGAGGGACAACTCCCATATACCTAAGGCAGCACCAAGCCTGTCCTTCAGAAGCAGCAGGACTTGTGTGAGCCCTGGCCTCTCTTAGCTCCAGTCTCTCCATGGGAAGCTGCGGGCTCCCCAGCAGTGTCCTCTGCCTGGCACTGTGACTGCAGCCCACCCAGCCCTGTCTTCTCTAAAGGACAGCATCAGTGTGTCATGCAAAATCCTCCAACACTTCTACCGCGCCCTGCCACAACAGACATATACGTATGTACTTGGCTTTCCAGATTTCTCATAACACAGTTCTGCCCTGACTATTCAGAAACATTTCTCAATATTTCCCCAAACGCACTGGGACCACTTGGGCTTGGCAGCCTTCCTCTTCCCTGTGATCACACCCTGAGGCACCTGCCTGAGTGTCTCCCAGCTTGCCTTTTCCGGGCATCAGACCCGTCTTGTTGCGCTCTGAAATCCTTCCCCAAAGGCCGTCACTGACATGGCCATGACCCAGGGAACCCCCTTGGCATGGAATTTCTTGGCCTTTTTTATTTTTGACTGCAGGGCTTCACTCTAAGCCACTGTGTTTGCTCATCACCTTTTCTAAAGCAGACCCTGCCCATCAACTTTCTACCTCTACCTGGCTTAATTTGTCTTCATAGTTTATCATTACCTGAAATTAAGTTACACAGTTATATAATAATTGTCCCTTGTTCCTGGCGAGTGATATATCCCATGATGGTCAGTACCTTGTTTATATTGTACACAAGATGTGTCCCCATTGCCTACATCTGCGTGGAAGACAAGAACACAGTCAACCACAAATGTTTGCATGGCACCTACGAAGGGGCACACCATCCAAGTGCTTTTTTATTTTATGGATTGAATCCCCACAATAATTATTTCTTTTTTCTTAACTTATTTTGAGATGGGGTCTCACTCTTCTTGCCCAGGCTGGAGTGCAGTGGCAGGATCTTGGCTCACTGCAACCTCCCCCTCCCTGGTTCAAGCGATTCTCCTGCCTCAGCTTCCCAGATAGCTGGGACTACAGGCATGTGCCACCACTCCTGGCTAATTTTTTGTATTTTTTGTAGAGATGGGGTTTCAGCATGTTGACCAGGCAGCTCTCGAACTGCTGACCTCAAGGGGTTCCCCCACCTTGGTGTCCCAAAGTGCTGGGATTACAGGCGTAAACCCCCATGTCGAGCCAAGGTAAGTATAATTATTAGCCCATTCACAGATCAGCAAACCGAATCACAGATAGGGTGCATAAAACCCTTATGCACACTACTAGTATGTGGCCAGCCCAAGATTCAAGTGCAAGAGGGTTGTATCCAGAGGTCCAGAGTTTAGCTAATGGATGCTACGTCATAGGCACTCAATAATTACCTTGAATGAACAGAGGAGTAAAAGTCATTTTCTGTCAACTGTAGTTTCCTTATGGCAGCACACATGCTCTTTCTTTCTTTCTTTCTTTTTTTTTTTTTTTTTTTTTTTTTTTTTGAGACAGAGTATTGCTCTGTCACCAGACTGGAGTGTAATGGAGTGATCTCGGCTCACTGCAACCTCCGCCTCCTGGGTTCAAGCAATTCTTTTGCCTCAGACTCCTGAGTAGCTGGGATTACAGGCATGTGCCACCACGCCTGGCTAATTTTTGTATTTTTAGTGGAGACAGGGTTTCACCATTTTGGTTAGGCTGGTCTCGAACTCATGATCTCGTGATCCACCCACTTCAGCCTCCCAAAGTGCTGGGATTACAGGCGTGAGCTACGGCACCCAGCCGCACACATGAACTTTCTAACTCTATCCCCATCTCAGACCTAAGCAGGTGACATGACCCTTAGTAAATTCAGTGCCCCAGAACTGGCTAATACCACAGACCCTCTATTTTGAGGATGCTCTCACCTGACTAGGTGCACACGACTGAGAAAACACTTCACCAGCTCTTCAATCTGCACTCCATACATCAAAGAACACTTGAGAATTGCTTTTCAGGAAGAACTTTAAAAATAAAATGATGCCTATTAATATGTCAGTCTCTTACCAAGAAGTGCTCAGGCACATGACCCATAGAAGCATGATGGTAACTTGGATTTAAAGAGACCTGGGTCCCAATGCCATCGTTTTGCTAAGTGACCTTGAAAAAGCCTTTAGTCATATGCAGCTCAGTTTCGTCACCTGCAAAATGATGATGACATTGGTATCTCTTTCCTAAAGTCTATGTGCCTCAAACACAGTAAGCACGAGAAGACATTAACTATCATAATTGTTAAATATCATCAACGACTCACCTACTACTTGTATGGGAGGGTGGGGAGAGTTCTGAACGTGAGACAAGTAGACATAATAAAGACTGTGTAGGACTTTTTAACCCTAAGCTTGTTTGAAGATTTTTACCTACAATATTAAATAATACCATTTGTATGTTATTCCACAAACAGTTATGGAGTGGCTAGGATGAGAAGGGATGACCTGCAGTGCTAGATCTTAATTCTAATTACTCCTTTATCATGATTTCGATACTACACTGTTTTGCAACCTAGGGGAACACGATTACCATTCCTAGGAGTTAGGAAAAGGAGCCGGCAGTCACAGGGGCCAGGACTGAGGCATTCAGAAACAAAAGGCAGGCTGGCACGGTGGCTCACGCTTGTAATCCCAACACTTTGGGAGGCTGAGGTCAGTGGATCAATTGAGGTCAGGAGCTTGAGAAAACAAAACAAAACAAAACAAAACAAAACAAAACAAAACAAAACAAAACATCAGCCCGATGTGGTAGAGCACACTTGTAATTCAGCTACTTGGGAGGCTGAGACAGGAGAATCAGTTAAACCCAGGAGGCAGAGGTTGAAGTGAGGCAAGATCATGCCACTGCAATCTAGCCTGGGCAACAGAGCAAGACTTCATATCAAAATTAAGAGAAAAAAAGAATGGGAAAGAAACAAAGGCAAAGTGATACACCGGAAGGCTATTGAAATCAGAAAGGGATTCCCCAAATTTAGGGCTATGGTACCAATGTATCCACAATCACAGCAGAAGGAAAGTGGTCCTAACCTTGCGAAGGACACAATCTATGGAATAGGTAATGAAGGATTTCAGACTATCTTTCTTCTGAGGTGATGAGAGGACATGGGATATGGTACTGAAGGTGTAACAGCAGTAAGGGTGATGGCTTCATGCCAGCCAGCGCTGGGACCTAAAGAAGAAGAAGGAGAGTAAAGATGGGAGAAAAGAGCTGAGTTTAGGTATTGCCTGAATCATGAGAGGAACAAAACTAAGCTCCTCTTCCATAGTGACACTGGCACTAGGGTTGCCAAATAAAATACAGGATGTTCAGTGAACTTTGAATTTCAGATAAACAATGAATGTTTTTTAGTCTGAGTATATCCCAAATATTGCATGTGATTTACTTATACTGAAAGTATTTCTTGTCAATCTGAAATTCAAACCTAACTCGGCATCCAGTGTTTTTTTTTTTTTTTTTTTTTTTTTTTTTTTTTTTTTTTTTTTTTTTTTTTTTTTTTTTTTTT
>NW_016107329.1:7637168-7711429 GCF_001604975.1 Cebus imitator
GACGGTGCTTTTCTGACTCTGCACCAAGAACCGCCACACCAAGGCAGCGGCAAAACCGCCTCACCGGCCTCAAGAGTCACGCTGGCGACACGTGGGGCTCCTCCGCTGGGAATCTCCTGGTGTGTGAGCAACAAAAATTGATTTGAAAGTGTGGCGTCCTCTCGTTCTCTGCTCTTTCAGTGGGAGCTGCAATCCCGAGCTGCTAGTGATCAGCCATCTTGGATCTCTCTCCGGCATCCAGTGTTTGTATCTGTTAAATCCGGTATGACCACCCTATCTGGGATGCCCACCTGGAGTCTCTAAAAAGAAAAGGAAGAAATGGCAGGTTATTAGATGGCAGGTGTATCGGAGTTCTTTAGAGAAACAAAATCAACAGGGTGAATACATTGTGTGTGTGTGTGCATGCATGTGTGTGTGCATTTGTGTGTGTGCATGCATGTGTGTGTGCATGTATGTGTGCATGCATGTGTGTGTGCATGCATGTGTGTGTGCATGTGTGTGCGTGCATGTGTGTGTGCATGCATGTGTGTGCATGCATGTGTGTGCGCACATGTGTGTGCGCGCATGCATGTGTGTACATATGTGTGCGTGCATGTGTGTGTGTACATGCATGTGTGTGTGTGCATGCATGTGCGTGTGGAGAGAGAAAGAAAGAAAACGCAAGAGAGAGGGAGAGAGAGACTTATTCGAAGGATTGGCTCATGCAATTTTGGGGACTGTTAAGTCCACAATTTTCAGGGTGCGCTGGCAGGCTGGAGGCCAGGGGACTGTTGGCATTGAAGCTCATCGTCAAAGGCAGTCAGCTGTCAGAATTCCCTCCCCCTCATGGCATTCAGGTTTTTTCCTATTCAGGCCGTCTACTGATTGGATGAGGCCCACCCACACCACGCAGGGTAATCTGCTTTACTCAAAGTCTGCTGATTTACATTTTAACATTAAAATGTAATTTAATTGAACTTACATTTTAAAAATACCTTGGCAGAAACATCCTTTGACCAACTCTCTGGGTACTGTGGCCTAGCCAAGTTGACACATAAAAATAACTAACACATTAGGGAAGGCAGCTGGCTTCCAATTAACAACATATTCATGGGAATCTCATCACAGAAGGACGTGTTAAATCATAAAGCAAAACAGCAAACACATATACTGCAACAGCACAAGTGCTCTGGGCATATGCCTTGCTAAAGGGAACCTTTTTTCTTTTTTGAACCGGTTGCCTGGAGATGCTTTGTTTTGCTTTGCTTTTTTTCCTTTTTTAAAACATTGATCCTTGGATGAAAGGAAGTGAAGGTTACTATTTGTTTTAGCTCCTGCTCACAACAGAATGGCTGTGAGAGAAATAGCGAATTTGAAAGGGCTTAGCTTGCTGGAGCCAAGCAGAATTCGAAGACTCTCTAGATCACTGTAGACACAACAAGTCGTATGGCCAGCGCTTACTCATTTGGCCACATAGGCACTTGCTTGGACTCCCAGTCAAAAGCTAAATTTAGCAGAACAACTGTCGGCCAGCTTCCCTGTTTGAAGGTGAGAGCTCACGGGGCCAGCGAGCTCCCCGTTGGTCTCTGTTCACTGCTTCGCAGCAAGAGGTTCAATGATGTCAGCATCTGGGGAAACCTCGGTGGACCTCGGACGGCCGTCCCATGGGTGATAAGCCGCCCACCCTGGGTTGGGAGCCAGAGAAGAGCGTCTGGTCCCACTCCTGGCTTCACCCGCCTGTTTCCCGCAGCTTTCCTCTAATCATCCACCTACACCCGCTGCCCAGTTCCCTAGAAACCTGCCTAGTGTAAAAGGAAGCAATTCTGGAGAAGCGATTCAGAAATCAGAAAGCAAGGCCCTGTCCTACGAGTTCTCTCCTGGATGAGGACAGAGGAGGGTAAACCCAAGCAGGGGGTGCTTCTGCCACACCCAGGTTTTGTTTACTTGCCTTTTCTGTAGATTGAGAAAAACATCTCCCTTAGCCTCCAGAGGGAGAAAACAGGGCCATATTTCCCCGAGCCATATGAGGAAAGTGGGTGATTTTCAGCTCTAATTAGAGCTGGCTCTAAGAAAACACACCATGTGCGTGAGATCTGCTTCTTCTCACATAACCCAATTGAGGAAATTTCCCCAATTAGATCTTGTTTCTTGTCTCTTTTAATCAGCAAGACTTTATACAATGATGCTCCTACTATACTCTCATCCAATTTGCAGATCCACATATAAATAACAATGAGCATAGTAGGAAGTGTTTTATTCTTCTTTATTGAGTGCTCATCAACTTCCAGATACCGTCTTGAGGAATCCACACATACTCACGTATTTACTCCTAGGAGGTAGGGACTATCATGACATCTGGCTTCAAAACTCCCTCCGTTCCTCAAGGGGAATCATTTTTTGGGCATTTCATAATAATAACTATTGACATATTAAGTCTTATAAAGCTTTTAAAGGTGTTTCTAAGAACTCATCTTCTTTCCTCTTTATTACTACTAGTGAGATAAGGTATTTTTTTGTTAACATCCCCATCACCTCCATTGGAAAAGTGGGGGAGATCAGACAGGGAGAGGTTGAGGGATCAGCCTGGCTTCCCCTGGGTGTGCAGGTGAGCTGTGTGACTCTGTACCAGACGTTCTGTCTGCCGAAGCACAGGTCCCCTTACCTGAAGTCATCCCATGCAGTGTCAGAAATCTGTTCCCATCTTAGTGTCAAAGTTCTTTCCAAATGCAACCATAAGCCAAAAAGAAATGAATACCTTCCCTCCATAAACCATTATTCCAATTTCTTTTGCTCTTGCCAGTCACAATCATCTGCCTTCTGGTCTTCCAAAGGAAGAATCAAAGAAGATGCTTCCAAAGGAGCCGTCAAAATCAAGGAATCATCTCTGATAATCGTCCTCCTTCTCAACATGATATTTGAAGCGTCCATGTCCAATTGGTTGAACAAATACTAACCTAGCAGCACCACATCCCACTATGATATGGCAGGGGCAAAGATAGGGGAAGAAAGATGGCTCCAGAGATCATGGTTTTATAAAGTCATGGAGGAGATAAGTGGAACATGAATCATTATCAACCGAAATAAGAAACGAGAGGACACAAGAGAAGTATCTTGAAACATGCTTGTTAATGTGAGGGACCTCATGGAGGGTGTTTTTACTTCCAAGTGTAGCAGAGACGAGAAGAAACCAGAAAGCATGTAGCATCTGAGCTGAGCGTGGAAGGATTCTGGATCTACAGAAATAGGGCAAGCTGATGCTCAGAAGTCCGAGTGAAAAGACAAAGCAGTTTTCCCTTAAGTTTCTGTAGACTAGCATTAGCTAGGGACTTCAACTGAAGCAAGCGTCATGCATGCAATGTTGAGTAATGGTCCATAATGTAACTGCGTGGTTTCAGAAGTGTATGTGTTGGCAGAGAGAGACATAGTGTTCACATTACAGGTCCACATACTTGCTAACTACCATATTTCACTGAACAAAAGATGGACATTTTTTCATGGCTAGTATCTCTCAAGTTAGTCTTTCAATAAATGGCATTTTATATTGCTAATAGGCAGCATTTTTAATAGCACATGAAGTACATATATCTTATATTGATAATAGCTCAGATTTGATTGATTATATCATGTAACCTTAGGCACATTACTTAATCTTTCAGTGTCTAAGTTCTTACAAAATTGTACAATCTGGTAACATCCAGATCTTAGGTTGATTATGGTAATTAAAGAAATATATTATACATAAAGTGCCTTAAACAATATTGTCTGGCACACAGCAATTGCTCACTACATGTTAGTTATAATCATTGCCTTTTGTAATATTCAGGGACATGAAATGAGTTGAACAATTGTCTGATCTTTCTCAACAGGCCATGCAAGAAATGTATCTGTTTTATTCTCCTGTATTCCTAGTTCTTAGATATCTGTTCTATCCTGGTACTTATTATGTATTTATTTAGTGTGGAGTTTATGAGGGAAAATGAATACAGTATGTTCTTCCCTACCTGTGTGACTAATTTTTATTCCTGACTTTTTTCAATAAGAGATCTTTTTTTTGCTTGTATTTCTATTTTTTCCAACAAGAAGTTTTTTGTGGTAGACCTACAATAACTCTACCATAAAAAACCCAGTCCATTCAATCAACAAACACTTCATTTAATATGTAAAAATCACAACATCCAAATAAACTCTAAAATACTTCAATAGCACTTTAAAAAATTAAACACAAAATTACCATTTCCCATCCAATGTCACCCTCCAGGAGGAAATTATTGTTATTTTCTATGAATCTTCCCAAACTATTTTCTCGATGCTTCTACAAGCAAGTAGTGTGCACTGAGTGAAACAGTGATTGTGTGAGAAGATACTTAAGCCTCCATGAGCAATGTCACACAAAAACAGAACAAACTCTCACCTGGCCAGTGGCAAAACTACCTAGTCTCCCAGGCCACACTGCATCCAGACTTCTCCTCTCATGGCTCCCATTTCCTGATAGGGATGAAATCTGGAGACAGTTAGGGGCACTTAGGGTGGACTTCTTCCAGGAGTGAAAGCTCTGGAAAAGGCGGAGCCAGTCTTGAGAGCTCAGAAGCGCCAGTGTGTCCAAAGCATGCTCAGGAAGCTCACGCTCCCCACCATGTATACTTTTAAATGCTCTCTTTCTCCCGTCTGCCTGGGATTAACATCAGGTGCGCTTGTCTTTGTGGAACTATGTGTTTTTCAAGCTCTCTAGATGATCATCTGACAAAAAGAATCAAAATTCAAATGTCAACAACTTTTGATCCAGTGACTCTACAGGCAGAAATTGATCCAAAGAAATAAAAAGGTAAGTGCAGGACTGTATATGTAAGAATGTTCAGGTCATTGCTTTTATTTTTTAACATTATTTACTTATTTATTTTAATTAACAAATTAAAATTGTATATATTTATCATATACAACAGGTTGTTTTTGAAATATGTATAGACTGTGAAATGGCTCAGCTGAGCTAATTAACATATGCATTACTCCAGAGACATCTTTTTTTGAGGTGAGAACACTTTTAAAATGTAGTCTCCTAGAAAGTTTCAAGAATACAATATATTGTTATCATCTACATTTGCCATGTGATCCACTTGACTGACATTTTATATCCTTTGACCAAACTCTCCCCAATCCCCACCCCAATCCCAGCCCCTCAAAACCACTGTTCTACTCTCTACTTCTGAGTTCAGCTTTCCACAGCATCACTATTAAATAAGATACATCACAAGCCGAATTAACCATTGGTAGAGGCGTTATTAAGTTATTGTAGATATATGCAAAGACCTTTATGTTCCATTTAAAAACAATGAACCAAGGGAGGCCCAGGTGGGAGGATCACTTGAGGTCAGGAGTCTGAGACCAGCCTGGCCAACATAGTCAAACCATGTCTCTACTAAAAATGTAAAAATTAGCCGGGCATGGTGGCACACACCTGCAGTCCCAGCTACCCAGGAGGTTAAGGTAGGAGAATTGCTTGAATGTGGGAGGTGGAGGTTGCAGTGAGCCAAGATGGTGCCACTGCACTCCAACCTGGATGGCAGAGACTCCATCTCAAAAATTAAATAAATAAATAAAATTCAAAAATAAAATTAAGAAATGATGAAACATATCTATATTTATTGGTATAAAATTTTTTTAACTTCAAGATTTGTTTTGTTTTGAATTACAGGTTGTCATTTTCAGAATTATACACACAAACATGTAAATATGCAGTAAATCTGGATACAGATTTTAAAATTTAGCTGTGGTGGTCTCTAAGAGATTTCTAGTGATTCTTTTCTTCTCTGTAATTCATGGTATTCTCTGCTTTTTGATAATCGTCATATTGTAACTTTTATAATAAAATGAGCTATTTTAATTTGAAAAAATTGTAAGTTCTATCTTCACTGTGAAGTTTTCTCCCAGTATTTTGCGGCTCCCAGAGGCGACATGAGTCTCAGGCCCTAGCCCTTGCCTAGTTCTGCGGTGTCATCTCACCCACCCTGGTCAACCCGTTGTTAGAAAGAGCCAGGAAAGAAAGATGAGAAAGGAAGAGAGGGAGGGAGAAAATGGTCTTCAAGAAAATAAAACTATTGTCTGATGAGATTCAGCCCAGATTTCCTGTTAAATGATGCAAATTCAAATTGTTGATATATATCACCAACATGACATGTGAAACTATTATCTCAAAGCATATTAGAAAATACTACATACGAAAACACTGACAAATATGCTGTAGTTGATTAGCACCAGAGATGATTATTGTTCTTTTCGTGTGTGATTGAAGGTGATAGACAGATGGTTTTCTCAACCTATATAACTTAAGATACAGATCATTCACAGTACAACTTAGGATCTCATTAGTCAGTACGATTTTATGAAGGCAAGACTGTGAGTGTCACTCTTTCTTGCTTAAGTGGAAAGGGGTGATTGATTTCTGGCAGACTTGTTTTATACAGTTTGAAAAATCTATTCTGTATTCATATGGTTTGTAAGGTTGTTGTTATGACTTGGAGAAAAAAAATCCCAAAAGAAAAGCCTTGTAGAATCTAATATGTAGGATTTTTTTTTCTCAGATTTTGCCCATTTCTGTCTCATTTTGCTTATAGGAGACTGAGAGTCCCTGGAGGCAGGGTGTAATTAAAAAAAAAAAAAAGTTGTTCTTCCCCCAAATTTACGACAATTGAAAGAAAATCCACTTTCTACCTGTATCCCCGCATGGAAGAATGACAAGTCCACCTCAATAGAAAGTCCAGGATTCTATCAAAAACCAAATCGCCTAGTATTTCCAGCTACCTTCAACTCTGTCCTTCCTACACGTTTGGCTATGTATTTTTGTCAGAAAGACAGACTCAGTCTTTTGCCAGGGAATTTTCTAGCATCCTGCCACTAACATCTGCACAGAATAGAATGCTTTGGAAGATCAGATGAAAAAAAACAACCTCTGAAGAGTGAGAAACATACTAGTGTTTCTGTTTGAAGCAACAGAATGTGCAAGAGTAAGTGCCAACTAAATCCCATCAATGAACCCTTGTGCCCGGCCAAAGCTTCAGCCTGCAAAGGGACCGAGGCCACTTGACAAAGGTGAAGGAGCCGTGAAGTGACTTCCCGCTCCGGCCACGCAGAGCACATTCTGGACAGAACAACCGTTCTGCAGGCACTCGATCCTCTCCTTATGCAAAATACTCTGAAACTGCCCTTGAAAGCTTTTCTCACGTTTTATCGTTTTTCTTCTCCAGCACATTGTAAACTCTAGAAAACAGAAAATATGGCTAATATATTCGCCAATCGGTTCTGCCACACAGTAGATGCTAAACGATAGTTGAAGGAAAGAGGAAAGGAAGGAGGAAAGGATCTGTGTATTTATCCAATTACATTTCCTCTGCTATCCACACTGCGTTGCTTGCTTTTTGAAAATGCACCTAGCACGGTGCCTGGCAGGGAGTAAAATAATCAATATATGTCTGCTAAATTTAGTAGATTATTTAGTGCTCATTAGGTTAACAGTAGATTAAAGCTGACATAGTTTAAAAGAATGCTTATATAGACATGCTTATAAATAAGCACTTTAAATGAATTGGCTTCATACAAAGAAGTTTTTGAGTCTGTTCTGATAGGGAATTATTTCTGTTACTAAATCTTCTATATGCCGGGCATATTTCTAAGGCTGGAGCAAGTGACTGTCAATTTGCCAGGACTGGATGGGTCAGCTTTGCACCGGCAGGAAGACTTCTGGTTCCAATCAGATTCACTCTAGGTAGATCAGTTAGGAGAACATTTGGAGGGCTGGTTCCAGTGGACTAGAAAGATTATGCCTCAACTCAGCTATTGTGATACTTTAAGATTATTTTTTGTCAGAGGTGGAATGACCTGCTCCCAGAGTTCCCTCCTGCAAGAACAAACATACATTAAAATGCCATGGGAGAGGGAAGATGGGAACCATTATCAGATTCTATCTTCTCCCCAAAGCTCACACTCTCTGCTGCTCAGAGCTGTTGCTAAGCTACAGCAAGGATGCAAACTTTCCAGGTCCAATCTCAGCTTTACCTGGCTGGATGAGTGATGTGAGCAAGCCAGAGCATCTTTCTTGGTTTTCTAATCTGCAAAATGGGAAGAAATAATCTCTGTCTGTAGAATAATTGTCACAGTGATTAAAGTGAGCTTCAGCATTATCTTGTGCAGCATTAATCACGGTGCACATGTGTTGCTGCTAGATGTCTCTAAGGAGTCCTTACTGTGTGTCAAGTATTTTGCAAAGCACTTTAAGTGTATCAAAAATCCACAACAAACCTATAAAGAAGGTCATAATTCTAGTAGTAGTACCTTCTACAGATGTGGAAATTTATAGACAGGTGTGAAAGACACAGGCTCTGCACAAGTAAGGTGGTGATTTTATTCCAGTGATTGAAGTCGGAAGAATGACTCAGTAATAGCTCAAAGGAAAGGAAGGAACCTGAGGTCCCACACAAGCAGGTAGACGTGAGTCTTATGGGAATCTGGAGGAAGGATGGTCCAGGTTCCTGTCACCAAGGAGGGGTGCAGGAGGGGAGCATTTGGAGTATTCGGTAAGCCATTCCCTGGCACACAAAAGTGGTGGAAGTTCTCACTGCTGCTGTATTCCTGGAAGTACAAGGTTGAGGTAAAATTCAATATTAAAATTCATGGGTAATTCATCTGTAATCCCAGAACTTTAGGAGGCCAAGGAGGGCAGATCACTTGAGGCCAGGAGTTTGAGACCAGCCTGGTCAACATGGTGAAACCCACACCATCTCTACTAAAAACACAAAAATTAGCCGGGTGTGGTGGTGGACACCTGTAATCCCAGCTACTTGGGAGGCTGAGGCAGGAGAATCACTTGAACCTATAAAGTGGAGATTGTGTGAGCCAAGATTGTGCCAGTGCATTCTAGCAGTTTTGGCAAAACAGCAATTACTTGTTCACCCCAATTTAATGGTAGTGGTAGTAAATAGAATCTTAATAATGATGGCAGTGCTAATAGGACACATTTATTGATGATTTGCTCTGTGACATGTCCCTCGTACACTAAAATCTTTATATGCTTTACGCGTACAATAACCTTACAGGTAAATTTCCTGATTTTTCTGTTTTGCAGGTCAAAATGTCAACTTTCACAGAGATCACATAAAACTCATCCAAGTAAAACTGACAGGAAGTGGAAGCGTTGCCTTTGCACCTGATAAAGCATTGGCTTTTGCATCAGATTCACCCCTGATAACATAGGAGAGTTTCCATGCAAGAGGTCTCTTTATATGTTCAGCAATGAAACAACTCTCTTGATGAGAACAAGAGTTTATGTTCGTTCTTTCTTTCTCTTCTTTCTTTCTTTCTCTTTCTTTCTTTCTTTTCTTTCTTTCCTTCTTTCTTTCTTTTTCTTTCTCTCTTTTTCTTTCTTTCTTTCTTCTTCTTTCTTATCTTTCTTTTCTTTCTCTCTCTTGTCTTTCTGTCTTCTTGGAGTCTTGCTCTCTCATCCCCGGTGGATTGCAATGGTACAATCTTGGCTCACTGCAATTCTGCCTCCTGGGTTCAAGCACTTTTCCTGCCTCAGCCTCCCAAATAGCTGGGATTACAGGTACCCACCATCATGCCCAGCTAGTTTTTGTATTTTTGTAGAGATGGTGTTCACCATGTTGGCCAGGCTGGTCTTGAATTCCTGACTTCAGTAATCCACCCACCTCAGTCTCCCAAAGTTCTGGGTTTACAGGCGTGAGCCACCATGCCTGGCCAGTTCTGTTTCTTTTCTTTCAATTTTCTTGTTTTAACTTATAGACAAGCATCACACAACATGCCCGAGTCTTCCAAGATCCCTGAGTCTTCCAAGATCTCTGATTAGGGGTGAAAAATTACATAATAGTGACTTTTAAGATTAACATATTGTAATATTAATTTTAAAAAAATGGCTAGAAAGAGAGGTCAAACATATGGGAAAGTCAATCTAGAGAAAATCTTTACATTGACTTCCTGATGCTCTATGCATCGTTGCATACATTGATAACTGTGAGATGCACAAAAAGGTTATGCTGAGGTATCATCTCTAAGAATTCAATACAGGAGAGAGGTCAAGATTGTCTTTTGTGAGTAAATCAACAAGCCAACTTAATAGATCAGAGCAGAATTAAGGCAAAATTAATTTAAGATAATGGAAGGTCTCCCTGGCTAGAGTAAACCTGAACTGAAGGAATTAGCTTTTTAAAGAAAGAATGTGCCTTTTAAAAAGAGAAAGAAGTAGAGAGTAGTTAAAGAAAAGTGAAAAGACAAACACTGAGTGGTTTCACCCAAGCCCTGTCCAGGAAGAGTGTGGTTTCCCATGCGCATGAGAAGCTGATGCCCTTCAACATCAGAAGGCAGCTAGTCAAACCTTTTCCTAATTTCATACTCACTATGCAGGTTAAAGGCGATCAGTAAAAATCATACTGTCCTCCCTGAGTGGGGATGGTGGCTAATTTAAAAAAAAAATCACTGCCGATAATTACACAAATGATTTCTACATATCTTAAATATTTTGTTCAAACTCATTAAAACATAAATTTACATTCATTTACATTGATGTTTTCACTAATGATTGCACTAACTGGACCTTGCCATAATATTTCTTGCATTAACACACAGAAGACAAATTATAAATCGTCTGTTTCTTCTTGTTTTTGTTTTAAGTCAGAGTACAAATTTACTAACCCCTGTGAAACAACTTAATTCAGATAAGGTTAGTCAAGAGTTTTCTCCTCAGTATTTCCTGTTGTCCCATCAACATTCATTTGGAAAAAGAATAGTGTTAAACATTAAGGTATTTTGTGTGAGATTATGAACTGCTATATTTAGAATTTTGTTGTAAACCCAACTTTAAAAGCAGTGTTCATGATTAGAAGTAGCTTGTTAAGACAGCATTCCTCCCCTACACGACCCAGGGCGGACATTGCCTGCAAGCTCACATGGGCAGTGAAGTGCCAGTGCCATGTTTCCTGGGGCCTGTGTTGGAAGAACTTCATACCCTAAGCCAAGGACACAGGATGTGCTGCGTCCTTACACTCCCCTGTCCCTGGGAACGGGGTGAGGTACTCCAGTGAGCCTAGCACAAAGGTTCCTTGAGTCAGGAAATGCCCTTAGATTCCTCAGGCAGCAGCGCCCCCCCCAGGCAAGCACGGGGTGGCCTGGCTGGGGCCCTGCGCTATAGAGTGACTCAGATCATACACACGCACACCCTGAGCACCCAACTACACACACCCTAACACACACACCGTACACGCATACAATACACACACACCTCTACACATATACCCCTACACATACACCTACACACACTCCCCTAACACACACCCTATGCACACACATCCTAACACACACACACCTATACACACACCTACACACACCCTAACACACACACCGTACACGCATACAATACACACACACCTCTACACATATACCCCTACACATACACCTACACACACTCCCCTAACACACACCCTATGCACACACATCCTAACACACACACACCTATACACACACCTACACACACCCTAACACACACCTCTACACACATACCTACACACACCCCTACATACACCCTACACACACTTGCCTATACACACACCTCTACACACACCCTCCACACACACACCTCTATACACCCTTCACACACATGCCTATACACATACCTACACACACATATGCCCCTACACACACCCTAACACACACCTCTACACACACACCTATACACACACCCCAACATACACCCTACACACACACACCCCTCTATACACCCTACACACACATGCCTATACACACACCTACACACATACATATGCTACACACATTCTCTGACACACTACACACACCCCTATACACATACTCCTACACATACACACTCCCCTAACACACCATACATAACACTTCTACACACACCCTACACACACACCTACAGACACAACTACAAACACACTCCCTTACACACCCTACACACACACCTAGAGACACAGCTACACAATTCACACCCTATGCACACTTTATGCACACATACCCTACACACACAAGCCTATACACACACCTACACATGCACATACCTCTACACACACTCCCCTAACACACACCACTATATACACGCCTAGACACATACCCCTAGATGTACCCACTCCCTTAACACACACCCTACATATACATGTCTACACACACACCAGCACACACACTCCCCTAACACACACCCTACACACACACAACACACATATATACCTCTACACATACACTTCCCTAACACACACCATACACACACCCCTACACACACCCCAACACACACCTACACACACTCCTACACAAACATATCCAAATACATATACAGCTTCACACACATCCCTACACACACAACTCTACACACACTCCTGCATACCCAAACACCCCTACACACATATCTGCATACATACATACACACACCTACATACATACACTTACATGCATATACATGTACACACCTACACACATACACACCTGCACACACAACCCTATACATCTACACCTATACAAGCACAACTCTAAAGAAAAACACCCCTACACACACACATCTGCATGCAATCATACACACATATACCCCTGCATACATATATATATACACACACACAGACACACACACACAGATCTACACACACATACCTACACAGACACCTTTACTGTATTAGTCTGTTTTCAAGCTGTTAATAAATTGCTCAAGACTGGGCAATTTACAAAAGAAAGAGAGGTTTAATGCACTTACAGTTTCAGGCGGCTGGGGAGGCATCACAATTATGGCAGAAGGCAAGAAGTAAGTCATGTCTTATATGGATGGCAGCAGGGAAAAGGAGAGCTTGTGCAGGGAAACTACTTATAAAACCATCAGATCTCATAAGACTTATTCACTATCATGAGAACAGCACAGGAAAGAACTGCCCTCGTGTTTCAGTTACCTCCCACTGGGTCCCTCCCACAACATGTGGGAATTCAAGCTGAGATTTGGGTGGAGACACAGCCAAACCATATCATTCCACCCCTGGCCCCTCTGAAATCTCATGTCCTCACATTTCAAAAACAATCCTGTCTTCCCAGCAGTCCCCCAAAGTCTTAACTCATTTCAGCATTAACTCCAAAGCCCACAATCCAAAGTTTCATCTGAGACAAGGTAAGTCCCCTCTGCATATGAGCCTGTAAAATCAAAAGCAAGTTACTTACTTCCTAGACTCAATGGGGCTATAGGCATTGGGTAAATACAGCTGTTTCAAATGGGAGAAATTGGCCAAAACAAAGGAGCTACAGGCTCTAAGCAAGTCCAAAATCAAGCAGGGACGTCAAGTCTGAAAGCTCTAAAATATCTCCTTTGACTCTGAGTCTCACATCCAGGTTATGCTGATGCCAAGAGGTGGGTTCCCATGGTCTTGGGCAGCTCCACCCCTGTGGCTTTGCAGGTACAGGCCCCCATCCCAGCTGCTGTCACAAAACTGGCATTGAGTGTCTATAGCTTTTCCAGGTGCATGATGCAAGCTGTCAGTGGACCAACCATTCTGGGGTCTGGAGGATAGTGGCCCTCTTCTCACGGCTCTGCTAGCAGTGCCCCAGTTGGGACATTACATGGGGGCTTCAACCACACATTTCCCTTGTGCACTGCTCTAGCAAAGATTCTCCATAAGGACCCTGCCACTGCAGCAAACTTCTGCCTGGACATCCAGGTGTTTCCTTACATCCTCTGAAATACAGGTGGAGTTTTCCAAACTCCAATTCTTGACTTCTGTGTACTCGCAGGCTTAACATCACATGCCAAGGCTTGAGGCATTCATCCTCTGAAGCTATGGCTCAAACTCTGTGTTGGCCTCTTTCATCCATGGTTTGAGTGGCTGGGATACAGGGCATCAAGTCCTTAGGCTGCACACAGCATGGGGACCCTGGCCTGGATGATGAAACCACTTTTTCCTCCCAAACCTCTGGGTCCATAATGGAAAGGGCTGCCATGAAGACCTCTGACATGCCCTGGAGACATTTTCCTCATTTTCATGGGTATTAACATTTAGCTTCTTTTTCCTTATGCACATTTATGCAGCTTGAATTTCTCCTCGGAAAATAGATTTTCTTTTTTATCACCTTGTCAGGCTGAAAATTTTCTGAACTTTCATGCCCTGCTTCTCTTATAAAATTGAATGCCTTTAACAGCACCCAAGTTACCCTTTGAATGCTTTGGTGCTTAGAAATTTCTTCCACCAGGTGCCCTAAATCATCTCTCTCAAGTTCAGAGTTCCTCAAATCTCTAGGGCAGGAGCAAAATGCTGCCAGTCTCCCTGATAAAACATAACAAGAGTCACCTTTGCTCCAGTTCCCAACAAGTTTCTCATCTCCATCTGAGACCACCTCAGCCTGGACTTTATTGTCCATATTGCTATCAGCATTTTGGACAAAGCCATTCATTGAGTCTCTAGAAAGTTCCAAACTTTCCCACATTTTTCTATCTTCTTCTGAGCCCTCCAAACTATTCCAACCTCTGCCTGTTGCACAGTTCCAAAGTCACTTCAACAATTTCAGATATCTTTTCAGCAGCACCCCACTCTACTGATACCAATTTACTGCATTAGTCTGTTTTCATGCTGCTGATAAAGACACACCTGAAACTGAGCACTTTACAAAAGAAAGAGTTGTAATGGACTTACAGCTCTGTGTGGCTAGTGAAGCCTCACAATCATGGCAGAAGGCAAGGAGGAGCAAATCATATCTTACATGGATGGCAGCAAGCGAACAGAGAGAGAGCTTGTGCAGGGAAACATCCCCTTATAAAATCATCACATCTTATGAGACTTAATATCACAAGAACAGCATAGGAAAGACCTGCCCCCATGATTCAATTACTTCCCACTGGGTCCCTCCCACAATACATGGAAATTCAAGATGCAATTTGGACACAACCACATCATATCACCTGCACAAATGCACACCCCCCACAAACACTACCCTTCACACACACATACCTCTACAGGCATGCCCCTATGCACACACACACACAAATTCACACAAAGAAAATTATTTCTGAGAACATGAGCACCTCTGCCCTTGAAAACCCAATGTTCTGAGCTGTGGCACTGCTGCCTGTGATCTTCCACATCCATTTCTATAACAAAGGCTGCACAGACAAAAATCAACTCTTTCCCACCTCTCTTTCCTCAATGTCCTCTAAACAAGAAGAGATCATGTCCAGATGAAGAAAAAATTTGGGTTGAGTTCCTGCCATGTCAGATATGGGTCTTGCTTAGATGTGCAGCAGGATTTAAGTGGTCCTTAAATGACAAATTAGCCAGCCATGCCTGGCTGCCACAAGGTTGCTGCAGACCTGCATAATGGAGCCTCCCTCTCCAAGGGTGCTGTCTTTCTTCCTGCTGCTCTGTTTTGTGGGTCTAAAGGGCCTCAAACCCTTGCCCAGTCTTCTCTTGCAGCTGCAGAGGAAAGCTGCAGAGGAAAAATAGTTTGCAATATTAAAAAATTAACATTACTATTCAATTTGTATGCTATGTATTTTAAATCTTTACTCATCTGAGTATTGCTGTCCATGAAGAGAACCCTGTATTAGTTTGTTCTCACACTGTTGATAAAGACATACCCAAGACTGGGTCATTTATAAAGGAAAGAAGTTTAATGGGCTCACAGTTCCACAGACTGGGGAGAACTCACAATCATGGTAGAAGGCAAAGGAGGAGCAAAGGCATTTCTTACATGGCAGCAGTCAAGAGAGCTTTTGCAGGGGAACTCCCCCTTATAAAACCATCAGATCTCGTGAGACTTGCTCACTATCACGAGAAAAGCACAGGAAAGACCTGCCTGGATTATTCAATTACCTCCCACTGGGTCATTCCTACAGTACATGGGAATTATGGGAGCTACAATGCAAGATGAGATTTTGGTGGGGACACAGTCAAACTGTATCAAACACCCAGACACTCACAGTGCTAAAGAAAATACTTTGTCTTTGATAGCTTGCTCATATCATTAATATTGTAGATTTGTATATACTGCTTACTTTGTCATTGTGAAAGTATATTTGTGAGGGAATGGGGGATAGAACATTTTTTACTCAAGAAATTTTGGTAAATAACCACAAATTATTAGACATACAATATGTGGGCCCTCACTGCTCTTATTGCCCGGTATCCACAAGGCCCATCTGTGATGATGGTGACTGTATAAGCAGAGCATTCCCACTTCTCTGCTGCTAGAACTTTTCAACTTGCCCTTACATCAATATAGTTGTTAATTTGTCTTTTTTTCCCCTAAGATTATTTTCTTTATGATTGAAAGAAGAGCTCTAAAATGTAGCCCTCATAGAGCAAAACTGAGCAGATGACCATTAGACCAGATGCATCTGTCATATGTATGAAGTTTGGCCCTTTTCTGATAGAGGAAAAAACATGTCAAAATTACCGATATTTATAAATTGGAAAATTTCACAACGCTATAACAGTAGATGATCTGAAAACCCAGGCATTCCTTCAGAGCAATGATAGACAGAGCTGAGTCTCAGCTGACGCTGTCTGAAAAAGGAGCCTGCCATTTGTCACAGACTCCACTGCTCCCTTTTTCCAGACACTGAGATCATTGCTGTTTCTCATCATTCTTTCATTGCTGTTCATCAAACAACAGCTTCAGTCTTTCATTTCTGTTCTCTCCCTTGGCAAGAACATTGGAGCTTACCATTGTAAGTGATGGGAACAGCATTATCTCCAAACCTGGGATCCTTCCAACGGGAATTCTACAACTCCTGAGAGTATACGGTTCACATGTGTAGACAATGTCTCTACCTATACTCAGAGATGTAGACTGGCCTCAGTAGAGTTCATTGAGCTAAAACAATACCTGGTGAACAGTGGAATTTATTTTCAAGACTGAACTTAGTTCTCATTAGCTCAAGGTTAACATCAACAAAATAAACCCAACAATGAGGAAAAAAAAGAAAAGAAAAAAAAATGACACCCCTGCACTAAGTATTTTGGCCTAGCTGACATAATCTCAACATTGAATGGTACTGAAAAATATGTTTTCTTGTGTATTCAGTGTGAAGTTTTGGTTGTTTTTCATTTTCCAATGAACATTGAAGTCATCTTTGCATTCTCTGCATTTCTGAAGTCTGGATATGTTTTATTCCTCTCACTGGCAAAACACATCTCAGCTATTGAGTGTTTGCATCTGAGTTCTGGAGTAAGCAGAACTGGTTTGTGTGCTTGCATCTGGGAAATGAATCAGAGCTCCTATTAGACATGATTGCCCTTATTAGTGGATGTGACTTTTCAGCCAGGCCTTTGGGGGTTTTATGACTAACAGGAATGCATGGAAATTGTTCAGGAAAATGAAAGATCTTATTCTAGCAACCTGAGTGAAAAAGAAATAACACAAAATAATACTGGCATTTTTATAACAAAAAGGAGAGAAAGTTTAAGCTGAGGTCACCATGTGAGGTTATGGATGTGATTTTGCAAAGCATGAGATCAGCTTTATGTTGAATAAACCGTGGAAGTTTAACACTTACTGATCATTGGCAAGGCTCAACAAACTGCAGTCAGTGTAGTTTCTAGTCATTGCTTTTGTAAATAACTTTTTGCTGAAATGCAGTTATCCTCATTCATTTACCTGTTGTCTATAGCTGCTTTCACATCACAATGGCAGGATTGAGCATTTGCCACAGAAACCTGTTTAACATATTTACTATAGAGCCCTTTATAGAAAAATTTTGCCAACTCCTGCCCTGGACAGAAGTTTCTGTCTAAATTCCAAATGATTTAAAATTTGACTTTGCTGCAGCGTCCCCAAGAACATGTGTGTTCTCTAGAGGTAGATGGACCTGGATATAAATCCTGGTTTATGTATTCAATGAGTAAATATTATGGAAATATCCACTCTGTGCTAGGTACCAGTATTGGTGATGAGGATCAAAGAGTGCACAAGGCCGGACCCTCCACTCCCAGAGACCTTACATTCCAGCAGTCCTATCACCTAATATTAGAAACTCAGGAAAGGTATTTCTCAGAAAACCTATTTCCTCAGCAGTAGGGTCTACTACTACACAATTTATAGAGTTACAATGGCGATTACATGTTAAAATATGTGAAATTGCCAATAAAATGTCTTCCACGAAGAAATAGTGAAATAAATATTATTTTACTCTGAATAAACAGATGGGTGTGAACTGCTTTATTTTGTTATTTCAGGGTCAATTTCAGCTAGTCAGTAATTTAAGTTAGGGTTGTGTTGTGCTGAAGCTTGCTATGTCGCTTTGATGAATCCTTGGAAGTAAGGTGAATGGGGTGGGGCTGGGCCCACCATGACACTGGGTGTATAGCTGATCAAATTGATCTTCACAGATGAGGGCCAGGGAATACTTGGAAAAAACTGTTAAGACGGGTGGATGATAATCAGATCCATGATTTAGAAAGATAGTTTAAGACGGGTGGATGATAATCAGATCCATGATTTAGAAAGATAGTTTAAGACGGGTGGATAATAATCAGATCCATGATTTAGAAAGATAGTTATGGTACGTGTTTGGATAATAGGTTGATTTGGTAGTTCTGATTTTATACAAGATAGATAACCTGTCTTTAAACACATAAATCCTCAATAACCTGGACCTATGCTGTCAATATAATAGTCACTAGTCAACAAGGCTAGTGAGATTCAAATAAATTAAAATTTAAAAAGCAAGAAAAAAATGAGTACTCCAGCAGAGGAGTCACATTCTCAAGTGCTGAACAGCCACCTGGGACTAGATGCAGTGACAGATATGGGATATTTCTGTTATCACAGGAAACTCTACCGGGTAATGCACAGGACACTTCGGAAAACTTATAAGTTAATGTTTTTTGAACAAATGATATACTGTAATTGCATGGAGTTGATTGTTCTGGCTTAACAGCTCTAGAAATTTGATGATTTTTTGGTAGGAAATGAGGGAGATTGTTGAATAAGAATGAAGGAAATTCTTCTTCGCATTGGGATCTATGATTTGGACCCAGACCATACAACATAGAGCAGCATGGAGGGATTCCAACAATGAGAATGTTTTGACCTGCACTTGTGGATTCAGACCAGGAGCAAGTGCAAAATCCAGTGCCATTGTGATTGACACTAGCTCCACCCTCTAAAGGCAATTCTGTGAGCTCAGCATCTTCTGTAACAGCCAATATCCACGATGACAGTGTGGAGACTTTTGGCCTTAATTGGACACATGTGAGTTGTAAATATATTATTGCAATCAATATTGGCAATAAGAATGCACATTGGTCACCAAAATTAGTAGTATACTCTTTATGAGCTCCAGTGGGACAATGCTGGTCCCCAGCCCATGCAGTCATGCACAGCAAACCAGCAATCTCAGAGAGTCATCAGCTATTGAGGCAGCAGCTAGTGACAAGAGGAAAAGCCTGGAAGGGAAGAACATAAAGAATGCTTCCTGGATGACAACAACTTCTCACAAACTTGCAAAAATACCTGGGAAACACTTTGAGGCAAGCAAATATCTATCAAGGGAATAGGTTATATTGCATACTACAAAAACTTGGATGTAACAGCCAGATGCTGTGGCTTACACCTGCAGTCCCAGCTACTTGGGAGGCTGAGGTAGGGGATGACCTGACACCAGGAGTGAGCAGTAAGCAGTGACCTGTAATCACACCAGACTGAGCAGGTGTTAGAGTGAGAGCTCAACTCTTAAAATTAAAAAAACTTGGATAGAAAAGAATACATACTCTCATTTTATAGTCAAAGCCTGGCGAGGTCTGATATATGGGAATAATCTTTTCTCATCACCAAAGAAACAGTCATTTGAAGGCTTTTTGCATTATTGAAATTAAGAATTTATAATTTTCTTTTGGAATATAATAAAGTTTCTTAATTGGAATGGATGACCCCTGGCAGAGTAGTCTAAAAACACTATAATCATTAGCAGGCTCTTCTTTTTCTTTTCCTTTCTTTGCTTTTCTTTTTCCCCTCCCTCCCTCCCTCTCTCCCTTCCTTCTTTCCTTCCTTCCTTTCCTTCTTTCTTTCTTCTTTTATTCTTTTATTTGTCCTTTCTTTCCTTCTTTCTCTTTCTTCCTTTTTTCCTTTTTGTTCCTTCCTTTCTTCCTTATTTTGATTTCTTGCATCAGAAAAAGAAAACTGGTTATTCTTCAAGTTCTTCTTCATTTCTCCGATAGGTTTACGAAGTTTTATTTATTTAATGGGATCTTCTGAATATTAATGCTGGACAGAATGAAAGTCAGCCTCTCCTCACATATGTGAGAATGTGCATATGACTTGCATGTAGCTAGTTTTTCAAAGGCCCCTGGATGATTTGTATGTGCAGCCAGTATTGAGAGTCACTGTGGAATAGGATAGAGATCCACCAAAAAACTATGGGCAAATCATGATGCCTTTAGAGGCATACTTGTGAGAGTTTATTCCACGGTAGTGCAGAGGAAGGAACAGGAGCAGGTGAATTCTGGTGACTTGTCTATAGTTATTGTCAAGAATCTGAACTAAAATCATGAGATAATTTAAATAAATCTTTGGGTAGAAGAAGTTACAAATTGGAAAAGAAGAGAGTTTCACCTTGTTCTAAAAACTGAGCCTTGGCCATCTCTGCTTAGGTGAGAGAGACATGATTCTTGTTGGATCGCTAGACCCCCGCCTCTTGGGAGCTGAGTTGATGGTAAAGTGGTGGCTAGCTCCAGGGAACTGGTGATGAGTTGTGCAGGTGCTAACGTGCTGGGAACAGGCCATAAGGATCATCACAGCCCTGCGTTCTCCCCTCTTTCGAAGGTGACATATGTACTTACCTCTAACAGAGAATGAGAGATTCCTCCAGAGAATACGGGTCATTTGCCTCAGTAAGTGCATGTGCGCACCTAGGGTAGAAGAGCTCCCAAAATCTGTGTTAAGAATGCAACTGTGCCCTGGAAATCAGGCTCTGGGTTCCAGCAGCAGCTTGGTCTTGGGACTGCAGACTCCTGCTGAGCAGCCCCTCTCCTGTGTGACTGGGATTGGTATCATGTGCCTCCCCAGGAGAGCTCCCGGCATCTGTTCAGAACCTGCTCTGGGAGCCATAAAAGGCTTGCTTGCGATCTGAGCCTCCTATTAGGAGATGACAATACTCGTGGTGCTAGACTCGGAAATCGCCATATGTGCCACCATCTTGCAACCATCTGTGGCCAAAAGCAATATAATTCTGACCAGACACAAGGGCCAGACTTCCAGCCAGCTACTCTGTTTTGATCAAATGAACCCTCCTATCAACCTCCAGAAGTCTGCCGACCATTTGTGTTTTGCACAAGGCCACTTTGAGTGAAAGATGGCACGGTTCTGCCCTGAATTGTTGAAGTAAGTCCCTCGGTCCCTCTGGCCTCAGGAGGAACTTGGCTTTGAGTCAGCTCTCCTGGGAGTCTTGATTTCTCCTGACAGCCCCAGACTCCAAGCCTACATAGGTTTACTGTCTGCCCACATTTGTGTTTTCGCTTGGATCTAGACAAAGCTCATATTGGGCTTTATCACTGGAGTTGCAAGATGGGTTTCAGGGAATATGAACAGGATATATTAATGGTAAAGAAATTCCCCTGTAAAAAAATAAAACAAGTGTATTTCTACATTATAAGTGCTGTATTTGTAAAAACGATATGGAACCATGTTATCTTTGTGAATAATCAGTATTAGTCTAATAAAAACCTACAGAAGTCTAAATTATCTTCTACAGAGTCGACCACCACAGCTACCCTCTCTCATAGAACCATACTTTCAAAACTATATACACATCCATAATATATATTTTTATCATTTTGCTACAAACCATTAAAGTTTTATGAGACACTGAACTGTCATTGAGTCGTGTTTTTAAATGCAATTGTACAGCTAAGATTTAAGCAAGGTTAGATGTACTACTGTGACAAATATTTATAAAACAGAAATGTTTTTATAACAAAGCCTTAAAGACATCTTGAATATATCTGTTTCTTTTCCTTTTGGTCTAGTTAGGTGGGAAAAATTACAGTTCTTGGCATCTTAATTAAAATAATATTATAATGTTAGCAAAACAAACAAAACAATCATTTGACATATTCATGTGGTAATTACATTAAAAAAGATTACTCTCCATTATTCTTCCTGATTGCAATAAGCCATCTGTGCTTGTAAAAATAATAATAGACAATGAATATCATATGCCATATGTACTATGCTGTTTAATAGTAATTAAGCAATAATCCTAAAGCTATCACTTAACAGTGATCATTGCTTAAAGATAATTATTTTGTAATAAATGGTAATCAATTATTTATAATATTAACAATAATTTTATTAATTTTTCTACTTTTAAAAATTGCTGGTGGCCATGGCCTGTCTCAGCAGCTGTGTGGTAAAGTAGTAATTCTGTTTTGTTAATGACAGATTTTCCATGAATCAAAATTCTAGTTATGGTCTATTAGATTTGTAATGTGAGTATTGTATTCTCAAAAATAGGACTGCTATAAATAGCTCATCTATCTTATTCTTAAAAATAAACGGCTTTAATAAAACTTACAGTAAATGTGAAATGTGGAGGGATCGATATCATGAAGCAGAGGGTTCTGCCCCCAGTAAGAATATGTTGATAGAAAAGTACATAATTGAATGTAATTTGGGGAAAGTGGGAAAACTAAGCTATAACTGCCTATTCCAGTTATTTATTTTCCAAATGTATTACTACTGAGTTTAGCTTTAGGCAACCTAATAAGTCATTCCAGGAAATGGCGTGTAATCTTAAAGTAAGGCATCCCTTATACCAGAGCAGAGACTAACTAAACTATACATATTTAAGCAATGAAACAATTTAGAATGCTTATGATTCAAAGCAAGTATTTTGTTTTACTTTTAATACGGCAAAAATAATGCATTGAACTCAAACTATTCTTTCTGAATCTGAATTTCATAGTTAAGGAACAAAGCACTCGGTACAGTCTCTTTACTCTGAATTGCTGTCTGACAAGAAAATACCCATTAGAACACGTTCAACTGTATCTAGATCAGTGTTTCTCAACTTGGGGTGATGTTGTCCACTTGTGGGCATTTGGCAACATCTGGTACATTTTTGGTTGTCATGGATGGGGGAGGGTGCTCATCACAGCCAGCAGGTGGAGTCCAGGGAGGCTGCCCAAGCCCGCTAGGTACAGCGCAGCCCCCACCACAAGGAATCATTTGCCTAAGATGTCAATGACACTGAGATTGAGAATGCCTCATTTAGACACTTGTTTTGGAGTTCGATAATTCACAAAGGGATCAAAGCATTTCGACTGTGAAAGTTTCAAAGCAGAAGGAGGAACATACCTAACTTTCAGGAACATTGTCCCTGTTTCTTTCCACCAGAGGAAAGAGGAAGTAACCCAGGGACAAAAATAATCCCTCCAAGATAGGACATTAAGCTGCAAATACGAAAGTAAAACCAAAACCTCTGGCTATTTAATACAAAAAGAAAGAAAGAAAGAACTTTATTAAAGAAAATTAGGTAGCTCAAGAGATCACCAGTTGGTCTGCCTTAAGAGGATAGTGGCTAAGCTTCTTCTAATGATGCTGTGAACCACATCACAGAAATGGTTTGATGCAGAAACTCCATTTCTGCAAGTGCTGCCAATGCCAGCACATCCAGTACCTGGGACTGCGACCTCTATCATCACCCAGAGAAAGATGGACCCCTGCAGAGGCTTCACACTTTCTTTGTGTATTGCAGAACCAAGAGCAATTATCTCTTGTGGAGGTACCAGGGCGTGTGTAGATACCATGGGCTCAAGGTGGCTGCAGAAGAGTCTGTGCACCTTCTGGAGACAGGATTCGAGAGTCTGTCCGAGTATGTGGAGCTGCTCAAAGGATGACTTGTGGCCACAGACAGTTGTGCGTTCTACTGATCTGGGGACCACACAGAAGAAACAAAAAAGAAATGTGATCAATTTGCTTTTGGAAATAACAGAGCTAGAGTGATTGAATCTCCGTATTTTGTGGGTTGTAAAGGATAGAAAGTATTATTTATTCTGAATGTGATTCCTCTTCACCCTCAGCCTCTGCTTCCATTGATGTTCAGTTTATATCTCTTATTTTTTTCCCTTTCTCCCTTTGGTCCACCAATAAATATCTACTGAATGACTGCTTTGTGCAAGGCTGCTCTAAAGGATACTGCAGGAAGTAAAAGAGGCATATTCCATGCATGTGTTTTTCAGATTTGGGAAGAAAAATAAAAAAAAATAATAATAAGCAAAGTTTTTAAAGTATATCCAGCTGTTCAAACTTGGGAACTAAACACATACAGGTAGACTTTTGAATAAATCTCTTGTTATTCAAATTCTTGTTACTTGCCCTCCAAAATTCCAGCACCAAACAAATTCAGATAATGTATTATCTCCTTCTACTCAAACTCAGTATCCCAACTCAGGAATCAAATAGGACTGAGATGTGAAGCAAGCTGAGTTTTTCAGATGGCTTTAAGGTGATAAATGCCGAGAGAAAAGTGAGGCGATGTGGCTGGGCGTGGCAGCGATGGTTATTGCAGGGAGGGGAGAATTGCTGTTGCAAACAGTGCGCATGGCCTCACTGAAAAGGTGATACTCAGGAGAAGTTCCAAGCAGAGAGAGAAGCAAGTACAAACGTTTAGGAGAGGGAGCCTTCTGCTGGGCTTGAAGAATTGCAAGGCAGCCAGGAAGTTTAGGGATCGAGAAGAGACAGAGGATATCAGAGAAGTAGCTGAGCTCAGATCAGGAACTCTTTGTAGACCTTTGCAGGAGCTTTGGTTTCCGAGATGAATGGAGACTCATTGAAGGGCCTTGAGCAAAGGAATGGGGAAAGTGTGTGAACATATATTTAGAGGGATCGCTGTGTTGAAAAGGTACTGCAGGAACATGAGAATTAATGCTGGGAGCCACTTAAAAGGCAAGTCCAATAATCTCTGTGTGCCCTGATGGTGGCCGAGAGCAGCCAATGGAGTTGGTAAAGTCAGATTCTGAACATAGTTTGAAGATAGAGCCAAAGCAACTTCCTGGTGGATTAGAAAGCGATGTGAGAGAGAAAAAAAAGATGACTCCCAGAATTATGGTCAGAGAAACTGGAAAGATGATAGAAAACACCAAAGGGAGGAAAGGACATGTGTGCATGTTGCTGCCTGTGTGTGTGTGTGCCTGTGTCTGTGCGTGTCTGTCTGCCTGCCTGCCTGTGTATGTGTGTGCCTGCCTGCCCTTGTGTGTGTGTGTGTGTGCATGTTAAGAGGCAGTGGTTCTGTTCTGTAAATGTTGCACTGGAAGTGCCTCTAAGACATTCAAGTGTAAATATTAATGGAAATACGCTTCTGTGATTTAGGGGAGAGCTCTGTACTGAAGATAGGCATTTGGGAGCCCTCAGAATAGGGGTGTTGTTGAAAGGCGTGCCTGAAGTTGCCAGGAAATTCATGTGGATAAAGAAGGGAACCAGGCCCAGAATGCTGGTGTGCTCCAATGTTGGGAAGTGGGGAGTGATGTGGCGGAATCAGCAAAGGAGAATGAGATGAAGCAACTGAGGAGCAGAAGAAAATACAGAAAGTCTTTTTGTTTTTTCATGGATTGACACGTTAAATATGTGAGGCACTGTTGAACACCCAAAGAGACGAAGGCTTCGAATTGCTCACTGTAAGTTGCCACATGGAAGCCATCAGCACGGGCCCAGAGGTGAGGGTGAGAGCCCGACAGAAGAAAGTGTGAGAGAGGATGAAGGGAAATGGGAGATAACACAGCAGAAAGTGCAGGACGCTTTGCCCTTGAGGGAGAAGAGAAATGAGCAAGCAGACAGAGCAGTGGGATGCAGGAGATAACTACACATTTAGATGGTGATGAGAATGACTCAGTAAAGAAGGAGAGCTGACGATGGAGAAGAACGAGCTTCTAATTAGCCACAGGAAGGCCCTATGGGGTGAACTGGGGTTTGCCCTTAATAGATCACTTCCCACCTTTGACTAAGCCCTTAAGCATCTTGAAAAATCTGAGTCTCTCTCCCTGCAATGCAAATGTCTCTTCAGCTCTGGTCTTGATCTTCTGTCCTAGGCCTTCAACTTCAAAAGTGGGATCACCAGTTAATTTCCTGAGTTCTCAGAGAGTATTTATACTCCTGCCTCTACAGCCAGAAGTGTGCCTGAACCACTTGTTTCAATGATACCAATTTATCTCAAAACACTTCATGACATTTATTTGCCAAATACCTGCTCCCATGGCTACTTCTCCTATTATTTCTCTAGACCCTTTACTTTCTTTGTACCATTCACATGGCCATACACAACTCATGGCCATGCAGAACTTTCTGGAATCTCTCTAACCTAGGATGTGTCCTGGGTGTTGCAAAGCTTTATCAGCAGGAGATTGCAGAAGGCCCTTATCTAGGCACAAACATGTGACTCCCTCCCGCCAGGTCTTCCAGAATGGCTGAGGCCCTCAACCCTTCGCTTTTTGAATGCAGCTGACTTTTCAGACGTATTCACAGCACTTTCACCCACCCTCTGCCAGGCACAGGGCACCGCTATCCTACATTCAAAGGAGCGCACTGACCTCTGAGGGATCCCGTCGTTAGCTCATATATGAAGCAAATCTGAGGAGGAGCTGACTGGCCTCCCCAGGGTTGGGTTGGTGTGGCGCCGGTTGAAATGCTTGCACTGGGCGAGCAGGGAGCAGGGCCCCTCAGTAGTCCCTCATTGTCCTCAGGTGCTCTACAGACTCCCATGGGCAGCGTGGGAGGCACTGCACACACATCCCTGGGAACACCTGCAAATTCCCTGTCTGAATTGCTGCTCCACTACGCAGACATGCTCAAAGCATAACTTAGTTCTACATATCCTGGAGTGTTAAACTAATACTGCTTTTATTTCCTGAGGAGCAACGTGGATGAACAGAGACTAGATTGCAGAGCCCAGGGACATTAATGGATGTGCAAGAGATGGAGAAATAGAATCTGCAAGGAAAATGAACAAACTTAGAAAGCAGAAACACTTTAGGAATTTAATGTACAGAAAGGTAGTTGTTTATCAAAAAGATAAAAGGGCAGCAAAGGTTGGGGGAGCCAAGTTCAAATGCGCTTTACTTAGTTATTCCTGGGTAATAAGTTCATAGCAATAACCAGTGGTGTGCTGATAAATGTTTGGCAAACAGCTGTCCAGGAAAATCAAGAAACCCTGATTAGTAGCAGCCGCCAACTTGTGTGGTGTAAATGACCCCGTCATGGGTGGCTTCTAGCTGCCAAGATGATGATCCTCACTGAAGAGGGTTGAGACATGATGTACACAACTAGCTTTTGTGAACTGGTCAAAGCTGGTTCCAGCATACCCTGAAATAACTAGCATTTATTATGATTGTATGTCACAGGACAGGATTTTTCAGGGTGACCCTGAGTCAATGATTTAGATGCACTGGATTTATTAAGGGCATGTTCCCATGGGGAGCTTGTGAGGTAGGGAGAGAAAGGGACAGGGATGGAAAGGCAGGTAGGCAGGGGTGTGATGCAGAAGGTTGCTTCCCTTGGGAGACTTGGGAGGACAAACTATGCCTCTGGGTTTTCCCAGGTCTCTCCCAGAAAGTTCTTCAGGATGTCACCTATTCTGGCTTGGAGGTAACGGTGTGCAGCTGAATGCTATATTGCCTTCTCCAGTTCAAGATACGGAGGGAAGAGTAACTCCCTCACCAGCAGCTTGGAAGGTGGAGGGAACAGAGACTTTATTGCAAAGGTTAACCCTGTGATGGGTTTCGTAAGATCAACAGGGGCTATATAAGACAAAAATTGAGGGGGACAGTTTCAGGTACAAAGCAGAGCATGTGCTTATCCAAAATGATTGGTTCCAACCCTGACTATACCTTAGAATCACATGGGAAGCCCTAAAATGTAGATCCTGAGCCCTGCCACCAAAATCTAAGATTTGATTACTTTACACATTGGTAATTGTTAAAGCTCCTGATGATTTGTCTATGTTGTCAAGGTTGAGGATTGGTATAACAAAACTCTGAAGCAACACAGCAGTTTTTGAGAACTAAACTAGTTTCGTCGTGAAGCACCTGGGTGGTGTGTGCGTGTGTATTTATGTGCGTCTATAATGGAATACCTTGAATGGTACTGTTTTATATGTTATATTTGGTTGCATGTTGTACATAAATAATTTTGGCAGAGCTACCTGTATATATGGAACAAAGGTATTTCAACTCTAATTCAATTTTCATGTTTTTTTTTCCCAGAAAAGTCTATTATTTTATTTAGCACTCATTAAACTCCTTTCATAAATCTGCTCATATTTATAGTCGGTTAAGTAATTGACTACTAAATTGTATTCTTCTCTACTTCTTGCCCATAAATCTTCTTGTTCAGGTTGTAAATTCTATTAGAGAAGCATGACACCATCATATTTTTCTTGAATTCTCCATGACCAAGCCCTCACTGAGGGAGGGAGCCACTCTCTTTCCTGGGGGTCAGTGAGGATTCTGACAGGTTGTAGATTCACCTAAGATTTCCAGTCCATAATTTAGCATATTGTATAAATAAAGTATTTCATTTTAGAAAAAGATGGCAGCAATTTGATGATTGGCCTCCTTCATTTTAAAATAATTCAGAAGTTTTAGGTGAAAAGTTAGAGGTCTTGGTTGCATTAGCATGACAGCTACAAAACCCTGCTTATCTGGTCAATATTAAAGGCACAACTGTGGCTGCCTGTGTTTTTGTCAATCACTTTCTCTGGTAGCGTCAAACCTGTGTTATTATCTACCATGCCCCATGTTGTGGAGTTGTGTTTACATTGTGCTAAGTTAAGCAGAGTTAGGGCAAATACTTGGACAATACGATCAATAACAATAATCAATACAGTCACTACTTGGCAATATTGTCAGAAAATTTAATTTGTTTCTAGCAGAAGAAAATAATTGGCTTTGCCATATTGCCTGGCCTAATTTGGAAGAAAGTGTGCAGGTGTAGCCAGCAACACACACCAAACGATCAATCAGACTCACAGCTGAAGGACCTTGGTGAGATGATGTCATCATACATATACAGAATGCTGCACGAGACAAACTTGGTTCCCATCATTTCTGAGCCCTAGTGGTGTGCTCTGAAGGGCTAACATTTATCTTAATCGTTTTGAATTCAGCTCAGTAGGAGATCTCACTGAAGGGACAAGCAAACAGCGCAACTTCCCCTGATAAGGTAAATATTGTGTTAAGATAATTGTTAACTTTGGAATGAGCACCACAGCAGGATATGTTTAACCACTAGCCAAAACTGCACACACCTCTCTTTTAAGCAAACCTCCCCTCCCCACGACACAAAGCTGCTGAGAGCAAAATAAGGACAAATGAGGCCTGATTCCACATTAAAGAAAAGCCCTGGAGCATTTTCAGGATGAAGTGTGGGAAACTTTTCATCTTAGTACCAAAAGTGTCCCCAACGGTTTAAAGAATATTTAATTAATAATGACAAATATTACTTGAGAACGTACAGTCTGCCAGGCTTGTCCCGCCCTTTACAAACACCTTACATTTCACAACAATCACAAACATAAAAATCCTGAGAGAATACATAATGAGTCAAAAGCCTCCTCCACCAGGAAGCCTCCTCAGATGTTCCATGTATCAGACAGGCTGCCTCTCTTGGGACCTTTCATGGCCCTATCACCCTCCTCATTCACTGAATGCATGTGTGACCATATTTCCATTCTGAAATGTAATTATTTGTCTTTCATCACTATAACTGAAACTCCAGGAGACAAGTGATTGCACCTTTTTGAGTCAGATGTTACTTTTTAAGTCTGCCTGGAGACTCTCCTTCAAGAATTGCTCTACATTACATAGATAGATAAATGAATAGAGAGATAAACAGACAGATGGATAGAGAGAGATGATAGATACAGACAAAGATGCAGATAGATGGACAGACAGATAGATAGATACATACATACATACATAGACAGATAAATAGACAGATAGATATATAGATTGACAGACTGACAGATAAACAGATGGACAGATAGATAAATAGATAGATATATAGATGGACAGACAGGTAGATGGACAGATAGACAAATGGACACACAGACAGACAGATATATAGACAGATGGATGACAGATATGCAGATAAACAGACAAACCGACCGATTAAGAGATAGATAGACAGATGGTAGGTAGGTATATAGATAGATCAACAGAAGAAAGAGTGAAAGATAGATATATGGATAGATAGACCAATATATAGATAGATGATAGATAAAGAAAAAAAGAAAGAAAAAAGAGAGAAAGAAAGAAAGAAAGAAAGAAAGAAAGAAAGAGAAAGAAAGAAAGAAAGAAAGAGAAAGAAAGAAAGAAGATATATCTGTAACATATAGATATACAGATAGATTGACAGATAGATAAATATAGAGATAGATAGATGGATAGATAGATACATAGATATGCAGATAGACAGATATAGAGACATATAGATAGACATACAGCAGACAGATATATATATATATATATATACACATATATATGCGACATGTTTTGTAAAGATCTATGCATCACATGATTGTTCCATAATTGTGAAAATAAGACCCCCAGATCAGAAATGTGGAACTGTAGCTTTTGTTGTTATTTATCTGCATGCAGGGAAAAGTGAGGAGGACTGACCACCAGCCACAGATAGAAGATTCTCAAATCCCCTTTACACATGGGTTTTCAAGTTCTTTTTATGCTTAAATACAGCCCAAAACCTTACCACTGGCCCCCAAATGGTTCTCACATTTTCCGGAATTACTGTGGGTTCATAGGAGAGAAAGACCCTTATACTCAAAAGTAAACTAACATGATAACATGTACTTTATAAGCTATTCAAGTGTACATTTTGGAACACAGAAAAAAACTGTAAACAAATAAATTCAAATATACATTTAAAAAATATGCGTTGTACAATAAACTAGGCAAATCCATCCATCCATCCATCTGTCCATCCGTCTATCCATCTGTCTGTTTGTGTAAAAGAAGATGTAGAAATGTATTTTAAAGGAAAGGTCATTTTTTAAGAAGAAAAAAAGAGAATGACATCAACGTGGTAAAATAATGAAGGGTTGTTTTGTTACACCTGAACACAAGATACCATCATCTTAGTCATGAGAGGGACAATCTTCCCTTCAGCATACCCTCTAAGCAGATGCTTGAGCACTGCACACCCCTAAAGAGAGTGACTGTTGTGGGAAGGGACTATCTTTTCTTTTTCTGAGATCAAAAACAATGAAGTCATGTAATTCTAGAATTCCCAGGACATTTTTTTCTTCTATGTTGAGAATGTCTACCAAGAATAAATCGAATTTGAAAACCAGAGACCCAAGACTGGGTGTCTTCAGCTGAGCTTCTGGATTCCCTGTTCCTGAACACATTACCAACAGAACTTTTCAGTGATATACGTAGAATATTTCTATTTTTGCTCAAGTTAGTTTGACTTGTGGTTTTTTATTACAGTTTGCTTAAATGTTGTTACCCAAAGCCTAGGAACTGTCTGAAACACTAAGAGTACCAAAAAAAAATGAAGCCAGATAAATAAATTGACTTCACCCTCTGGAGTAAAAGTCACCTAGAGTTAGCAGCCTATATCATTCACTCTATTTGGTTTGGCATTACTTTGATTCAAAATAAATAAAAACTGAACAGAAAATGACACCTTCGGTCATTTACCCAGTTTCTCCTCAAATATAATAAGAATAAAGAAAATATACAATACATAGATATCTCTGCTTTAAAACAAAAGCAAAATCTCCCAGCATCAGAAATAGAGAGAGGAGAGCAGGCCCTGCAGCCATGGGGTGCATGGGAAGCAGCCTGGGCCTGAGCACTAGCGGCTGAGGCTTCGAGGCCATGCGAGAATCAGAGCCAAGCAGTGCCAGGAGCAGAAACAAGCATTCTGTGGGAAGCCATGGTTGGGAATGGCCTCTTGGAAGGTGAACTGGGGCTGATGTAGCCCTGACTGTGCACCTGATATTGCAGATACAAATGTCATATGGTCTATTTCTTAGGGAAAAATAGGCAGTAGCTGTGCAAGAATGAGAACGAGGTGGCATTGCAGATGGTGTGAAAAACCTGGAATTTATCTGGGAATTTCTTTTTTCTAACTGAGATGAAGTTTCACTTTGTTGCCCAGGCTGGAGTCCAGTGGTATGATCTTGGCTCACTGCAAGTGAGGCTCACTCACTCCGCCTCCCAGGTTCAAACGATTCTCCTACCTCAACCTCCCAGTTAGCTGGGATTACAGGTGCCCGCCACCACACCCAGCCGATTTTTTTGTATTTTTAGTGGAGATGGGGTTTCACCATGTTGGCCAGGATGATCTCAAACTCCTGACCTCAGGTGATCCACCATCCCTGCCTCCCAAAGTGCTGGGATTACAGGCATAAGCCACCACACCTGGCCTGGCTGAGAATTGTTGAGAAGATGCAGTTCAGGTTGTACAAACACACAAGAGACAAAAGGACATGAATAGGAAAAATCTACTTTGCAAAAGTGGCTGTAGAGAATATGGAAGAATGAAATATTTGAGGGAATAATCATAGAACAGTCTTCCAGACTCGAGGAGAGAGAAACATGTACGTTGAAAAACTAAAAAATGCTATGGAAGAAACATTTTATGAAGAAAAACAACATTCCTAAAAATGGACCTATCTTTCAAGCAGCCACATTTAAAACCCTGGAAGACAAATTTCATTATGGTGACCAAGATCTCTTCATCTACTAAATAAACTAAGAGACAATACATTCTGGAATGTCTGGTGCACTGTCAAGAGTTGGTGCCATGATCCAGAACTTGAGGGCTGCAGGCATGACAGCTCCCACCACATCCTTATTCAACTCGCTCTTTGGCCTGTACAGGTCTTGGTAAATAATGGGAGAGCATCACAGACTTAATCAAACAGGGACTCCCCTGGTGACTGTGTTGCACATGCGCTATAATTTTTGAAGCATGTCAGCACTCCCCTCCCCACTGCCCCAGCACTCGGTATATAGCTATTAATGCAAGTGCAACTTACCTCTCTAAGACCTGTAGATAAGGACCACAGAGGCTGCTTGTTTTCAGGAGGCAGTGGTGGCAATCCACTTTTCCTGTCATCCCTCAGGACCCAACATATTCTGGTCAGCAGCGTCCGTGTTCATTTCTCCACTCCCCAGGATTTCCCACTGGACATGGACACTGAAGATATTGACACGCTGGTGAGGAGGAAAAGCCACTCCCCTAGATGCCTGGGTGAGACATAGCCCAAAACATTTAGGAGCTTGCCATCTAGATGAAATCTCCAGGACCCCTGTAGTCTGGTGCATGCTGAAATGTCCCTTCCAATGTGAAGGACAAGTGGATGTGCCCGGCCCCTTTTTACCACTAAGAGAATGAAGCAATGACTAGAAAATCTCTCTGGAATTTTTTAGGCAACATATACCTAATTTTGACATAATGCTTGTATTATTCAAGGTTCTCCAGAGAAACAGAACCAATGGGATTTAGAGAGATATGTAAGAGAAGCTTTATAATGTGAATTGGCTCACTTAGTTATGGAGGCTGTATTATTCCATTCTCATGCTGCTAATAAAGACATACCTGGGACTGGGTAATTTATAAAGAAAAGAGGTTCAATAGACTCACAGTTCTGCAGTGTTGAGGAGGCCTCAGGAAACTTACAATCATGATGGAAGGGGAAGTAAATATGTCTTTCTTCACATGGCAGTTGGAGAGGGAAGAATGAGTGCCCGGTGAAGAAGAAAGCCTTTTATAAAACTATTGGATCTTGTGAGAACTAACTCATTATCACGAGAACAGGATGGGGAAAACCACCCCATGATTCTTCACCTGGTCCTTCAAAGGTCATGTGGAGATTATTGGAACTGCAATTCAAGATTAGATATGGGTAAATAAGGATGCAGCCAAACCATGTCAGAGGCTAAGAAGCCCCACAGCATTCCATCTACAAGCTGAAAAACCAGAGACGCTGGTGCTGTAATTCAGCCTTAATCTGAAGTCCTGAGAACCAGAGGGGCCCTGATATAAGTCCCAGGGTTCTAATGCCTAAGAATCTGGAGCCCCGATGTTCAAGGGCAGGAGAAGATGGATGTCCCAGCTCTGTAAGAGGGAGCAAATTTGACCTTTCTGTACCTTTCCTTTCCACCCAGGTGGATCAGATGATGCCCGCCCACACTGGGGTGGGCCACATGTTTGCTCTGCCTGCAGTCAAATGCTACACTCTCCTGGAAACACTCTCACAGCCCCAGCCAGAAGTGTTTCATCAGCAACAGGGCATCCCTTAGCCCAATCAAGTTGACACATAAAATTAACCCTCATTTTACTCCAGTCCATTTATTTAACTATCCAAAACGTGGCCAACAGACATGGCAGACAGGAGGAAGGACTAGATTGCAGCTGTGACTTGGATGAACAGAGTATCACGCAGAGGCTCACATTGTGAATTTTAGCTCTAATGACTGCAAGAACAAACCAGGAATCCGAAGCAGACCCACAGACCCTCTCAAGGAATTGGACAGCTCCTGCAGGACCTGAGAGACACCACAAATGCTGTGAGTGCCCCAACTGTGGAAGTGGGAAAGGGAGGCCCTATACTCCTGAACACACACCCCCACTGGGAAAACTGAAGGTCTGGTTTGTAGAAGTTTCCAGCCTTATCTGGAGCTGAGTCAATTTAGAGACACAGTGAAGTACAGGGGTAGAGGAAGCAGCTGGAAAGGCCCTGGGAGCTTGCTGGGTACCCAAGCAGGCCATTCCTGCTTGGCATCACAGGGATCCTTCGGGAGGGTGGCCAGAGGCATGGGGGAAATCACCACAGGGAGAAGGAAGTCTCTAACTGAACTTTGTAACAGTATGAGCCGGGCGAGAAGCCTCCTGACCAGAACTCAGGGGAGGGCGTGAATCCAGTGTGCAGACACCACAGGTGGAATAATAACCAAGCCCTTTTGTTTTGCAGCTGGGCAGTGGGTAGCCTGGGGCAAGTTCTCAAGCCCAGTTCATCCACTGCCTGGAAACAGACTCAGGGTTGTTGTGGGGGCAAAGTAGGAATGAGACTGGCTCTTTGGATTGCGTGGGAGCAGGGTAAGGCCTGTGACTGCCAGCTTTCCCCCACTTCCCTGACAACCTGTATGACTCAGCAGAGTCAGTCATAATTCTCCTAGGTACACAGCTCCAGTGACCTGGGAACTTCACCCCCATCCCCCACAGCAGCTGCAGCAAGACTCACCCAGGAGAGTCTAAGCTTAGACATGTCTAGCTCTGCCTCCACCTGATGAGCCTTCCCTATCCACTCTGGTAATTGAAGACAAAGGGCACATCTTTTGGGAGTTCTAGATCCCTGCCTACCACTGGTTCCTCTCCACACAAGCACAGCTGATGCTCTCTGGAAAGTGCCACCTCTCAGCAGGAAGCCAGCCAGCACAAAAATAGGACATTAAACCACCAAAGCTAAGAACCCTCATAGGGTCCTTTCACCACCCTGCTACCTCCACCAGAACAGGTGCTGATATCCATGGCTGAGAGACACACAGATGGTTCACATTACCAGACTCTGTGCAGACAATCACCAGTACCAGCCTGGAGCTGGGTAGACTTGATGGGTGGCTAGACTCAGAAGAAAAATAATCTTTGCACTCAGCTTACAAGGAAGCTACATGCATAGGAAAAGTGACAGAATACTATAACAAGAGAACACACCATGGGACAAAAGAATCTGAACAATAGCCTTCAGCCCTTGACTTTCCCTCTGACAGAAGCTGCCCAAATGAGAAGGAACCAGAAAACCAACTCTGGTAATATGACAAGACAAGGCTCTTTAACACCCCCCAAAAATCACACTAGCTCACCAGCAATGGATCCAAACCAAGAAGAGATTTCTAATTTACCTGAAAAAGAATTCAGGAGGTTAGCTATGAAGCTAATCAGGGAGGCACCAGAGAAAGGCAAAGCTCAATGCAAGGAAATCCAAAAAATTATACCAGAAGTGAAGAGAGAAATATTCAAGGAAATAGCATAAATTAAAAGAAAACAAAACTTCAGGAAATGTTGGATACACTTATAAAAATACAAAATGTTCTGGAAAGTCTTAGCAATAGAATTGAAAAGGTAGAAAGAAATTCAGAGCTCAAAGACAACGTATCTGAATTAATCCAATCTAACAAAGACAAAGAAAAAAGAAAAAGAAAATATGAACAAAGCCTCCAAGAAATCTGGGATTATGTTAAATGACCAAACCTAAGAATAATTGGTATTCCTGAGGAAGAATAGAAATCTAAAAATTTGGAAAACATATTTGGGGGAATAATTGAGCAAAATTTCCCTGGCCTCACTAGAGACCTAGACATCCAAATACAAAAAACACAGAGAACACCTGAGAAATTTATCACAAAAAGATCATCACATAGGAACATTGTCATCAGATTACCTGAAGTTAAGACAAAGAAAAGAATCAAGAGCAATGAGACAGAAGCACCAGGTAACCTATAAAGGAAAACCTATAAGATTAACAGCAGATTTCTCAGCAGAAACTCTACAGGCTAGAAATGATTGGGGCTCTATCTTCAGCTTCCTCAAACAAAACAATTATCAGCCAAGAATGTTGTATCCAGCAAGAGTAAGCATCATATATGAAGGAAAGTTACAGTCTTTTTCAGCCAGATAAATGCTGAGAGAATTCGCCACTATCAAGCCATCACTACAAGAACTGCTAAAAGGAGCCCTAAATCTTGAAACAAATCATGGAAACACATCAATACAGAACCAACCTCTTTCAAGTATAAATCAACAAGACCTATAAAACAAAAATACAATTTAAAAAGCAAAAACAATGAAAACAAACAAACAAACAAAAAACAAGGTACACAGGCAACAAATAGCACGATGAATGCAATGGCACATAACATCTCAATACTAACATTAAAAGTAAATGGCCTCAATGCTCCACGTAAAAGATACAGAACTGGCAGAATGGATAAGAACTCACCAACCAACTCTCTGCTGCCTTCAGAAGACTCACCTAACACATAAGGACTCACATAAACTTAAAGTAAACGGGTGGAAAAGGGCATTTCATGCAAATGAACACCAAAAATAAGCAGGGTTAGCTATTCTTATGTCAGACAAAACAAATTTTAAAGCAACAGCAGTTAAAAGAGACAAACAGAGACAGTATATAATGGTAAAAGACCTTGACCAACAGGAAAATATCACAATCCTAAACATATATGCACCTAACACTGGAGCTTTCAAATTCATAAAACAATTACTAATGGAAGAAATAAATGAGATTAAACACCAGCACAATAATAGTGGGGGACTACAATATACCACTTATGCCAGTAGACAGGTCATCAAGACAGAAAATGAACAAAGAAACAATGGATTTAAACTATACCTTGGAACAAATGGACTTAACAGCTACCTACAGAACTTTTCATGCAACAACAGGAGAATACACATTCTATTCAACAGCACATGGAACTTTCTCCAAGATAGACTATATGATAGGCCGTAGAATGAGCCTCAGTAAATTTAAGAAATTTAAATTATATCAAGCACTCTCTCAGACGACAGTGGAATAAAACTGGAAATCAATTCTAAAAGAAACCTTCAAAATCATGAGAATACATGGAAATTAAATAACTTGCTCCTTAATAAACATTGGGTCAAAAACAAAATCAAGATGGCAATTAAAACATCTTAGAACTGAGCGACAATAATGACACAACCTATCGAACCTCTGGGATACAGCAAAGGCGGTGCTAAGAGGAAAGTTCATAGCCCCAAACACCTACATCAAAAGACTGAAAGAGCACAAACTACATTCTAAGATCACACCTCAAGGAGCTAGAGAAACAGGAACAAATCAAACCCAAACCCAGCAGAAGAAAGGAAATAACCAATATCAGGAAAGGAAATAACCAAATGGGTAGAATCAATATTGTGCAAATGACCATAATGCCAAAAGCAATCTACAAATTCAATGCAATTCCATCAGAATACCACCATCATTCTTCACAGAATTAGAAAACACAATTCTAAAATTCGTATGGAACCAAAAAAGAGCCTGCATTGCCAGAACTAAACGAAACAGAAACAAATTAAAAAATTACAAAAGATAAACCAAACAAAAAGCTGGTTCTTTGAAAAGATAAACAAGATTGATAGACCATTAGCAAGATTAACCAAGAAAAGGAGTGAGAAAATCCAAATAACCTCATTAAGAAACAAAACAGGAGATATTACAACTGACACCATCAAAACAGAAATGATCATTCAAGGCTATTATAAACACCTTTACACACATAAGCTAGAAAACCTACAAGGGAGGGATAAATTCCTGGAAAAATACAAGCCTCCTAGCTTAAATCAGGAAGAATTAGATATACAGAACAGACAAACAACAAGCAGCAAATTTGACATGATAATTTAAAAATTACCAAGAAAAAAAGTTCGGGAGCAGATAGATTCACAGTAGAATTCTACCAGAAATTGAAAGAAGAATTTTGACATTATTCCACAAGATAGAGAAAGAGGAAACCCTCCGTAATTTGATCTATGAAGCCAGCATCACCCTAATCACAAAACCAGGAAAGGACATAGCAAAAAAAGAAAACTAAGACCGATATTCTTGATGAATATAGATGCTAAAGTCCTTAACAAAATACTATGTAACCAAATCTAACAACATATCAAAAAGATAATCCACCACAATCAACTGGGTTTCCTACCAGGGATGCAGGGATGGTTTAACACGCAAGAGTCAATAAATGTGACACACTGCATCAACAGAATTAAAAACAAAAATCACATGATCATTTCAATAGATGCAAAAAAAAAAAAAGCATTCAACAAAATCCAGCATTACATGGTTAAAACTCTCAGCAAAATCAGCATACAAGGGACATACCTCAATGTAATAAAAACCATCTATTACAAATCCACAGTTAACATAATATTGAATGGGGAAAATTTGAAAGCATTCCCTCTGGGAACTGGAACAAGACAAGGATGCCCACTCTCACAACCTGTCTTCAACATAGTACTGGAATTCCTAGCCAGAGCAATCAGACCAGAGAAAGAAATAAAGAGCATCCAAATCAGTAAAGAGAAAGTCAAACTGTCACTGTTTGCTGACAATATGATCGTTTACCTCAAAAACCTTAAAGACTACTCCAGAAAGCTCCTAGAACTGATAAAATCATTCAGCAAAGTTTCTGGATACAAGATTAATTTACACAAATCAGTAGCTCTTCTATACACCAACAGCAACCAAGCAGAGAATCAAATCAAGAACTCAATCCCTTTCACAATAGCTGAATAAAATAAAATAAAATAAAATACTTAGGAATATACCTAACCAAGGAGGTAAAAGACCTTCACAAGGAAAACTACAAAACACTGCTGAAGGAAATCCTAGATGATACAAACAAATGGAGACACAACACATGTTCATAAATGGGTAGAATCAGTATTGTGCAAATGATCACAATACCAAAAGCAATCTACAAATTCAATGCAATCATATCAAAATACCACCATCATTCTTCACAGAAATAGAAAACACAATTCTAAAATTCATATGGAACCACAAAAAAAGTCCACATAGCCAAAGCAAGACTAAGCAAAAAACAAAAACAAAAACAAAAAAAAAAACAAATCTGGAGGCATCACTCTACCTGATTTCAAACCATACTATAAGGCTATGGTCATAAAAACAGCATGGTACTAGTATAAAAATAGGCACACAGACCAATGAAACAGAATAGAGAACCCAGAAATATACCCAAATACAACCAACTGATCTTTGACAAAGCAAATAAAAACATAAAGTGGGAAGAGGACACCCTAGGAGTTAATACATCTGGAGTTGATAAAAAAAATCAACTCCAGATGTATTAAGAACTTAAATCTGAGAGGTGAAACGATAAAAATCCTAGAAGATAACACTGGAAAAACCCTTTTAGACATTGGCTTAGGCAAGGATTTCATGAGCAACAACCCAAAAGCAAATGCAATAAAAACAAAGATAAATATTTGGGACCTAATTAAACTAAAGAACTTTTGCAATGCAAAAGGAATTGTCAGCAGAGTAAACAGACAACCAACAGAGTGAGAGAAAATCTTCACAATCTATACATCTGACAAAGGGCTAATATTCAGAATCTACAACAAACTCAAACAAATCAGTAAGAAGAAAACAAACAATCCCATCAAAAAGTGGGCTAATGACATGAATAGACAATTCTCAAAGAAGATATACAAATGACAAACAAACCTGAAAAAATGCTCAACATCACTAATGATCAGGGAAATGCAAATCGAAACCACAATGCAATACCACCTTACTTCGGCAAGAATGGCCATAATAAAAAAATAAAAATAAAAAAGAGTAGATGTTCTCATGGATGTGGTGATCAGGGAACACTTCTGCACTTCTGGCGGGAATGTAGACTAGTACAGTCACTATGGAAAACAGTGTGGAGATTCCTTAAAGAACTAAGTAGAACTGTCATTTGATCCAGCAATCCCACTATTGAGTATCTACCCAGAGGAAAAGAAGTTATTATATGAAAAGATACTTGCACATGCATGTTTGTAGAAGCACCATTCACAATTGCAAAATGGTGACACCAACCCAAATGCCCATCAATCAGAAAGTGGATAAAGAAGCTGTGGTACAGATAGATAGATAGATAGATAGATAGATGATAGATAGACAGACAGACAGATAGATAGATAATTTATGATGGAATACTACTCAGCCATAAAGAGGAATGAATCAGCAGCATTTGCAGCCACCTGGATGAGATTTGAGACTGTTATTCTAAGTGAAATAACTTGAAATGAAAAACCAAACATCATACATATCCAGTGATATGTGGGAGCCAAGCTATGAGAATGCAAAGGCATAAGAATGATACAACAGACTCTGGGGACTTGGGGTAAGATAGGGAGGGGGATGAGAGATACAAGACTACAAATAGGATGCAGTGTCTACTGCTTGGGCGGTGGGTGCACCAAAATCTCACAAATCACCACTAAAGAATTTATAGCAGGGGTGGAGGCTATGCATGGGCTCAGTACATGAGCTTTCATACAGGAATGTTAATTTGATCCCAACAACTCCTGAGTGTCCACCCTGCCAACACTACAGTCCTGAGTCCCCAGTATGGCACCACACACTTTCTGGAAAGTTGATTAAAATAAGAACCTTCCTTCATGAAAGGGGATCACTTTGTTCTCATTACCTGAAATGCTTTGCCAAAGTCACTGTCCGTGAGTTTATCAAACGTGTCATTCACTATTGTGGTATAACACTTGTCATTGCTTCTGATTAGGAAACACGTTTTGTTATAAATGAAGTGCAGAAATTATCTCTTGCTCCTGGATGTATCCATCTCAGCATGTACCTCATCACTGATAAGACAGATACACAGCTTGTGAATGGTTAGTTAAATGTGACGGCAGTGGCAACACATTATGGTACTAGGCTCACATCTTATGGGCCATGATATATGCTCTCTGAGTTGGCAACTGAGATGTGGTGATGTTTCTCTTTTAACCCAGCTTTAAGTCTAGGAATCCAGTTGGAATTCATTCCTAATTCCCTTCTTCTCACTAATACCCCGGTGATAAAATTTTATCTTCTTTTTCTTACAATTTTGGACTCTGTTGATGTTTAGGTTTTCATTCTCAAGGGAGGAATGCCTTCACCCAAGGCCACATTTAATAGTTCCTTTTTAAAGTGGGAGTGACCACTTCTGCTTCTCATACCAGTGGGTCAATGGGGTGACTCTACTGACTGGGGCAATCAATTCTGATTATTAAGGAGAAATCGAGTTTCTATTCCACAATAGGGGCAGGGAAGAAGGTGTCTGGAGTATCTCTTACTTCTCCTGGGTCCTGTCATGAAAGTTAATGGAAAGCTACAACCATCTCATATACATGGTGCTGTTAATGTCCCAGACCCTTTAGAAATGAATGTCCAGGTCACCCCACCAGGCAAGGAACCATGATGAGCTGAAGTTCTTGCTGAGATTAAAAGAATATGAAATGGGTAGTGGGAAAAGCAACATATAAATACAAGCTTTGACTAGCTGCAGAAATAGGATTGTCACCCTTGCAAGCATTTTCTCCTTAACTTTATATAAATATATTTGTGTGTATCTATATTTAGAACAATCTCTATCCCAATTTTCTTCTTTCACTTTTCCCATTCCCATACTATCTTACATAAAATGTGATAGTAGAAGTCAAGCTATTATCCTAGTGTTTATTTTATAAAATATCAATAGGGCAGTATGACGGCAAGAAAAGAAATGAACACAACAAAAACTTTTAAATTAAAAAATGAGGCTTTTTGAATCCTGCTTGGGGGAGAAGACCAGCATGATTATGGCTGTGTGACACACAGTTGCATCACATCAGTCTGACAGTTTTTAAATTACATTTGTTTGGACAAATATCCAATATTCATGTACTTGGATGTGGACAAAGGGTGCACTCTCTGGGTTGTTTACCATCAGCTTTGATCAGCTGTGAACTTTGGCCTTAGATTCCCCTTCCTTGCATGGCCCTGCACTGGTGTTGGCCATAGTGGACTTTGCAAGATTGGGAGGCACAGGTGAACTCACAGGTGTTGCACTGTAAGTTAAGGACAGGCATACAGGTGCTTGCTGGGTTCTAGATGATGCTGATTCTCCTCCCATCTGTGCACAGGGACTCTTCTGCCTGCTGGTTCTGATATATCCTCCTCTAAATATCCTTTCTATTTATATCTCTCCTCTCTCTCCCCACATATATACATGTGTGTACACACACACACATTCTTTTGGTTTGGTTTCTCTAGAGAAACTTGACTAATAAAGTGAGGAAAATAATGTCTTAATATTAAATAAATTCTACTTAATATTGTGCTGTGGCCCTTTAAATATAGTAGCCATCATGTCAACATATTGAATTCAGATTACAACTAAATTTAATGTCATTTCCAGAGAGTTAGTCAAATGGCTGTTTTGTGATTTTAAAAGTTCACAGTGAATAATAAGTTGCCTATTCTTCTTGAGTAACAAGGGAACACATTAATTAATAAGAATTAATTAATTAAGAATATTAATTTCTTGGTCATACAATGAATAGGTCCTCTGTGGAATACTAAAAGCTTTTGTCTAATTTAGGAAGAAATCTAGCAAACGTGGGGAAAATAATGATCACATCAGTTGTTTAGAGTCATGTTGAGTCAAGCGGCCACTGGAGTGAAGACCCATTTCATTGTTTCCAGCCGGCACAGACACAGCCAGTGTTCTTAGGTGCTCTTTGTAACCATCTGTAACCGAAGAAGGAGTCTGGGATGACAGGACAGAGGGAATCAAGATGATGAAACAAATTCCTGTGCTATGCCATGATGGCTAAGAAAGGCAATGAAAACCACCAAAACTTTTCCATTTGGTAGAAGCCAATGTTCTGAAAACAAGGTGGAAGTTTGGGTGAAAAAAAGACACCAATGCATTCTATGTCAGAACATCATTGTTTGTTTGTAAAGAGATGCCAAAAATGTATTTGCTGTCATGTAGCTTAACCTGGTGCACTGCCTAGTCCCCAGAAGTGCCTCATTCATTAACAAAATGAAGGGAGAGGGAGGGAGAAAGTTTGACCAATTAATCAGGTGACGTTTCATGTAGCAGGGAGCTACTCTGGTGGAAACCAATTCTTAGGAAATGAGGCGTTACCTATAGTAGAGGAGAAAGGAATGTCAAAAATATCTGAAATATTCTCAAACTCTATCCCTTTACTCCAAGCAGATTCTGATACACTGGAGACAGTTTTACGTGTTTTCCAGGGAAGTGGAAATGTCAAGAGGTCATTATTGATAGGTGCATATTTTATTCTTTATATTACATTGATATAAAAAAATACTGACTTAAAAATTTTTGAAAGCAAAGCAAAATTGTGATGCACTCGGTCATCACATACCTTATCTAGGGGAGGGCACGATGGGTAAAATTGAGGCACATCTACATTGCATATTCTGTTATACACTGAAAATCCACTGAAAGGCAGAGAACTCTGCTTTCTAAAATTTGGAGACTATTATCTTTTTGAAAAATAGAGCAAAAAGTGTTTGTTGGGTAGAGGCTGGCTCTAAGCTAGATAGGTGTCTAAAGTGACCTAAATTGTCATCCATACATGTCAACTCCCTCGCTGAGCTTGGTGCAAGGCATGCTTAGTTTCTATCACTCTGCTTGGATAAGGTAGTCTGTCAAAAAGAATATAACATTTAGCAGAAATAGCCCAAGCGTGACAACCTGACAACTGGCCCCTGGAAGTGCGTTCTGCTTCCCATGCTTCACCCGTGAGCTGCCGGGCTCAGATTCATTTCAGTCACTCTTCTGCATCACTAAACATAATTTTAAATTGTAACCTATTTTCGTGAGAAAAATATGGCATACCCTCAACGTAACCTCTGGTTAGCCAACGAGAGACTCAGCAAAGCGATGAGTTTTCTCTCTTTCAAAGCACTGAATGTCAATTGTTATCAGTGGAGACACACACATCAATGTTGTTCTCTCACTGGACTGTTTGCACTTTTGAAATGGAGCACAAGCTTGAAAAGTGAATCCCTTCCCTCAGTAAACCATACTGATGAGCAAGTCCTCACAGACCTAACAAAACTGCCTCCCAAATTTCACAAGTATTCATTCTGTTTCTCTAATGAATTAGTCCCATGGCAGCTGGTAATTGGCTGGGCATCTTCTATTTAGCATGGGGTAGGGGGAGGGATGAGGTAGAGAGTGTTCAGGCTTCATTCTCCCCTTTGTAGGAATTGGGGGCTCAGGAGCGCAGAGCCCAGACATGGAGTGTGCCACCACATAGCAATCCTCAGGGCACAGCTAAGCCAAGAGCTGATGAGGGTTGGAGGCCTCTGCACCCTTCACTGTAGAAATTTCCTCCAGTGTAGAAATTTAGTCTTACGAGATTATCTCAGGAGACAATGAAATTAGACAGAAGACCCTGAAAATTAGCCTTGGATCGGGGCGGGCTGAGATCACTGTTGTGCTTCAGCCAGCTGCCTTGCTCTGCTCCCCCTACTGCAGGAGAAAGGATCGTCACTCCCATTTGGGCTACAGTTTGAAAGTGCCCATTACTGATGCCTGAAGTGAATTAGACAGAATGACTTCAGAGAAATGATACGCCACTGATGGTCACTCAGAAGAATAGCCATACGGGCTATTATTTTTGAGAACGCCTTCGGGTGAGTCTAAAATCATTCCAGCTTTTGGAAAGAACATAAAATTCCCATGCCCAGAACCATATTTTACACGTATATAACCTCTTGCAAAAATTAGATTTTATCATTTAATAAGAATTCTCCATTTATTTGTAAATTTACAGGGGACACTGTAACACACAACAGTCTTGGTGAAAGAAAAAAAATGTGGTTTGAATATCAGCTATGCATGTGCGCTTTCAAATTCAGAAACAGCGTAGGATCGTGTAGGTCTGGGTTCAGCATCTGTGCTTTAAAGGAACCAATTCTGTCTGCGTCATAGAGTAGCTGGTCTATTTAGCACACTCCCATAACCAATTGTCTATTCATATAATAAACCATTTTGAATACAAAAGAAATTGGATACACTTTCTCCTTCCCACCCAGTCACATCCCTCTCCTGCCATTATTGCTGAATTAAATCTCCCGATAAGGAAGCGTGGAGAGAATGATACTAGTAGCAACTTTGGGTAACTGCAGATACTCTTGGGAAGGTTGAGACTTCCAGATGGAGCTCCCCTTCCCAAATCTGTAAACTGTCAGGTTCCCATATGGGTCCTTAGAACAGGAGCTGATTGTGTCCAGGTGGATCTGGATTGAAAACCCACTACTCCTATTTGCCCGCCATAGAATCTTGGACAACTTGCTGGCCCCCTTAGGTTCGGTTTCCTCATCTGTGAAATGAGCTCAATACTTACTCCTGCCTCACAGCCTACTGTGAGGGTTCCATGGCTCATGGGAAGCTCTCCATTCAGTGCCCACCACATAGGGGACACTTGGAGAATGTTAACTCTGGTTGTATCAGTATGTTTGGATAAACTCACTATAAAATGTACATGTGTTCTCCTTGATGCATAGACAAAAACACTTCTTCCTTCCAATCTAGTTCTCCAGAGAAGTAGCTGCAGTAGGGAATGCAGCCTTATGGAAAGGAGCCGCAGGTGAAAGAAGAGCAAGTGAATATTCACATCCACACGCCAGGAAGCATGAATTGTAATGAGTTGGGAGCATGGGTTAACTGGGACCTGAAAATCCACTGAAACTTTTGCAGACCTTTAACATCAAAGGCCGCCAATCATTTTAAGGTCTCTTCTGGATTTATTATTATGTGACACCTTCTTATAGAAAAATGACAGGTGAAAACTAAGAAACCAGTACACTGACTGCATGTGTATGTGTGCTTTTGTTTTTTCTGTCGGCTTTTATTTTTTCTGTCAAATACTCTTAAAATTAGAAAAACCCCTCCAATTTGTATTCAGCTTTTTAGAGTAGCATATATCAAATTCTTAAGTCAAAAAGGAAGAAATTCACACCAAAAATAGAGATATTGATAACACACTAGACTTTTCTAAGACTGGAATAGTTGATAGTTGGCTGGTATATACTCCAAGACCACAATAGAATCTGCATCAGGCAGGATGTACTCAGTTATGCTGCAGTAACAAACACCCCCAAAGCCCCTGAGCCTGAAAAGCATCAAGGTTTCTTTCTGGCTCCACTGACCTGGCATCACCAACCATCTGGGGCTCTCCACTCATAGTCATCCCCATCCATGATGGAGACACAGAGATAGGGACAGTGGCTTGTGAAGGGGCAGAAGGGAGGTGAGTTCTGGTGGGAGTGTCCTAACATCAGTGGAATATTCCATCCAATAAGGACATGTGGCATGGCTCTGCTCCATGAGGGGAACCAGGAACTGTGATCCTTCCAGGTAGTCAGATGTGGGGAGAATAGGGAGACTCAGCAAACAGCATGGATGAGGCTGTATCATCTTCCTTTAGGGTGTTTCTCCTAGCCTCAAGGCTGGTGCTGCAGGCTAAAGGATAAACCAGGGACAAGAGTGGGGACCATGGCAAGAAAACCAAATGTCTCTGCCAGTTCCTGCTGTGACGTGGGCAGTAATAATTCAGGGCCTCAGTGGACAGGTCATGGGTATTGTAGAAAGATCCACAGATTCGGCAATTGTGGATAATTCCTCTTTCCAGTGATGCTGTCAGCTGAATAGCACTAGGGGAGAGAAAATGATTCCAGTGCCCCAAATGCGTCATTTCAGCCTTGGACAAAACCTCAGAACAATGAAAAAGTAATAACAATGGTTTATTTACAGCATCCAAATCATCTCAGCATGGCTCAGACTACTTCATGTGAAGATGAATAACATCGCTACTCAGTGGGTATGTTTCAGAGTTGACCAGAAATTAAAGGTAGAACAGTGAGGCTTAAGGGCTACCCTCCAGGTACCTCCAGAGATAACTCACAACACCTTATTACCAATTGGGCTGTGTCTCCGTCAACCAGTTACAGACATGCAATCATTTGACTTGGAGGTCTGTAGTAGAAATTCATTGGGTTGTAAAATCATAATTTCAAACTTTCACTTGTTATCAAATTGTTTCACTGATTTGTGTTTTAATTAAGATGTATATTTTTGTACAAACATACCGTAGTGAAGTGGTTCTCAAAATCTGGTCCCTGGATAGCAGCATTATTACAACTCAAGAACTTCTTAGGAATGCAGGTATTCAGGCCCCAAGCCAGGCCTACACAGTCAGAAACTCTGAAAGGCTGGAGCTGAGCTAGCTATGGTTCAACCAGTACTCCAGGTGATTCCCATCCATGCTCCAGTGTGATAACCACTGCCCTAGAACATACCATTTTAGGATTAAAAGAAATCTTAAGAGGTCATCCGGTGCAGTAATTGTCAATCCTGGATGCAACTAGGAACATCTGGAGCATTTATTGTTTTTATTTTAAAAACTTTTTTGGAGACATGCTCTTGCTCTGTCTCTCAGGCTAGAGTGCAGTGGTGTGATCATAGTTCACTGCAGCCTCATACTCCTGGGCTCAAGGGATCCTCTCACCTCAATCTTCCAAGTCGTTGAGACTTCAGGGGCACACCACCATGCCCAGCTAATTTTTAAAATAATTGCGAAGGCTGGCCTTGAACTCCTGGCCTCAAGCTATCCTCTTGCCTTGGCCCCCCAAAGGGCTGGGAAGACAGGTGTGAGCCACCACACGTGGCCCTGGCACATTTATTAAAATGTACAGATGCCTAGGGCTCACTCCCAGAAGTTGCATTACTTTTAATGGCAAGAATCACAATGACTTTTGCACCAAACTAATAATTCAGTTTGTCTGAGATGGGACCCCAGCATCATGTTTTAAAAAATACTTGCCAGGCTTGTTCTAATGTGCAGGTTGAAAATCACTGACACTAAACCTGTCATTTCTCTGATGTGCACAAGGAGGCCCTGGGAGGCTGCATGGCCCAAAACCCAAAGCCAGGCAGCCCGCACCCAAGCACAGTGAACTGCCTGTGTGGCACTGGTGGGACCACGTGTGCTGCGTGGTCCCACCAAATCAAACGATCAACGCACAGTTTCAAGATTCATAATCGGTTTTTGACCTGGATGAGTCACAAGCACGCATCTCTGTTATTACTTCAACCCTGAATTCACTATCGCTTTGCTCCCACAGTGATCCTAGACCTTTAAAAATACACATAGAAAAATGGTCATCTGGCAAGATGAGAAAACCTTTGACGTAATATTGATGTAAGCAACAGACAAATAGGTCATCATTTTCTTGTTAAATTTAATTAGGATCCTTTCCTGCTTGTATCTTACAAATCAACAATAATATATATTATAGGTCAAGGACAGGGTATGTATGGTCCTTTAGAGTAAAAGACGGGATCTATTTTTGTACTGGATGGCTCAACCCTAAGTGTAATGCTCTTAATTTCTGAGTCAATTTAATTTTCAAGGAAGTAGTGCATAACTTCTGCTTTGATCCAAATATTCAGTGTGTCCATTAAACGCCATGTGGAGACCATCGACGCAGTTCAGCGCCCCTTTCTGGGTTTGGCTTTTCCTCCCTGCACCTCCCTAGAATTCCGGGCTGTGATAGCAGCTGGACAACTGATGCAACCTTAGCTGCTCCGGGCTGTGTGCTAGAGACGGCCAGGCAAAGAAGCAGATGGAAAATGAAGGCGGCGGTGTTCAGCCACGATGTCTATTTTTCCGTCTACACACAAAAGAATAATTTCACAGATGGCACTTTTTCTCTTTCCGACATCTACCGTTAAGGGTGATAGTTGTGGAGAATATGGAATTGATGCCACACCTTGGAAAGACAAAAGCACAATTCCGATGCAATTGTTTGATGATGTTTTCGATCAATATTTGCCAACGGGTGTTGCTGGTGACACGATGTTTCTCCACCCCACCTTCCTGAGTGGCAGAAACCACACTCTCTGCTGGGAAATTGTATGTCTTACAGCGGCGTCTGCCCTTGTAACCTGATATTTTCTTCACTATCATGTGCTCAGTAATCACCGGCATATCATAAAACGGGCTAGAGGTTACTATAGCAACGCCAACCAAACCAACGTAGGGAAGGAGGCCTGGGGACCGGGAAATGTTGTCACTGCAACCCCTGACTTTCAGGGTTTGGAACATGACTCTAAACTGACATATCACAATACAAGATATTCTGCTTTTCAGAACACATGGGGTTTCGGGGTGTTAAGTTTCCAGACAGGACTTGAAACCTCCTGTGTAAATACAGCTGTGAAAAACACTTCCTGTATCAGTCATAATTTGTAAAAGCAGGTGTGTGATGTCTACTTTCAAAACCTCTTGATAGCCTAGGCCACAGGAGTTTGGAAACAGCAAACCGAGGTCTGGTGAAGCGGGGCCACCCCCTTGCGGATGCAGCAGGCCTTTGAAAAGAGCTGGGTGGTTGTGCAGATCAGCACCTAAAAGTGAAGCCTGGGCGCTGGCTTCATTCTGGCCCAGGTGACATAACTGTCCTAAGGAGAGGCCCGCCCGTAATCCTGACCCTTCCATACTGTACCTTCCTTTGAAATGGACTGTCATTGGAATCAACAGCAGGCTTGCAGTCACACCCTTTCCGTCTTTACTTCATTTTTACAAAGTCCTCCCGACCTGCCGGCTGTAGCAGAGAGCAGGAGGGAACGGGCTGTTCTCACGTGCAGCTGCTGGAAACCCTGGCTCTGCCACCACCCCAGCAGTGGTGCACTGCTTATCCCTCTAAGTCCCTTTCTTTGCTGGGAGTGACACCTGCCTTGCAGGGTTTGTAAGAAGGACATGAGAAGAGGAATATGAAGTGTGTGACCAGGGCGCAACCTCACAGCTGGAGTTGCTCTTAGATTTCCTTGATCCTCACACAGAGAGCCGGCCCTGTGGGCCTTACTCCTTGGCCTAGGGCAGGAAGGCCCTGTCCTGGGCTGTATGCTATACAGGCCCCCATTTCTGGTCCTCCTCTGGCTTCACACTTCCAATGATCAAGGGGACATTGCCCCCTAGAGCCCATGCTTTCTCTTCCAGTCCCCTGGCTGCATGCCCAGGACCAGGAAGTCCCAAGCAAACAGTCTCCAGTTTACGTCTGATGCCTTCGGGGCATGCATTCCCCACCCACCTTCCTGAGGTGGCCTCCAGAGCCCCAGGTAGCCAAGGGGTGGAAGTTTGTGGGGGCAGTTCATAGAAACCAGACTCAAGGGCCAGGTGCCCACCTGCACATGCCCAGGGCCCAGCGTGGGAAGAGAGCCGGGTAAGCTGAGCAACACTCCATGCCCTTCCACATTCTAGCTTGGAAATTGGAGGAGGCTGAGAATTGTCAAATCCAGCCTGGCCTTTCAGGTCACACACTACCTGGATATGTGTGTGTCAAGGTAGACAGACAGAATATATCCTGTTTAACTGTTTTCTGGCTGGATTATTACTTTATAATATTTCTATGAAGGCTCCCTTTGTGTCGTTCAGTTAGCCTTGGTAAGTGTTAGGGGCAGAATTTACTCGTATGATACATGGATTGTACATAGCAGGATGCATGCGAACATACCAAGAGACTATTGCATATGCAACACTTTGATCTGCTTATTGAAAATTGGAAAGGATTTTTACAGTGATTGACCAGGTAACCTTTGGATGGGCACCTGTTGCCCACAATAATAAGAAAATCTGAAAAGAATTCAGAATGGAGGAAAAAATAACTAAAATTTACTCCTGGTTAAAAAAATCTCATTTAAGCTTCCCTCTTTCCTTCTTCCTAATGAGCCATCTACGATTGGTAATCCCACAGAAAACATGACAGTAATGCAAAGAACTAAATATCCACCAATGAATCAGAACATAAAGGCAGTACAGTTTGGGAGGGCAGGGTGGCAAAAATGTTCCATTTTATATTAGAATTCATTTGAACCGCTTTTCTGCCCTGACCTTAGATTGTCTACTTGTGATATGGATTCACCCAGCAGAGATGAATTAAGTTGTGCCAGGGACAGATTTTACAGGCAGAAAGAGCAGGTGGTTGCCTAGGGCAGTAAAATGTTTGAGTGACTCTATTATGGGAGGGTCTGTAAGCTGTGAGGGGGCAGTGGGGGGTTGTGGCTTCTTTTCCCCATCTTGCCTAGGGCAGAAAAATACCAGCAGCACCCTAGGGTGGTATCAGGCAGAACATTTGAATATATTTACATCTCTAATTAAAACTGGGGCAGAGATCGGGGAGGAGAAAGCTTGCTTACTATTCCATGTGCTTCTGATGAGCATTTAACTTTTGCACAGCTCCTGTGACACCTCGTGGCTGGAAGAGACGGTTGCCAAGCCAGACTTTCGTATAGGTGACACGAAGGTCACGTCAGGGTGTGCCGACCCAGCAGACCAGAGGCGAGGCTGGCACTCCTGCGTTCCCCTTCTTCCCCTGCCCCTCTCTGGAGAGGGAGCACAGCAGCAGTACAATATGGTAGACCTCTGCTGACACCGGTCCAAGTCCACACCTGGTTCCTGCAGCTGCCAACACCATCTGTTCAGGTTGTCGATTTCTGAGGAAGACTCCAGGACAAGAGCACATTCTGAAAGCATCCACTTTACAGTGAAAGCTGCTCCTGAGTTGTAGTCACACCTAAGGGTTCAGGAAATGCAAGTGAACTGCAGGGTGAGATAATGTGCCGGACAAGGAATGGGGTGAGCCCAAGTGGATGCTGATCACAAGCTGACGCTGTGTTCTGTGGATGGCGCTATGCGAAATTATCATTCACAAGTTCAAGCTCATCACCAGGAGACAGAACGGGGTGGGATGATAGCTGTCCAGAGGACGTCTGGAGTCTTGGCGTTTTGCTGAGACCTAATGAATTTTAGCAATGACTGAAGAAGGGCATCTTGCATTAGGCAAGACACTTGGGAAAGTCTCCAGAGTCAGTTAAATGCAACAAAGAGAAGTGGTCTGACTGAAGAGACTCCGTTGAGATGAGACCATAGCTAGTCACATTTGTGTCCCTAGGAGGGTGCTCTATAGCCAGGGCGTGGCTTCCCTTTCCATCACGGGCAGTGGAGCTACAAAGAGAACGATCTTAGCTGGTGAGGACTATGGCAAGAAAAACTAATAACAGGATTCTTTCCAAATGCCTCTCACTGGGAGAAGCACTCCGAAACACGTGGGAACTATAGTTTGGCACCATCTCAAACCACATCGTTCCCTAGGTCAGCAAAAGATTTTTCCTCTCTTTTTTCAAAGTGTTTTTATTTTATTTTTCTGATTCGCGGGATATTTGTTTGGTTTCTTTTAAAGTACTTCCCAATTAACAAAATGTACTCTACACATGGAGCCCAAGGGATCTATTCTTATGTCAATATGTCTATATAATTCACTCTTACTACCATTAATGGGAACTAAATATGCACATCAAAGGAAGAAAAGATCCCTGCATAACCCAAATGAATAAGCTTCATTAATGCAACCTTATGGCTTATTTTTTTCTGAGAAAATGCATTTAAGCCTAAAGGTTTAACACGAATGTGCCAGCAGACAGAGGAGTCAAAGTCAACCCCAAGGGACTGAAAAGATGACTGGGTCAGGACTGCCAGACTGCGTTGGAGCCTGAGGTCCAAGGCTTCAGGGGGAAATGTGGGACCCTGAGTCAACTGTAAAATGCTCTGTGCCTGCCGGCAGTTGTCTATGGCAAGAAGAGGTGGTAAGGAGCTACACCTTGAAGATGGAGGTAGACACTTCACAAAACGCTTAATTTTTCTGCAATAAAAAGTAACAAAGCCCACAGCACAAAATACATATAAGGCCAGGCGCAGTGGCTCACGCCTGTAATCCCAGCACTTTGGCAGGTGGAAGTGGGCAGATCACCAGATCAGGAGTTCGAGACCAGCCTGGCCAATGTCATGAAACCCTGTCTCTACTAAAAATACAAAAACATTAGCCAGGTGTGGTGGCATGCGCCTGTAGTCCCAGCTACTCAGGAGCGTGAGGCAAGAGAGTCGCTTGAATCTGGGAGGCAGAGGTTGAAATGAGCCAAGACCATGCCTTTGCACTCCAGTGTGGGTGACAGAATGAGACTTCATTTTTTAAAAAAAAAAGACACATAAAATATAAAAAGTAAACAAAGCCCACAATATAAAAAGTAAATGAAGCCCACAATAATATGTTTTCTTTATGCCTGTGAAAAACACGGTCTTGTGCATACTTGTTCATTATCATTACTAAAATCTTGGTGCCATGGTGAGTAGAGGAAAATCAAATTAGGACTTCATTCATTTGTATGTTCATAAAAATACAAGGTAAATGACACAGGGAGAAAATGAAAACATCACATTTGGAATGGCTTTGCCTTCTTTCTGGATTGCCTGCTACTGCATACCGCGTCTGGCACTTTTTATTGGTGTTTTCGCAGACAATTGATAAAAGCTGACACGTATTACCAGATGATGAGAAAAACTGGGCTTTGGTTTCATGAGTAAACATGTCTGTGCCTATTTGAAAAGTGAAGGCAATCTAATTGAATCCTCACAGGAAAAAGCAAATCATGGTGCTTGCTGGTTTAATGCACCTGTTGAATTTAAGCCTGTGCAAAGTTAGCCTTGAAGATGAGCCAACCGTGGACGAAGAACCAGGCAAAGGTGTTTATATGAACCACTTGCTTCGCATGTGCTCTTTTTTTCAATTTTAGTTGCAGCGATTCTATTATTAGAATTCAATTCATGAAAAGGGACTTTTCACCCTCCGTACTGCCTCCTTTACCAATGGAGAAAAGAAAAAAAAAATTAAGAAAAACAAACCATATAGTTCATCTGTCAAATATATTCTAATTTCTCTAAGCCTTGGCAATTCACAGTAAATTTTAAAAAAACACAGATGCAAGATAATTGGACAAAATCTCAGTTCTCCTTATTTTCAAATCTTTCCTTTATGTAAGCATTTGCTCATGTTTATTATCTCAATAATGATTGACTGACTTCTCCAGATAGTTTGATTTTGAAGATATCCGTACCATTTTTTTAAGTCTCTGGTTGAGTAATGAGCTGGGCTTGTTATATGAGAACTCTGTTAGGGGAATCTCATCATAAAATTCCTGAAATGACATTGAGAGGTAGCTGGCCATGAACAAGGGCCGTGAAGTATAGGCTTTTATTCTGACTGTAACCCAAACAAGTATATGTGTTAACCTTTGCAGGAATACCTCTATTCGCATATAAAATAAAGGAGGGAGAGTGGAGTCAACAGGTTCTTTGTTTCTTAAAGTCTGTTCATTGGAACACAAGTTCTGGAAGATCACTTTTGAAAAAAACAGTTTCTTAAATGAGGAAATACCATTTGTTATATTGCCTTAATGATTCTTTTTCTTTTCTTTTTTTTTTTCACATTTAGAACTTTATTTTTTTCATTTCTAATTAAAAAAATTATTATACTTTAAGTTCGGGGTACATTTGCAGAACGTGCAGGTTTGTTACATAAGTATACACATGCCATGGTGGTTTGCTGCATCCATCACTCTGTCATCTACATTAGGTATTTCTCTTAATGCTATCCCTCCCCTAGCTCCCCAAAATATGTGAAATGCCTTCAGTTTAAAAAAAAGTCTTTAGAATTTTAACTTAATTTTCTTTGCAATCACCGTAGATGCTGAAAAAGCCTTTAACCAAATTCAACATCCATTCATGATTAAAACCACTCAGGAAAATAGTAACTAAGAGATGTTTTCTTAATAAGTATACATATACCACACATATAGATAGACACATTAAATCATATGGTAAATTTAGATATATATATATGCATACCATACATGTAGACACATCTAATTTTATCTATAGACACATTTTTCTGTGTGTGTATGCATATATATATATATGTATATGTATAATTACAGATACATGTATAGCCCTAAATTTACCATGTTATTTAATAGGGAAATACTATAGATACTAAAGACATTTCCAGTAAGATCAGGAAAAAGGCAAAGATTCTCACTATCCGTACAACCTGTGCACTTGTAACAGAGGTACTACCCAATGCAATTGTTTAAGAAAAATCAGCTAGAGACATGACAATGGATTTTTAAAATTAACACATACGTATCAACAGCATTCATACATAAAAACAATAAGCAGAGAAATTTTCATTTACAATAGCAATAAGAAATAACACTTGGAAATAACTGTGACAAAGATGTGCAAATTTATATGAGGAAAATTTGGAAGTACTTGTGAAAATTGCAAAAGTAGACATGACAAACAAAAGGAAAGTTAGTCCAGTTTTGGGGGACAGGAAGACAGCATTTTAAAGATGTATCTTCCCCCACGTTGATTTATAAAATCAATGCAATCCCAATAAAAATGTCAGTGAGCTACCTAGTAGTATTAGACAACTTGAATATCAAATTCATATGGAAAAACCAGCATGCAGATATACTTGGAAAAACAATAAAACCTAAAACATCGAAGAAGGGAAGTTGCCTTAACAGATATTAAAACATGTAATATGTCTTATATAATTAAAACAGTGTGGGGCTGGAACATGAATAAACAAATAGACAAGTGGGGAAGAAACTATGTAAAGTCTAGAATTAGACCCAAGTACATGTGGAAATTTAGTATATTACAAATTTGGCACTGCAAATCACTGAAGTAATGGTGGATGTTTTAATAAATTTGGCTAGGACAAATGAATAGACATTTAGAAACAGATAAAATTAGATTCATGTCTTATACCTGAAAATATACTCTAAATTGATTAAAACTAAATGTATTAAAATAAATCAAACAAGTACTAGAAGAAAATGAATAGATTTTCTCTAACATGGGTGTAGAGAAAAGCTTTCTAACTATGACTCAAAATTCGTAGGCACTAAAAGATTAATACATTTTACTAAGTAAAAAATACACCTCCTCAAATTTTACGTTACAAAATCTCCTCATAGCAAAATCAAAAGGCAATGGAAAACTAGGAGAAAATATTCTCAACACATATTTCAGAAAAATGTCTGATATCTCAGATACAGAAAAATCTCTTAAAATTGAGAGACAAGGGCAAAATATGATAGGTAAGTGTGAAAAAGACATGAACAGCCTCTATCTCCCTCTTTCTTACTAGAGGTTTGCCAAAATATATCTTTTCAAAAAGCCAGCTTTTCTTTCAATATTTTTTTCTCGTTTTTTATTTTTTAAAGTGAAATAAAATATTAATATATAAAAATAAAAAATCAGAGAAAAAATCATTTGTTCATTCTGTATTTTATTAATTTTCATTCTCTCTTAATTCCTTATTGCTACCATTTCTACTGTTTTGGCTTTGATCTTCTTTTTAACTTCTTAGGATGGAAGTTTGCATAACTGCTTTTGAACCTTCCTTCCCTTCTTATGTAATCATTTAAAGCTAAAAATTTCCTTCTAAGCATTGCTTCAGCCATATCCCAGGAGTTTTGGTATGTTGTGATTTTCATTTTCTCCCCTCCCCTTAATTTTAGTAAATTTTATTTTTAGAACAGTGCTAGAAATACATGAATATTGAAATGATACTAGAGAGCATTCCCATACACCACACAATGAGTTCCCTTATCAACACCTGTAATATTGTGTGTGGTGCACTTGTTAAAATTGATGATCCAATATTGACTCATTATTATTAACTATGCCCATAGTTCTTCAAATTCCTTATTATACCTAATGCATTTTTCAGTTCTAGGATTCCATCCAGGATCCCACATTGCATATAGACATCATGTCTCCTCCTTAGCCTCCTCTTGGTTTTGTGACTTTCTCAAACAGTCCTTGTTTTTGATGACTCTGACAGTTTTGAGGACAACTGCTCAGGTCTTTCGGAGAATGCCTCTCTATGGAATTGCTCATGATTAGAGTGGAATTCTGGCCTTTTAAAAAGAAAATCACAAGTGGATTGCCTGGGCTTAGGAGTTTGAGACCAGCCTGGGCAACACAGTGAAACCCGGTCTCTACTAAAATAGAAAAACTTAGCCGGGCAGGGGGTGGCGGCATGCACCTGTAATTCCAGCTACTTGGGAAGTTGAGGCAGGAGAATTGCTTGAACCCAGGAGACGGAGGTTGCAGTGAGCTGAGATCACGCCACTGCACTCCAGCCTGGGTGACAGAGTGAGACTCCATCTCAAAAAACAAAAAAAAGTTATTAACATGTACTCTCTCCCAAGAAAAGTCTGAAAACATCTGCTTCATGATACTCTTGCTAATACATTGTATTATAAAATATGATGAGCATTGCCAGAACTGGAATCTCAGTATGGTTTTAAGCATTTATGTCTTTGCTGTTTATTAATTATGTATCACTTACTAAAATGAAATTTAGTTTTTAATATTGTTCTATGAGGATATTCCATATAATTATTTATTTTCAAAACCTATCATAGGCTTAAAGAGTTCTATACTTGTTTTTTGTCTATAATTCTAATGATTTCATTTTTATTCAGAAGGTTTGCTTTCCTGTGTTAATAATATGTTATTTTATGCATAAAATTTCATGCCTTCAATCTTCACTGTGGATAGCAACAATTAACATAGTAAAAATGCCAGTCTTTGCCTGTTTTTTTTTTTTTTGCAGAATGCAGCCCTATCTGATATTAAGATTCTGACCCTTCACGTTCTTGGCATTTTTATAGTATGCCCTCTTAAACTGGAAATGTAAGTATTTGGTTTTATTTAATTTTTAAGAATAATGTGTTTTGAATATTTTGCTGTTTTGTTATTTTGATATCCCACGTGATGGTTAATACTGAGTGTCAATTTGTTTGGATTGAAGGATGCAAAGTATTGACTCTAGGTGTGTCTATGAAGGTATTGCCAAAAGAGAGTAACATTTGAGTCAGTGGGCCGGGAAGGGCAGACCCACCCTTAATATAGGTGGGCACAGATCTATTCAGCTGCCAGCATGGCCAGGATACTTAGCAGGCAGAAAAACATAAAAAGGCCAGACTGGCCTAGCCTCCTAGCCTACATCTTTCTTCTGTGCTGGGTGCTTCCATCCCTCGCACATAGGACTCCCAAGTTCTTCAGTGTGGGGACTCGGGCTGGCTTCCTTGCTCCTCAGCTTGCAGACGGCCTATTGTGAGACCTTGTGATCATGTGAGTTAATACTTAATAAACTTAATATATATATCCCATTAGTTCTTTCTCTCTAGCAAACCCTGACTATTAGTTCTGTCCCTCCAGGGAATCCTGACCAATACATCCTTCTTACGTAGTAAATCTATCAGATTTCCTAGATTTTACTTGCCTTGTTCCATAAATGTTTCTCACTGTAATCCCATTAACTCTTTGCTCATTGTCTTTAAATTTTGCATGTTTTTCTCAGTCCAGTCCATTATGTGTAGAGCTGTATTTTCATAGTGTTTCTCCTTAGTGCTGCTTCCTATTTAGCTATGATTTTTTCTGTACATTTATATTTTTCACATTTTTTCCTGAGCTACACCAGCGTACATAGCACCTTTTTCTGATGTCCCAATCAGCTGATGTGTCTCTGCTGTGTGTTTTGTTTACAGAGATGATAGTTTCAGTTTGTTGGTAATTTGTGAAGACAGGTTGGATCATAATCTTTCTCTTTGTGGTAGCATTTTTCTAATGCAGGTTTTTGTCTGGAAATTAATTTCTCTGTTCTTTCTTCCCATTTGTACAATTGTATAATCTTTGTATATTTTGCTGACCCCTTTTAAATTATTTCTGAAATATTTCTCATGTTTGAGCAAGACAAGCTCTCCCCATATCAACTACGTGTAGGAAGTCCATACAGGACCTGGGGTAGTGTATGCTTCAGGATGTTAGGAATTCTCAGAATGACTCAGCACTGTGCAGTGCGGATGAGCTTATGGACGCTCATTTCCTCTCAGCCAAGCAGGATCAACATTCATGGGGGCTCCCAGCAGAACTTCCCCCTGCCCCCCACCTGCCTCATATGGTCACCAAGGCACCTGCCTCATATGGTCACCAAGGACAACCCTCTGAAGACACGTTGGCACAGTGCTCTCTCAGCCATTTCCTCTCAACTGTCTCTCAGAGCCAGACTCACTCTGGGGAAGCTCTCAGGGTTATGCAGAACTGATCCCCGTCCTGTGACCTGAGTTTAGATCTCATCTGCATGGCTGCCCCCCACCTTGAACAAGTGGACTTTGTTGGCCTTTTTAGAGGTCTGGGACCATAGGTGTCAACGCTTGTTGATTCGATGTTTGATTGTCATTGCTTTTGAGATTAGCCTTCTATTTTATTCTTTTTCTCCTTCATTTTTCTTTATCTTTTTTAAAAATTGAAGGTGAAATTCATTTGTTTTGCTTCTTATTTTGGAGTTAGTTTTTAGAGAAGGGGGAAAAGAAGCCAAATTTCGTTCACCAAATTCAATTCAAAATTAAATTTAAGCCAAAAGCAGAAATCCTTACCAGCTCTGGGTGGATGAGAGACCTATCTTGTTTCAGAGGATTTCTCAGGAAAAAATTTCCAACACCTTCTTTGATGCTTCCTACTGGCATGCCCAGATTATTTGAATCTTGATACAGTCATTTGCTGTAGTAGACATTCCTGCAATCATTAGATTACCCACTTATTTGAGAAGCATGTTTTCAGTGCCTTCGAGTAAGTGAATGAGAAAAGCATTTGACTGGACTTAATCATATCAGAACCTTTTGGCTTGCTGATAACGACTTCCTTTCAAGTTGATATCAGTACATTAATCACCACTTTTTAAAAAGTAGTTATTCGCTGCTTTCCACTGCATCCGGTTTTGCCATCAGTCTGTTCGTGTCATCCTGTTTTGCTTCCGTGAACATATTAAACAGACTCTGTCACATGCTTTGATGGGATCCAGCCACCCCACATCCATGTCATCCTCTGAGCTGCCAGTTCAGTCAATTGTCAGAAAGAAAATCAGGTATGACTCGCCATTAGTGAACCCACGCTGACTCCGGGAAATCATGACCACTTTTTCTAAAGGGCTTATAAGCCTGCAGCACAATAATTCACTCCACAAGTTTACCAGAAAATGTCATCAACTACAACCATTTGAGGTTTCCAGGACCTGTGTGTGGCTTTACCCTTTCGTTTTCTTTGTGATTATTCAAAGACACCTGAAATTGGGTTCTGCACACCTTGGAGTAAAATCCAGCTGAACCGGGAGCCTCAGCCCCATGCACTCCAGCTGCTCTTACTGCCTCTGGGACCCAGCTGCTCTTACTCAACTCTGGGTCTCCACTTTCCATTGCACCCGTTTTTTTCTCCCTGCTGCCCTTAAAAGATTCATCTTAAAGGAGGAAGTCGAGGGAAAAAAAGGAGCAGAGGAGCAGCTTTGTCCTCTCTCTCATCTCTCTTAACTGCTCATTGAGCCCAGACTGTGGGCTCCTGCAGTTCTCCCGGGCTGCCTGATCAGAGAGGTCCTGAAAGGTTCCCCTGGCCATCCATCCTGTGGGATATCATGAATCCTCTCAGAGCTAGACCTCACCCTTTTCTAAGTGGGGACAATCACAGCCTCGTCTGATAGGACTTCTCCAGGATTGAGATAACCCATAGAACAGCATACAATGTCTGACACCTGGGAAGCACAGAAGAAATATTAAATCTCTTATTGTAGTCATCATTCTCCATGGCAGATTAAAAGGTAGACTCATTATTCATTATTTTTAATGGGAAAACCTGCAATTACTTTTGCACCAATGTAATACAACCACTATGGAAAACAGTGTGGAGATTCCTTAAAGAACTAGGAGTAGAGCTGCCATTTGATCCAGCCATCTCACTTCTGCATATCTACCCAGAGGAAGAGAAGTCATTATATGAAAAAGATACCTGTACATACATGTTTATAGCAGCACAATTTGCAATTGTAAAAATATGGAACCAGCCAAATGCCCATCAATCAATGAGTGGATAAAGAAAATGTGATATATATGTGTACGTGTGTGCATGCATGTATATATATATACACACATATATATGTAGCATGTGTGTGTATATATACACACATACATGTGTATGTATATATACATATTTGTATATACACACACATATGTATGTGTGTATATATGTTTATATGTGTATATATGTACACATATATGTATATATATATGCATACATATATATACACACACACACATACACACCATAGAATACTATTCAATCATGAAAAGGAGTGAAATAATGGCATTTTCAGCAACCTGGATGGAATTGGAGGCCATTACTCTAAGTGAAGTAACTCAGGAATGAAAACACGAACATTGTATATTCCCACTCATAAGTAGGAGCTAAGCTATGAGGATGCAAAGGCATGAGAATGGCACAGTGGACTTTGGAGACTCAGGGGAAAGGGTAGGAGGGGATGAAGTATAAAAGACTACACACTGGGTACAGTGTACACAGATCAGGTAATGAGTACACCAAAATTTCAGAAATCACCACCAAAGAAACTAAAGAGCTTATTAATGCAACCAAACATCACCTGTTCCCCCATAACCTATTGAAATAATAAAACTGAATTATTCACAGAGATTCCTTTAGAGAAAGCATTTTATTATCAGCCTTCCCAATTCTCTTTTTCACCAAGTTCACTGGTGATATAATAATTAGGATTTTTAGAAATTACTTATGTGTTTTAAAGTGATGCACTCTTTCAGCATCTCTGACCATGGATTACACCCATTTCATCATTGCTCCCAGCTTTGGCCTTTCCCAAACCAGCTCCTCCCTGAATTCCTTTCTGGAAAGACCTGGGGTAGAACTGACCAAGCCATCTTTCACTTTCTTTCTTTTCTCTTCTCCGGCATAGCTAACAGATCTATCAAGCTCTGCTGACTTTACCTCCATGCGCTTGTTGAATCTGCCTTGTTCTCTTCATTGCTCTTGCTACCAGCTCATACTGTTCCCTTGCTTGTGCCCTTTCTGTGAGTTGACCATGCTTCATGCCAGGATCCCTGCCACCAGATCTGCTCTCTGCTTTCAGATGGGTATTTCCAAGGCAGTATTTTAATAGCAATACCAGCTTGATAAACATTCTGTAACATATTGAAAATTTTTCTAGGTCAGGCATGGTGTCTCATGCCTGTAATCTCAGCACTTTGGGAGGCTGTGGTGGCCGGATTATTTGGGACCAGGAGTTCAAGACAAGCTTGGGCAAAATAATGAGACCTCATTCCTACAAGTGATAATAATTTAAAAAGTAGCTGAGCCTAGTGGCTCATGCCTATAGTCCCAGCTACTTGGGAGACTGAGGTGAGGGGGCCACTACAGCCTTAGAGGTTAAGGTTGCAGTGAGCCTTGATTGTGCCACTGCACTCCACCCTGGGCAGCAGAATGAAACCCTGTCTCAAAAAAAAAAAAAAGAAAGAAAATTATTTTAAATCAATAATCAAGAAATGTAATTGCCAATTAAAAAATCAAAATCATGATTGAATATATCATGTTTAGATTTATCTCACATATCAGCAATTAATATACGAACATGATAAATTTAACAAGGTGACTCTTCTGTAAGCATTAACAAATGTTTTTCAAGTAAATTTAGAACTTTGAAGGACAGCGAATCTAGTAAATAATTGTTATAAAATTGTAAAAAGGAAGTAGTTTTTTTTAACCCATTGGTTGTTTCTGTAGTTACCTTAATTCATGAATCTACCTGAAAAGCTGTGGTTGAATTTCACCTTCTTATCCTAGTGTGAAAATCTCTAACGGAGCTGTGTTGGTGGTGTAGTTAATTAAGTGGTCATTAAAATGCATGAGGGAAGAAAAATGCTAGATAGAACTATTGGCCATTGATAGTTCTAATTCTTGCATTGATAGTTTCTAATTCTTCCACTTACTAATTCTTCCATCAAAGCTTTTAACGTCTTTACTCTCATTCAAATAAAATGTACTATGTGTAAGAAAAATTGAGTTAGAATGTTTGTCCAGAGAAATTTGAGTCTAAATGCACAGTTAAATTACCATTTATTAGCAAAAGCTTTTATTTGAAACATGTATATGTATACATATGTATATGTAAATATATACACATATATAAATACACACATATATATACACATATTTCACTTCCAAATAACAATGAAAATGAGTGACAAATCTCATCACATTCTGACTCCTAAAGATATTTTAATAGCACGTTTGAGGTACAATCACTGTTTGAAGTTGTAATCTTAATGCTTTTATTTTATTATTATTTTTCATATATATATTTTATTGTGTTTTAGATTTTGGGGTACATGTGAAGAAAATGCAGGATTGTTGCATAGGTACATACATGGCAATGTGGTTTGCTGCCTTCCTCCCCATCACCTATATCTGGCATTTCTCCCCATGTTATCCCTCCCCAACTCCCCGCCCCCTAGTTCCCTGCCACAGACCTCAGTGTGTGATGCTCCCCTCCCTGTGTCCATGTGTTCTCATTGTTCAACACTGCCTATGAGTGAGAACATGAGGTGTTTGATTTTCTGTTCTTGTGTCAGTTTGCTGAGAATGATGGTTTCCAGATTCATCTATGTCCCTGCAAAGGACAGGAACTCATCATTTTTTATGGCTGCATAGTATTCCTTGGTGTATATGTGCCACATTTTCCCTGTCCAGTCTATTGTTGATGGGCATTTGGGTTGTTTGTCCTTACTGCTATAGTTTCATTGACTTGAAAAAATACTTTAAAATAATTACTAAGAAAATCCTTTACTCCTACCATTTCCCTCCTAGGGTAAGGACACGGTGCCTGGTGCAATCATTCATTAGATAAATTCTTATTACATTAACAGTTTAAGTGAATAAAAGGAGACATATATAGAAGAAGTAAAGCGACTCCTGGAATGAGAATTTCCTATGTTCTACAAATCAATCCTATACTTTGAATAACATCATACCAATTTTATGCATTTGTTTCAGGAACTTTAAAAATTGAACTACTAATGTAAAAAATTAGCCAGGAAAAAAACAAAGGGGAATGAAGAAGAGAGAAGTACCCAGAAACCACATGAAAATATCCAGATATAGAAGTGTATGTGACCAAAAGTGAATTTCTTTAATTTAACCAGAAAAATGAAGCATGTATTGCTGGCACTGTAACGAATGTGTAGGTGTTGCTCTGTTTGCAATTTTTGGTTGTATATATCTTGACAATTCTTTTAAACAAAGTTCCATCCTCGAATAGGATAACTACTGAGTAGATGCTACATTCAGAGGATGTTATACAGGAGAAAAAAATGACAGAAATGCTTACTATGCTGGTGTAGCGTGAATAGAAGGGGTTAAGTCTCTGGGGGAGGGATGAGGCTTTTAGAGAAGAAAAGGTGAGTGGGCTGTGTTGAACTGAAGGATGAGCTGAATATTGTGTGCAGACAAAGAGCTAGGGAAGGCCTCCTAAGCAGGGACCACATCAGATGCAAAGGTCCAGAAGCAACAGTACAGGCTGCTTAGCAGCTGCAATGTTTGCTGTGGATGGAGCACAGAGCCTGGAAGGAAAATGGAGTACACACAGATTGAAGCTAGAAGCCATGGAGGAAAAAGAAGGCATCATGTTTGGTACAGCAGGTTGTTTCAGTTAAATGTCCTATTATGTCAAGACCACCCTCAATAAGGGGCAGAGATTCTAAGATTTTAAAAAATCACCTGAAACCCCTAAATACACATAAGTAATTGCAAACACACGTCAAACACTGAATTAATAAATATGTGTTCAGAGTGGGAAGGGATGGTGTCATGAGGAACTTTCTCCTGGGGCACGACCTGGATTCTGTCCCAGTCATGCTGCTGATACATTGGCACAACCAGACAAAAGTCTCTAGTTTTCTTACTCTCTGTAGGTCACAGTGCTCTCTGCAGAAAGAAAGAATAGCAATTGTAAACCTGGGGAAATAGCTTAAATGCTAAGCACATAACCATTATTTCTCTAAAGACCTTTGCAAGCAAGAGTAATCACCCTGATATTGGCAAATCTGAACAGTTCTGCCATTTCCAATGGTGTGATAGTGTTTAGCATGATAATTACAGGATTTTTAGAGTCCTATAAAGGAAAAGTGATTACAAATATTAAAAATATAGTATACATAATTAAAAGTCAATACACTGCTGTTCATTCACATTTACTATGATAATAGAGTGTGAACAGAGAATATAACTGGGTAGAAAGGGATGTTCTCTGAGAGTTAGGACACCTGCAGTCCAGTCTTGGTTGATGGCTTTCTAGAGTATGATGCGGTGGCAATTGCTGGTTACATATGTCTTCAAATCGTGAGGACTGAGTAGGCACCATCATTTACTGTGTGCAACCAGTTACCTTGGATCATGGCTGATATGCATGAAAAATTCATTTAAATCCTTGATTTTCTCCAGTGTTCTGTAATTGAATCACATAAAATCGGGCCTGAGAAAATTTAACACATTTCTAAGAAGTAACTGACTTCGAGAAACAACAACAACAAAAAGAATATGGTGGTCTCTGCCTAGAACTTAGATTGCAGATATTGCCTTGGGCCGCAGGGTGTTGAAAGTGTGTCCCTATTTCAATAATGGATCAGGATCCAGAGCTATCTGTGTGAGTCAGTGGGGAGTGGTAGACCATAAGAGATGTTGAATCCAACTCCACGCTTTGTTTTTATCATTTGAGCCAATTATTTTTCAGCTTACGTTCTTATGTGTTGCTACACTGACATAGACCACCATAATAAAGCTGTTAACCATTGGAATCTTATTCCAGGAAATAGTGGTCTGTGTCTCCAGAAGCCACTTCTGTCTCTTTAAGACCTCTTGCAGTCAGGATTAAATCTTCCCATGTTGAAGATTATCATTGTCCAGCGGCAAACACTTGGTGTTGTTTAAAGGGTATATGAATTATTGACCTCAAAATATGAGCTCACTACACTCAAAGGCAGCCAGAATACTGGAAGTTTCAGATTACAGAGCAAGGGTTTTAAGAGGAATATTTTGCAGCACGCATTTCACCAGTCACTCTTCCCCTAGGATCCTCTGTGAAAAAGTCTTCTGTGTTTGGCTGAGTTCAGAAATTCCGCTCATCAGTTTTTGAAGACATCTGTTATAGGTTGGTGCAAAAGTTATTGCGATTTTTACTATTGAAAGTAATGACAAAAACTGCAAGTATTTTTGCCATAACCTAATAATTTAGCATATATATGATATAATGTATGTCTTCACAGATATTATCTATACATTATATATGTTATATGTAATACAAAATAATTACACATATTATATAGTGTACATACCATATTATATATAGCATATGTAATATATACTACACTTAGTATTATGTAATTATTATAAATTATATAAAATATAACATATATTGCATACGTAAGTTATAGACATGCCACTATAATTTAAAGAAAAGAAAAACTGTGTTTTATTTTGAAACAGACTGCTATAATCAACAATAATATCAATAATAATAAATAACATTTTGAGTTTTCCATCTATGCCATATACTCTTCTAAGCTTTTTAAGTATTTTCTTTTCACCTTAAAAACAAACCTGTATACATTTGTCAAAACCCATAGAGTGTGTAACACCAAGAGTGAACGCTAATGTAAACTGCGAAATTTGGGTGATGATGAGGAGTCAATTTAGGTGAATTGATTGTAGCAAATGTACCCCCTGGCAAGGGATATTAATAATGAGGGAGGCAGTGTGTGTGTGAAGGTAGGGGTGGGGGAGTATATGGAAATCTCTGTACCTTTTGCTCAGTTTTGCTGAGAACATAAAACTGCTCTAAAAAAATAAAGTCAGTTTAAAACCAAAACACACTATGAGAAGTTACCCTCACAATATCCATTTTACGGATGAGTAAAATGAGGCAGGAGAATGCCCAAAATCTTCCCTGGGTTCATACAAGTCCGTGGTAAAGTTAAGATTCAAACTGGCACAGCCAGCTACAGAGCCCACACTGATCTGTATAAATTGAAAAAAGACATCTAATGGATATGGTTTGGCGGTGTCCCCACCCAAATCTCATCTTGAATTGTAGCTTCCATAATTCCCACATGTCATAGGAGGGACCTAGTGGGAGGAAATTGAATCATGGGGGTGGGTCTTTCCCATGCTGTTCTTGTGATAGTGAGTAAGCCTTACGATATCTGATGATTTGATAAAGGGGAGTTTTCTTGCAGACGCCCTCTTACCTGCCACCATGTAAGATGTGACTTTGCTCTTCCTTCGCCTTCCACCATGATTGTGAGGCCTCCCCAGCCATGTGGAACTGTGAGTCAATTCAATTTCTTTCCTTTATAAATTACCCAATGTTGGGTATGTCTTTATTAGCAGCATGAGAACAGACTAATACACCAATCTAAAAAAATCTATATCACTACACCCTTTCCTTATGTGTTTGTTTTAAACATAATGGAGATGGGCTGGGGGCAGTGGCTCACGCTTGTAACCCCAGCACATTAGGAGGCTGAGGGAGGAGGACCCCTTGAGCCCAGGAGTTCAAGACCAACCTGGGCAACATAATGAAACCTCATCTCTACAAAACGTCTAAAAATTTACACCTGTGGTCACAGCTATTCAGGAGACTTGAGCCTGAGAGGTCAAGGCTGCATTGAGCGGTGATTGCACCACCACACTCCAGGCTGGGCCGCAGAGCAAGACCCTGTCTCAAAAACAGAAGAAACAAACAAAAATACTGATTAAAAAATAAAAACAGAGGCAACGTTGATGATTAAAAATAGTGCCTAGGAGTTACGGAATATTTGTCTTGAACTTCTGGAGTTCACAGATGAATGCTAAGTAAAAGATCTCTGTTTTAAAGGAATAGCATAAAGAAGGATTTTCAGGTTTTGCAGCCCCCTTTTCTCTTTCTCTCTCTTTGTCACTCTCTCAATGCCACGTCATCCTTCCAAAGAGCACCCTACCATATCCTGGAACCAGTTGCATTACTATGTGGCTGCTTAAATAACTATAATTTTCTCATGAATCTATATCTTAATCAATGTACCCTTTTTTTTTACATCATTTGTCTTTTTATTAGACTTATATGCCAATCACTATTTTATCTTCATCTGATTTTCCAGCTGTTTTTCTCAGATAATTATCTTTCTTGGAATGTTTTCTTTCTCTCCATGTTGCCAAATCCTAACCATCGTACAATCCCATTTCCTCCAAAACATCTTTTTCAATGACCTTGGTGGGAAAAGACGGTGCTCTTCTTTAAAATAAGGCAGCACTGATGTGTGCCTCTGTCATCAAAAGCAACTTTTCATATTTCTCATATCTCCAGGTAGGGTATTTCTTTATGTACACCATAGTCTTGACTCCACAGAGCTAGGTGGAGCAGGCAGCATATACAAAGCAGCCAATGTTTTAATATTGATTAAGAAGACTTCCTTTGGCAGTCACTGACGAGAATTAGGTATAGTAAAATTGCCAAGTAAACCAAAAGAAAGGAGGTTTCTGGGCAGCCTACTCAAGTAATACTAAAAAAAAACAAAAACAAAAACAAATTTAGATGGAAACATAAAGTAGTAAAAAGTATTGTATCTTTTATAATTTAGTCATATTACATACAAAAAATATTTCCAGATGTTTAACTAATTAAAGGTATTGTGAATAAACCTTCATTTTACTGCTCTAGGTTGCTTAATTTCCATAAGCAACAGAAATAAATAGTGAAAAATATAACTCCATATGGAAAATCTAAATTGTCTTACGTCTGTGGAAATCTTTGGCTAGATGCAGGTATTTCTCTTGTGCTGAAATCCTTTTCATTAGTGAAGTTCATCCCTAACGCATTCAGATAAGTCTTATTCTTTTTAAAACATTTATATTTTAGCACTGACAACTAATTCAAACTCTAGAAAAGCAAGGCTCAAAAGCAGTAAAATATTTAACCTATTCTAGAAAAGTATAATGGTAAACAACAGCTTATCTAAAGAAGCAGAATTGCAGATTTTTGAAAATATTGCCTTACAGTTTCTCACCTGAGAATGGAAGTAAAGCACTTCCCCAGGTTCAGCGCCATCCAGGGTGGAAGCCACAAACCGATCCATCCACTGAGTTCTTGAAACGTGGTTAGTGAAGAGTTACAAGTGGAAAGCACAAAGGAGAAAGTATAGGTCATTAACAATATTTATGCTGAGTATATGTTCACAGAGTAAGATTTGGATATACTGGCTTAACTGAAACATACACATATACATATGAATTTTGAGATGGAGTCTCGCTCTGTTGCCCAGGCTGGAGTGCAGTGGTGAGATCTTGGCTCACCGCAACCTCTGCCTCCCACGTTCAAGCAATTCTCCTGCCTCAGCCTCCTGAGCAGCTGGGATTATAGGGACCCACCACCACACCTGGCTAATTATTTTGTATTTTTAGTAGAAACAGCGTTTCACCATGTTGGCCAGGCTAATCTTGAACTTCTGACCTCCTAAATGCTGGGATTGCAGGCATGAGTCACTGTGCCCTGCCCAAAACACTATTAGAACTAATTTCTCTTTACTTTAAAAAATGTAGCTATTAGAAATCTTAAAATTTCATGTCTGGTTCACCTTCTGTTTGCCCTGCACAAAGCTGCTAAAGACAGGCACTTCTGGGATGATGCCGTCAATCCCCCAACAAAACATTAAAATTACCTTGGTCACAAAATAACTCAATTTTTGCTGAAATATACTAGCGCAAGTTTTCCCTCCATCTGATAACGAGAAACAAGAATGATTTCTATTAGTTCAAACAGGAAAAAAAAATAGAGAAGAAGGAAAAAGTCATTAGGGTTTAACCTTTAAATTACTTTTAATATATGATTTTTAAAACATACCCTCAAACAGCAAGGCTTTCAGCTTTGGGTGGAAAAACTGATTTGGGGGAAAGATTGATCCCTTGTTCACCAACACGGCAAGAAGGATAATAAATAGAGGAGCAGATCAGCTCATAAGAATGCGCCTCCATGGGCACTCCGGAGCAGATGTTTTGTTCTGTGCCATGTTGATAGAAAACTGACAGGGGACATTTAAAATTCATTGCTGGGAGACTCTATATTATAATGAATCTCATTAATAGTAATTAGTATTTTTTTTTTCTCCCAAGCTACCACTGTTGATCCCTTCCTTTTTACAGGTCAAAAGAGCTTAAATACTCTCTAGTCCCCAAGAACTGGCAACATCATTTTATTTCTTAAAAATATGTGATACGTTTAAGCAACTTTCAATCAGAAAGTGTTGATTTTTTTTCTCGCAAGAATGTCCACGTTGGCCAGACAGAGGAGGCACATTGCACATTTTTTAGAGTCATGACTGGGAGTGGAAAAGCATACTTGTCACAAAATCACCAGTGACTTTTCATCAGGGCTGCAGGCAGGTGATAGGTCAAAGACGGCACTTCTCCTTGCTTGTCTGAGGAGCTCTCTTGGAATTTGTTATGGAACATGATGACCTCTGCCCCATGAACAATGCCACGTAAGAACGGCTGGATGTTTATGAATGTACATGGACAAGATGGACTGTTTTCTTGCACTGGGTTCAGCCTGGAACACTGTAATCTAATGACTCATTGCTCGCAGTATGCTCACATTTGCTTCTGAGGCAGGGGAAGCTGTATCTTTTGGCAGGGACCCGGCGAAGTGGAATCCTACTGTACTCACAGACCAGTAATAGGATGGGCATGCTGGCACCATGACGGGGCATGGGAGGGCACGCTATTAGAGAAGGGTTTCTGCTACATTACCCAGACAGCCTGCCCTTCACGTGTGTCCCTGCCATTGTGCTGCTCCGAAACCGCACGGCTCTCGAATGTTAATGCCTACCTAATTATATATTTTGGCCTCCGTTTTGGCAATAGGCTATACTTAAGCAGAATTTAGTGCCATCTTATGTGTTCCTACAGCTGGATAATTACAAGGCATTTCAGTTTTCAGAGCAGAAAATTAATGATACGAAAATCAGCGGCTATTTAAAGACAGTTGTTCTCTGCACTTACAGGGACCTGCTCCTGGAAAGCACGTCAGACCCTGCAGAAGGCAGTCCCAAGGTGGAGGGGACATTGATTCAACTTCAGCATCAATAGCCTTTTTTTTTTTTAATGCTCCAGGTGGGTCAATGTAGGTGTCAAAGACAGTCTCTACATACAAAAATACTTTTCCCATAGAAAATTCTTCTGAATCCTCCCTAATAAATTGAGTCCTTCAATGGGGATTGGCTGGGTATGATTTTGGCAAGTCTAAAAGCCAGGAAAGTGTAACTCCAGTTCTTCAAAATCTCCTGATTAGGGGAACAGATTATAAAACATTAAAGACTGGAACCTATAGTGGAGGGGTTATTGAAATGTTCCACTTCTGACAAAAAATAACTTTAAGTAGAGATGATGTAACATCCTGTAAAACAGAAATTTGGGGCTGCCCTGGGCCCCTGATTGCTCTCCATAATAGCATGGTATGAAAATCACTGAGTTGGTATACTCGGGACTTTTTGCAATGTAGGGAACTGGCTTTTTAGATGTAATTACTATATTATCAATATTATGTATATCAAAGCCTTTAATATATGGGTTGAAATTCTTAGCTAATGCCCAGCACAAAAAAAAAAAAAAAAAGAGGGAGAGAGAGAGAGAGAGAGCAAGAGGGAGCTCATTTGAGTCACAAATCGTGCTCCACCTTGCAATTTTATTTCCAGGTCAGCAGCTGAACTAGATTGCTTGGCCTTGATACTAAATCTTTAGAAAATGAGACCTGCTTGTATTGAAAATGCTTTAAACTTCACAGGTCAGAATCAGGATCACGAAATACTCCACACAGTTACCGGTGAAAATATTTTGAAAGAAGGCCTGTATTAGGCAAAATAAAGTCCATATATGAATAAATAAAGATCCTTGAGCTTAGCAGAGGAAGGCAAACACATTATTATAAATCGACGTATTCACATTCTTTCCGAATGAAGAAGCGGCTTGGCCTTTGTCGGTTTGCATTTGGCCTTGACATAGAGGGAAGGAGAGACAATAGTTATTGCTGCAAATTCTTCCGAAGGAATCAAGAAGGCTCTGCAGAAGGTGATGGATCCTTGTGGGGCTCCCCGGACCTTCTGCTGTTTGGACGAGGAGAGCAATAATGCCCAAAGCTGCCACTTGCTTATTTCAAAGTGCTTCTTTCCTTTCTTTTATTGAAGAAATATGTGTTCAGATGTGTATGTGTGTGTGTGCGTGCGTGTGTGCGTGTGTGCATGTGTACCCAGCATGTCCGGTGGAAAGCAGGCTTTTGATCCAGAGGATAGGAATCCACATCACAACTCCATTCCCACCAGCTGTGTCCGGCTCCTCAGAGCTCACACTTCACGCTGTGTTAGCCTCTCCGGGAGGGTGCTGGGCCCACCCTCAGAGTTTCTGATTCACTAGGTCTGGGGAGGGTCTGAGAACCCGAATTTCTGGAAACTCCCCAGTTGATGGTAATGCCGCTGGTGTGGGACAATGGATACTCTGTTGGCCGTAAAATAGGAGACCCTATCCCTCCTGGTAGGCAGAGTGGTTGTCAGGAATAAGGTTTGTAAAGGTTCCAGCACAGTGCCAGATATCACAAATAAATGAATGACCAACAGCTCTTTAGCACTGCCAAAACAAAGGACCACAACCCAGATGGCTTGAGAAACAGAAATTTACTCCCTCTCCATTCCTGAAGTCACAAGTCCAAAATCAAGATGCTGCAGGACCAGGCTGTCTCCTCGCTCCTGGGGCTCGCCAGAGACCTTGCTGTTTGGGGCTTGTGGCTGTGTCACTCCACTTTCCGCCTTTGTCACATTTGGTGTTCACCGTGTGTCTGTACCTTCGGCTCTCTCCTCCTCCTTAAGGACTTTGGTAATATTGGAGTAAGCCCCGCCCGATGACCTCATCGGGATTGCTTCTGCAATGAGCCCATGCTTAGAAAGAAGGCCGTATTCACAGCTGAGGAGTTGAGCAGACCTTTTTGGGGGACACAATGAAACTCACAAGACTGCTACTATTTATGAAACCAAGAAACATCAAATGTGTGTAGGTTCTCTACACACCACCTTCTCCTTCACTCCCCTTGAGAGTGTCGTGAACACAGAACAGCCTCAGCCTAACATGGAGCATTGGTCCAACCTGCTTTCATTCTGTGCTCACGAGGGTCTCTGATGAGTCAGGAAGAAAAGACAAGATTCCATCGTGCATTGGAATGCCCTGTGTGTAAAGGGTCCTGCTTTTTCATCTAAAGTTCTAACACAACAAAGAAAATCAAGGCAATTTTGAAGGGTGCCAAACCACATTCCATGGAAATGGGATACCTAGGAATTCTGGTCTTTATTACAAAAAAGAGAAATAGTTTTAAAAGTAGTTTCAGTATCATGTATGAGATTTAAACGTTGTGATGAAGCTGTTTCAATGATCATTTTCAATATGTACAAATGGCTTAGTTTTACTCTATATGAGAACATAGATATCATTTTCTGAAAGCTTGGAGGATATTTGTTTCCTTTTATAATGAGGTTCAATAGTGTGTGTACCAGCTCAAGTTTCAGAACAAAGACATCAATAGATACATAGATAGATACATAGATCAATAGATGGATGGTTTTGGTCTTTTATATAGTGGTATTCAATTAAACTAATTTCATTGTATTTATTTTTTTTCCCATTTATTTTATTGCATTTTAGGTTTTCGGGTACATGTGAAGAACATGCAAAATTGTTGCATAGGAACACACGTGGCAGTGTGATTTGCTGCCTTCCTCCCCATCAGCTACATCTGGCATTTCTCCCCTTGCTATCTCTCC
>NW_016107329.1:7717024-7804703 GCF_001604975.1 Cebus imitator
TAGAGATGGGGTTTCACCATGTTGACCAGGATGGTCTCGATCTCTTGACCTCGTGATCCACCCATCTCGGCCTCCCAAAGTGCTGGGATTACAGGCTTGAGCCACCGCGCCTGGCCATTTCTCACTCTTTGTTCTTGGCGTGGCCCTATGTGTCTGTTTTTCAGTAGTGAGCTATATGAGAAGGTAAAAAAAATAGACAATTGACAACTTTGTTCTTCATCTGCCACATGAAAAATACTTTCAGGCTTAAGATTAAGATTTCCAGTCACATGAGCCTAATATTTTAAGATTCATCTACTTTCTTTTGAATATTTCCGTAGTACTGGTTAAAAATCCAATGTAAGTACTCGTTTTTTTCTTGTGGTAAAAAAAAAAAAAAAAATTCACAGTAACAGCCTCACAGGCATGAAATATTGTAGCCCTTGATTAAATTTCATAGCCTCTGATTGCATTACCGCTATGAAATATGGCTCTCTCACTAGCTGCCAATGGATAGGCTGTTAATATATCTACACTGCTACTGTATTTAGGTATATCCAGATCTCTCTGTCTACTCAGAGGTAGATAAATGAGGAACAGTGCAATGACCATATAATACAGAGGTGTCAAAATAACTAAAAAAGAGAAATTCAATTACTTCCATAATCCTTCTTACATTTCTACTTTACATAATTCTTCATCATTACAAGAGGCCACTGGTTCTTTAATTCACTTTTCATTATCGACTGTCTTGCCATTGCTTGCTGAGAATACTCCAATGCAAGACTACATACTTGGACACAAAATTATAACACTTTCAAGTAAAAGCTTTAGACTCTGCTTTCTACATAATTAACATGACCCACATCCATCAGAATCTTCCCCTTTATGAGTAACTCTCACCTGAACTACTGTAAGAAATAACTAATGCTATGTCTACCCAGCAAGGTATTACTTAAGGTACACACTCCATAGTGTTCAGATCCTCATATTGCAGGTGCCAGGCACTAACCCAGATGAAATGAACTAGTTAAATGAACATATGTGAAGTAAATTCGAGTTAATACATTACCCCAGTCATTCAGGGCAATCCTCCTTACTCATAAGTGACATAGAGACAGACTCACGGAAGAAAAAAAAAGAAACAGTTTTGATGTGCTGTGATGATAGATGGAATTCAAGTTTCACATTTATCACAACATATCTGCTATATTGTCACATACTTATTAAGTTTAATTTTCCTGTGGCCTTGTTACTCGTCCCTTTTTCAATGTTTTGCTCACCTTGCCCTGGACCCCTATTTCTTCCCGGACCCATTAAGTCAATATTTCGCATAAAGTGGTGAGGATGGGACTCATGCTACAGGGACACACCGGCATCCATGTTTACCCCACGTGCAGCCCCAAGGCCTGTGGCAGCAAGATTAATGCCTCTCACAGCCTGAAACTGGAATGTATGCCTCACTTCCCTCAAGAGACTCCGGAACTATCCACTAAGCTGTGCATTGGTCGGTAGAGAGTTCAAAGCAGAAAGTAGAAATCAAAAGTGTTGCAACGTGAAGGCATACCACAGCATCCCCTGCCTTTTAAAACTTTTAATCTATGCATTCCATTTAGTAGAATCAACAGAGAGCAAACAAGCTGAAGCATCTGTTGATTTTAGAAAAAAGGGAAGGAAGGATCAAATTGCGCGTCTTGTAACTTAATCCAAGGGAAGAACGTCAGCCACCACCTAGACTGTCTCGTTGCTCCTGTCCTCTGCGATGGGTGATTGTTTCCCCCTAGGCCACCGAAGTTCCCCACATGGCAGTCTTTCTTCATGACAAACACTGCTTTCTGGGGTGTCTTTCTATTGTCTCTCCTTAGAAAGCATTTGTGACATTTCTAATAATTTTACTGATGAATTTGTCGCTCGTTGTGGTGCAGTTTTCCACATTGGGAGTATCAACAACATTGTCCCCTGGAGCTAATGAGCAATCAGCATAGCCCAGATCTCCATTTTGCGTTCTTGCCCCCACACTATCCACAACCCTGATGAGGAGCAAACACGTGTGCACTGCGTGTCTGCTGGAGGGAGCATTATGATGGGTCCTTAGGAGAATTCAAAGACATCTGCCTGCAGGTGCCTTGTATCCTTTAAAAGCACCTCCTGCAAAAGCAGCCTGGGAAAGGCCAGTGGGGTCCTTAAAACTTCCTAGAAAGTTAAAATCATGACTCCAGCTCTACCTTTCTCACCAGATAGCTGAAATAATCAATCATGAGAAAGATAATTACATTTAAACAAAGGAATATATAGTCTATAAACTATTCTGCCGATATAATGTAACACTTGTGAATTTATTGAAGAACAAAGCCAAAAAGAAATGTAAAAAGGTGACATTTGACTAGAATTTGGCCTTGAAGAGATAGCTAGGGAAGAAAAGGGAAATAAGCCAGGTGCGGTGGCTCACGCCTGTAGTCCCAGCACTTTGGGAGGCCAAGGTGGGCCGATCATCAGGTCAGGAGTTGGAGACCAGCCTGGCTAACACCGTGAAACCCTGTCTCTACTAAAAATACAAAAAAATTAGCCAGACATGGTGGTGTGTGCCTGTAGTCCCAGCTTCTCGGGAGGCTGAGGCAGGAGAATCACTTGAACCTGGGAGGCAGAGGTTGCAGTGAGCCGAGATCGCACCAAGGTACTCCTGCCTGGGCAACAGAGCAAGACTCTATCTCAAAAAAAGAAAAAAAGAGGGGAGAAATAAAAAGAGGGAAACTCTAACCCTTTTGGCCAACTTTCAGTGATCAGCCTTCCCCAGTGTTATTTAACAGAGCAGTGAGGGGGAGTAGACTCACAGACATGGAACAACGCAAGCCGCCATACCACTAAACGGACATGATGTGTGACCTGCAGCTGATCCATCAAATAGAACACTGCCTGAAGACAGAAAGCCAGAGAGTGTCTGCAAAATGCTACCGCTCCCCCTCCATTCATTATCCCATAAGTCACAGGCAGGAGAGGACAAGATTCACAGTTTGTATTAAACCATGATCAGTTTGTCATTCCTAGAAGTCACTAGGAAAACAAAAGAACCAAATTGATAAAATAAATAAATGAAATAACCCGAGTCACACAGCATTAGGAAGATACATCTTCATACATGGAGTTGCAAAAATTGATTGCCCTTTCAGCATGCCGCATTTCACATAACCGTATATTATCATGTATTTTACTGTCTTGTCTTTGCAGTGCTATCATACGTGGAATGCATAAAACTTGTATCTGTGTGTTGACGTTAAGCTGCCTCATATCCGTGCTAAATGTACATGAGATATCAATCAAAAATAAATGTGACATGTAAGAACTGTTAGCTTTTATGTGGTGAATGGAGGTGAGTACAGTCAGTGAGTGCCCCAGTGCTAGTAAAAAAAAAAAAAAAAAAAAAGAGAAAATTCGGAAGAAGTTAGTGGCTAAACGGACTCAAAGACCAATCTATTGTTGTTTTACTAAACAATTGCCTGTGCTTAAACGAGGAAACATAGTGCAGAATACACCCTGATTTAATGAGGGTTTGCTTTTAATTTTCATTAATGGTTTTAAGTAGGACTCACCATTCTCGTTTTTAGATGAGGATCTAGGACTTAGAGAAATCACAAGACTTGCAGCATATCAGTTCCCAGTGCTAGCATAACAAAGTATGGCAAACTGGTGGCTTAGAACCACAGACGCCTAGTCTCTCACAGTTCAAGAGGCTGAAAGTCTGAAATCAAGGTGTCTACAGGGCATATTCCCCCTAAAATCTGTAGGAAAATCCCCCTTCACCTTGTCCAGCTTCCGGGAGACCCAGGTGTTCTTTGGCTTGATGCCATTCTCTGCATCCCTCCCACCTGTGCTCTCAGCATCCCATGGTGCTTTCCCAGTATCTGTCTGTCACCACACGGCTGCCTTCTTCAAAGGACTCCTGTTATTCTGCATTAGGGCCCCACCCTGCTCCAGTGTGACCTCATCTTAACTAATGACATCTGCAATAACCCTATTCCAAATACGGCCACTTTCTGAGGCATGGGGGGTTAGGACCTCAAACTCTCTGTTTGGGGAAGACACAATTGAACCCATAGCACTTACTTAAAAGAACCGGGAAATTTAATGACGTGATTGTAATCTTGCACTTCAATATTCCCACTCCCTTTATTGGCAAAGCAGAAAAAAATAGTTGAGGAAAAGGAAGGAGGGCAGGGGAGGGTGGACACACTCATGCATTTCTGCACGTGAGCAGCTGCTTCCAAAATACCGGGCACTGTTGCAGCTGTGTTGCAATTGTGGCAGAGACAGCAGTGAGTGAGGGCATGCTGGTCCCAACGTCATGGAGGTTCTATTTCTGGGAGGATGGAGGGAAGCACCAGTCCATCAGCCAATAAATACCAATGCGAATTAAAAGAGAAATATCAGTCCATATTAAGTTTCATGTAGAGAAAAGACTAGCCTCATGCAATGTGTCAGTCTGGCAGCTGCTGTAGCCTGGGCATCCCAGCATCACTGATTTGGTTGAGATCTGCAGTTTCCACATGGGGTGGCACACACAGCCTCTCTTTGACTTCCTCTGGGCCATTTGCTAGTTTTGCATTGTCACAATTTACAAACTTCAGATGCCATATATCTTTTGTTACAACATTCCACATACTCTGTTGCACAGATTCCATTCTGACCGCTCCCCGCAGCCAACAGGTCCTGCCCATGGCTTGTGCTCAGCCTGGTTCTACCAAGCACCTTCTATCGCAGGAGGTGTAGACTCTGTTTGGAATGTTGCTGGGTTTCTATGTTATACGACTGAAAATTAACATCGGAACTCAACATCCCTTAAACCTGCGTGTCCTTTACAGAAGGGACATGAAGCAAAACCTATGACCCGAGACCTTCTCCCACCTACAGACGTTCACACCCTCCCTCCTCTCACCATCTCCCTGGTTTCTGGCTTTCTTTCCACCATGCCTCCTGCCCTCTCCCTTAGCTTCCTCCTCTCTCCTAAGACCCTGCCTCTGTGATGGCTCCACTCTCAGAGACACAGTCAACCTTTCACTGTCTGGTAAGTTCTGCTGTTCTCTCTCTGTCTCTCTCTGTGTGTGTGTGTGTGTGTGTGTGTGTGTGTGTGTGTGTGTGTATGTGTGTGTGCATGCAAAACTTTGCAGAAAACATTGCTCCTTCTAAACACGACCCTCTGGGGTGTCAAGCTAAGGTAAGTTAAAAACAAAGACAATGTTAGCTTGAAGACCCCCAGGAAAGCATGCCAGCTTTATGGTTGTTCTCCACAGGGTGGACAGTAAGCAGTCTCCTGGGCCAAGACTGACTCAGAGAGAGGCCTTGACAGGGTTTTATGGAAATCAAAATGGCAAGAAATTCTCATCTGTTTTTTCCAATGCAACTTTCTCTTTGGCATGTGAGTTTAATTACCCCACATTCCAGGGTTTGGTGGTGCTGGCAGGACCTTACTAGTGGGCTCCTTTGCCTTGAAGTTTGCCCTCTGCATGCAAGTCCACTGACATCGGGCCTCCTGATGTCCCACGGTGAGCCTTAGCAGAAAAGGAAAGCGTTCTTTCTCCACTTCTCCCACCCATAGGCTGGTCAAAGTCCAAAGCACGGTGGCATGCTTCGCCAGAATACTCTAAGTCCATTATAAAAAAGAGAAGGCAAAGGCTCAGTCACAGCAGGACGCAGATGTGCGCACCTTTAAAACCCAACAGGCTTGAACAAGCCTGGAGCATCAAACAGGGAAGAGATGGAGTGAGGAAGGATCCTCTTCACTTTATGAAACTGTTTCTTGATTGTCAACACCCCCACTCATCTGTCAGGAATCTTCTTTCTGTTTTTGTTAAACCATGGCAGCTCCTCACTGGAGACCGCCCAGAAGCCCGACGTCTACTGGATGCCTTTGGAAGCGAACACCATTCTCACCCAGCAAAATGCTTCCTTTCGATCTGGTATCACATTCATTTTCCTCTTATCTCTCACACTGCTCCTTGTCAGTTTCTCTCTGACCTCTTAGAAGCCTGTGTCTTCTAAGGACGTTTTATCTTTTCACCTTGCTGACCTGGGAGTGAAATCCTGGCAACCTATGGGGTATATGACCTTGGGCAACACACTCACCCTCCTCCAGCCTCAATGCATTCAATGACAAAATGGAGATGATTGTGGCACCAGCTTCAGTGGACTGTGATGAGTATCAAATAAGGCAATGTCTACACGCGGCTTAGTACATCACACAGCACAGGGCCAGCGGGGAGGAGGTGTGCGTCTGTCGCTTGCATTGTGCCTTTGCAAGAGCAGTTCTTCCCTTTTTAAAAAAAAACTTTTCCATAAGTTATTGGGGTACAAGCGGTATCTGGACTGCCATCTCCTCCCTGGTCAGCTTGTAGAACTTCAACTTACCTTTAAACGTCTCCTCAGTGACTGTTACTCAGAGAGATGAGATCAGCTTCCTCTTTCTCCTGCCACAGAACTGAGCGAACCGCCCTCTCCCAAGCCTCCAATGGCATTTTGCTCATGTCTCTAGCACCAAGATTATTTTATTGTTTCTGAGCTCCGTTACTTTATTAGATTTCTTGATCTTCTTCCGTAGACTGGAATGTCCTTTTTTCTGACACAGAGTCTCATCTGTTGCCCAGGCTGGAATGCGGTGGTGTGATCTCGGCTTACCACAGCCTTGACCTCCAAGGCTCAAGGGATCCTCCCTCCTCAGCCTCCCGAGTATCTGGAACTACAGGGGCATGCCATCAGGCCTGGCTAATTTTTGCATTCTTTTTTGTAGAGATGAGGCTTTGCCATGTGGCCTAGGCTGGTCTTGAATTCCTGGGCTGAAGTGATCCACCTGTCTCAGCCTTCCAAAGTGCTAGAATTACAGGTGTGAGCCATCATGCATTGCTGTGTGTAAGATTCTCAAAGACCAGGGACTTTGTCTTGTCCCCAGCTCAGGGTAAATGGAAATTTGCTGCATGTTGATGACTGTAGTAGCTATCTGTAGCTGTGTGGCCAATTACTCCAAAACGTAGCAGCTTGTGTTAGTCTGATAGAGCTACCACAGAAAATATCACAGACTGTGTAGCTTAAACAACAGGAATTAATTTCCTGGCGGTTTTGGAGGCTGAAAGCCCAAGGTAAGGGGTTAGCAGGTTTGGCTTCTCCTGAGGACTCTCTCTGCGGCTTGCAGACAGCTGCCTTCGGGCCGTGTCCTCACACAGGCTCTTGTGCACAGATCCGTGCCCCCATCCCCTCTTCTCACTGAGGCACCAGCTCCACTGCATCAGGAGCCCACCCTTATGACTGCATTTAACGTTAACTACCTTTTTAAACACACTGTCTCCAAATGGACAGTACCACTGGGGACCAGGGCTTCCACACAGGAATTCAGGGGGACACAATTCAGTCTGTAAAGCAGCTCAGACAACACGTGTCACCTCCGTTCTCATGGATCAGATATCTGGGCATGAATTAGGTGGTCCTTGGGCTCAGAGCCTTTCCCAGGCTGGGACCAGGGTGTCATCCAGGCTGATGTCACCTTAGCGCTCCCCTGGAGACTGCCACCTCCAGGCTCACACATGTGGCTCCTGTCACACTTCAATTTCTTGAGGGCATTGAGCTGGAGGTCTCAGCTGGGGACTGGCTGGAGGCTGCCCTCGGCCTTTTGTCCTGTGAGCTTTCTAGCTGGGTCTGTCAGGGCAAGAATCTGGGAAGAGACAAGTGGAGGGGAGGACAGAGAGAGAGAGAGAGAGAGAGAGAGAGAGAGAGAGAGAGCAGGCTAGCCAGCAACACTGAGGTCCCAGTCCTCTGTGACCTGATCTCAGAAGTAAACCCATCGCTCCTGCCACACATACCCTGTTCCTCAGAAGCACGTCACTAGTTCCAGCCCACACTCGAGGGAAGAGGATCATATAAGGCCATGAAAGCCGAACATGGGAATCCCTGGGCCTCACTGTGGGGGGCCACCCACCGCAAACATCAGCCCCTCCCAGCCTGGGGACCAGGCTACGCAGGAAACAAGGAGGTGTTGCTTACAGTGTTGAAAGAAGTGATGATGATGATGATGATGTTGGCATGACAGTTCTATTTCTGTCACGTTTAAAATGTACGAGGTACTTTCTTAGAGAACGTTTCTGGGAAATCATACTTTTGACAGAACACATAGCCCTGATCTCAGGAGCCTGAGTGAAGCTGGAAATCACGGAGGTCTGCATGGGCAGCACTCACACTGCCGCCTGTTTGAAGCGGCAAGAGTGTCATTCCTCCTTTTGGGTGCGGGTGTGTGTGAGCAGGCATGAGCAGCAGGCTGTAGGGATGCTTAAAAAGGACCCTCTGAGGGGGCAGGAGGTTCCCTGCAGGCTTAGCCACAAAGGGCCAGAGGTCGGCTTGCTTCGTTTAAGATTAAAGTGACAGGCACACACCTGCTCTGAGGGTCTTTTCTAACAGACCTGAGCGCTGAGCCCAGGGTTGTAGATTCTATGGCCACGTATGACATGTAGTTAGTAAGAGTTATTAAATATTTGTCATGAAATGTTTAACATTTGCCATTCATTTCATATGAATTAATTATATACAATGTTTTCTATTGCCAACAACTATATGATGGTAAAGCTGCTAGCATCACAATAGCTGCCCCTCATGTAAGTAGAGTTATGAAAGATCGGATAAATATTTAATTTTAATGCTGTTTGTGAGTGTTCTCTGACTATTCAGGGGTCTCAGGAGCTCCTGACAATAAGCGAGTTACATAGAATATGTCACCCAGGCAAAGCAAAGCTTTCTTCAATACCTGTTGTAGGGTAGCTTGTGTCCCCCAAATGCCTGCTGGAGTCCTAACCCCTGTGTCCCCAGAATGTGGCCTTATTTGGAGACAGTCTTTGCAGAGGGGATCAAGTACAGATGAGGCCATGAGGATGGGCTCTAACCCCAAATTTCTCTAGAAGGAGAAATTTGAACCCCAATGCACACAGGGAGAATGGCTTGTGGAGACGGAGGTGCAGCTTGGGGTGAAGCTTCCCTGAGCCAAGGAGCCCACCGAGGGCCAGCAGACCCCCAGAAGCTGGGAGGGGAGTGGAACGGATGCCTCCTGCAGCCCCTTGCTCTTGGGCCTTTGCCCTGCGGAGCTGGGGGGCGATGGCTTCTACGGCTCAGGCCCTTTGGCGGGCTGCTTTGCCTGCCCCAGCCCTGGGTTTCTCAAAGCACCTCTGCCTCCAGCCAGTGGGCGTGGTTCTGGAATTGAGCGCAGCACTTAGTTTGCAACAATCTCTTTAGCCCATTGACTCCTCCGTTTTTTATTAAATCCCTCACAGACCCCATCTGCAGAATGCTGCTGTGGGCCTCCATTTCATTATGTGGTTTCATTCCCAGAATTAAGGAGAGTAAATCTTCAAGGATTTGGCCTTTGAATGAGCCTCTTTTTTTTTTTTTTTTTTTTTTTTTTTAACCTACTCACTTGTCTAATATTGCCCACAGCTTCTTACTAAGGCTGAACATTTAGTGTTAGGATGACCCCACATGAAGGAATTTATAGTGACGCCAAGTCCTTCTAACCATGACTTAAGTGAAATCAAGATTAAATGAGAAAAAGAAAACCTTGTAAATGTTTGCATTGATGTCATAACAGACTGAAACAAAGAAGATATCTCTTTAAAAAAAAAAAAGAAAAAGACAAGAAAATACAAAGAGATGTATTGTTTGATTGATTCGCTCACCGTACAAGTATATTTTAGCACAAATTTTTGACCAGATATTGTACTAAGTATTGAAGATGGGAAGAAAAATGGAAAATTCTCAGTTGAGTATTTCTGATTTGTCTTTTGCCTCCTCGCTCATTTACTTTTTGGAGGCTTCTGCTCCAGAGAAGCTAACTGGGGGCACCAAGAAGAGGGCAGGCCTCCCTCCAGGCTCCGGGGTGGCTTGGAGGTTGGGAGGTGACCTGCACCCGCTGAAGGAAGTGGAGCCGGAAGTCATGACTTGGATAATTCCAGCAAAACCAGTGCCTTGCCTACTGAAAAATGACCTCCACTCATCATCTACCTTGCCTAAACTCGTCAGACACTTCTCAGTTCTCTACTCCCTGGTGTGCTTTAAGTTTTGCTGTATCTATCATCATCCTTCCTTATTAAATCAACTCCAGTGCCTATTAAAAGTTGCCACCGGAAAAGACTATAGTTAAAAACAATATGTTGCATATTTGAAAATTGCTAACAGGGCAGATTTTGAGTGTTTTCATCACAAAACCTATGTGAGACAATACATATGTTGATTAGCTTGATTTAGCTGTTTCCACATGGGTACATATTTCAAGACATCATGTTGTACACCATAAATACAGTATATACAGTTTTATTTATCAATTCAAATAAATAAAAAGAAAGACCTCTGTGTGTGTCTGCATGTGTACGTCCGGCCTCGTATATTTGCTACTTATGTAAAACTTCTGCAGCTGATGTTTTAGGACAAGAGCAGGCTGATTCTTTAAGACCATCGTCATAGCAATAAGTTACCAGAATGCTAATTTGCAGTAAAGAAGCCCCCGCCAGTGGTGTGACAAAGAGCCACGGGCTGGCAGAGTGCAGACAGCACGCTGCAGAGGGGCTGTGCCTCTCCTTTGTTCCAGTTTCTCTGGTGCCCTGATTTCTCACAGTCCTGGCCCAGTGTGTGTGGTTTTCGTCTCCATCCGGGCAGCAAGCGCTGTAAAGAGTAGAAAATGCCAGAATCTGTCGGCAGCAGCAGAAGCAGTGGCAAAAATAGAAAAATCCATTCAAAGTATGTGGGTCACCAGTCTCAGAATTCCCAAATCAGAGCAGCCCGAAAGGAGGGACTCAGCAAAGCCCCACGCCCTCCCCGCCCTCCACCTGCCCAGTGGGTGGACGGGCACCTGTGCCTGGTGGGTTCCCCTCTGTGCAGCCGCTGTGCCTTACCGCCCTCCTGATGGGGGCTCCCTCACTCCCTGCTTGTTCATTCTGCAGCCTCCTCAGGGCCCCGGGGATCCAAGCAGGGTAATGACTGTGACTCCTTATCAGACACGAGGGCTCCTATCTCTTCCAGGCACCTGCACCCAAGAGGGAGAGGAGCCATGATGCGCATCCCTTACAGGCCGAGGAAAGGGCTTCCTGGGGATTCCCAGTCCTTCCAACGTCCAGAGTGAAAAGGCCTCCCTTTTCTGTGCTCTCCCTGCTTGACTCTGCAAGCCCATGCGCCTCTGGCAGTGTCCTGAGAGTGAATGACGCTCAGTCCTGACCATGCCGCCCTCTGCGGAAGTGTGGCCTCAGCTCGCAGGCCGAAGGCACAGAAATCTGAGTTTCCTGAGATGGCCCAGCACCCACTTTGTCATCTCATTAGGGAGAAACTTCCTGTATAACAGTGGAGAGGCAGCCAGGAGTGCACTGCACAGACAAACCAACAACCTGCTCCAAGTGGTGTTATTGGTGTGCCTCTAAAACTGGGGGGAACTCCAGGAAGTCACTGGCGGGAGGGGATGATGTCTCCTGCTGTACTCAGCTTGTCCTCGGCCAGAAGTGCTTCCCAGTTTCTGAGGTTGCTATTGCAAATTGCATGCTCTCCTCCTGTGCTCACCCCACTGTTTTCCAAAAATCGCTTTCTAGGATAATGAGCGGCCAAAGGAACACTGCTTGGATTCCACACCGCTCAGTCTCCCGGCCCAGTGACACTCCACCCCGTTCCCCTCATTTTTCTCCACCTTCCGTCCCATGAGAAAGAAGGGGCAGGAAGGAAACTCACACAGGTCACATACCTGTGAGGTGCCAGGCACCTGTCACCAGCCACATGTGTCCTGCTCCGATCACCACCATGACTCAAGGACAGGGTGTTCTGTGACTGCATCACAGCTGTGCCTCACAAAGGCCTTCCGGAGAGCTGGCTGAGCTCAAGCCCGCCCTCTCCAACTGCAGATAGGGTCAGACCAGCCCCGGCACACGCTCTCCCTCCAACCCCTCACGCCACGCACCACGCTCTCCTTTCCTTTGTCGTCTTCCTGGCCTGCTCTCAGCATGGACAGCACGGTTGCCGAATCCACACGCCAGCCTCCCAGCACCTGCCCCCAGCACTTTCACCCAGGGCCTGTTCACATCCGCCCATGAACTGGGCCCAAAGAGCAGGACCTTTGCTGGAACAGGGGGATGAGGATCCACAGAGAGCACCCATCAGAAGTGTTTTTAGTGGGGAAAGGGGTTGTGGGGAAAAGCGCCTTCAGGTCTGTGCCAACTCAGAAGTTAAGCTATTGGAGGCTGCAGCTCCAGGAGAGGCCAAACCGACTGACTTCCAAGCCTTCTGTAGGTCAGTTCAGGTCACTTCATGTGTGAAATTCTTCTGTAAAGCAAATTAACACAGGCGGACCCGTAGTGCACACCCTGCTGAAACCCCGGCTCTCCTCCCCAGGGAAGCTGTGCCCATCTGCCCTTTGGAAAATTCACCACTCTGGGCAGGAGGAAATGGAAACAAGGCTGTCCCTCGGGGCTGGATTTGAGCCCTAAAGACATCTCAGCCTGGAAGTATGTGTGCAGGCCACATGACTGATATACACAGCAGACATATCGTATTAAGGGCGTACCACACTTTGTAATGTACACTCGTATTTTATTCAGAAAAATATTTCAGAAACCGTGTTTTATGGGGCCAATTGTACACAGGGAATTATTAAACCATGCTGCACATACAACAGTTCCGGCATTCTAATGTAACAGAAGAGCTGTGTCTACATTGATTAAGACAGCCTTCCATTTTTAAGCAAACATTTTACAAGCTTGTACTCATTCTCTCTACATTGTATTAAGTTTTATATTTGACATTGTATTTAAAGTATTTACCATATTATTTCATTGGTTTTTCCTACCAATATTTCCATAGAATTACAAAGTTTCCACAATCATTAAACAGCGAGCTTGGTATTCTGCTGAATAAATAGATAAATGTGTTTTAACAGTTCCTCTGCTGTTTTACCCTTTCATCTTGTAAACAACGCCATTCAATGTATTTCTTCATCTAAATATGGTTATAATAGTTCCTCTGTTGTTTTTCCTTTTCCTCTTGTAAACAATTTCATTCAACATATTTCTTTGTCAAGTTTTTTCTCCATATTTAGATATATTACATTAGGATGCATTTCCAGGAAAGTAATTATAAATCAAAAAACGGTGCTACTAAATTGCCCCCTGAAAAACTATACCAACCCAGCCTCCCGTGAATGGCAGAATTCACAGAATTCTCATCTGTATCATCGTTTTGAAAATTTAGATATTTGAAAAGTGAAAAAAAAATAGCCCTTCATTGTTTACTTTCATTTTTTCCCCATTTAAAGGAAAATATCTTCTCCAGTGTTTGCCTACCTGTGGCATTTCCACATGCTGTGTAACCTCTGCCTCTGTCTCCACCCAAAGGCCTGTAGGTTTTTAAATAATGGAATGATTTTACGCCTGCATTGCCTTGTCCAGGTGACCACCCCACCCCAGGACCCCTGTCTCCCATCTGGGGTGACGCCTCTCTGCTGGCAGTTGCCTGGCATGCCTCTCTGTCAGAGCATCTATAGCGAAACACTGGGGCCAGGTCCCCTGCAGGGTCGTGATTCCGCTCCTCCTGGGGAGTGGGGGAGCCACAGCTTTCGATGTAGTGAGAGACCTTCAGGTGGAAACAGCCCTCTGAGCCTAGGGTCTCCAGACCCCCAGAGTCCCAAGCCACAGGCCTGGAACACAGCTCCCCAGGTCAGTGAAATGGGTGGTGAAGGGTCCCTCTACTTCTGGCAGTTGGTTCCCAGACCATCATGGGCTGGCCATGCACGGCACATCACTCCTCTGCAGCTGTGCTCCTCTCTCTCCCTCTGCCATGGCAGTTCTAGCATTTTAAGTTCACTTAGTGGGACCCCTACTCTTCTCCAGACATCCACCAGCCCTGACAGCCTCAGCACAATTTCCCAGGGCCTTGCTAAGGCATGAACCTTGTACAGCAGGAGCCACCCATATCAGTGGACTCCCCTCTTTACCCAGGGTCCGACCCCATCATGTTTTAACACCCTCAGAATCCAACCCCACCTACAGCTTCCAGGCTCCTGCTGCAAAGGTTGGCTGGTCCTGTCCCTCCCTCAGTGGAAAGTCTCTTCTTCCCTTTGCAGATACTGTCCTTTCCTAGTTGGGGCCTGTTATGACGTAGAGGATGGATTCTTGCCTTGCAAGGTCTCCAAGCAATGCAAGTGTTAGCCCTTAGCAGGACACACAGGCCACTCCTGTAGGTTCAGAGGGTTAGGGGCGTTCAGGGAGTCAAGATTTCCAAGTTCACTGGCCCCGGTATCCCTGCCCCGGTGTTCAGAGACCTGAGCATGACATGGCAGATTTGCTGAGGCTAAGAACTCCGTCTTCTCTGGGGCCCCAGGACTGTGCCAAGAAAGTACTGCCTCCTCTTCTCAGCTTCTTCTGTCCTCCAGTCAAAGAAGAAAGTAATATCAAGGTTTTGCCAAGGAGGGTGTCTTAGTCAGCTTAGGCCAGTCATAATTTGCCGTAAGCTGAGTGGTTTCAACAACACATGAAGTCCAGGATCAAGGTAGAAGCCAGTTCGTTCCTGGTGATGGCCCTCTTCTTGGTTGGGGGTGGGAGGCAGCCACTTCCTGCTGTGCCCTCACACTGTTGAAAATCACGGATAGCAGGGGGGTGAGGGGCTAGGGGAGGGATAGCATTAGAAGAAATATTTTATGTGGATGGTGGGGGGATGGACGCAGCAAACCACTATGGCATGTGTGTAGCTATGTAACAAACCTGCTTGTTCTGCATATGTACCCGGAACTTAAAGTATAATAGCAATTAAACAAATGTGCTATGGGGAAAAAAAAAAAAAAAAAAGAGAGAGAGAGAAAGAGAGAGTGCTCTGGTGTCTCCTCCTCTTCTTCATCAAGACACTGCCCGTCACAGAGTCTCCACCCTCGTGACCTCATGTAAACCTAGTCAGATCCCAAAGGGCCCACCTCCCAATACCATCATTTTGAGAATCAGGGCTTCAACATGCAAATTGTGTGTGGGGGCGGGGTGAAGACACCAACATCCAGTCCCTCACGGAGGTCCTGATTTGCCTGAAATTAAATATTCTCGGCTTTCATTTTCTCTCTCGAATGCAACGTTTCTCAATCATGGCACTATTGGTATTGGAGCCTGAACATTCTTTGTTTGGGGGGCTGTCCTGTGCACTGTGGGGTTTTCAGCAGCATCCCTGGCCTCTACCCAGCAGATGCCAGTAGTAACTCTCCCCTCAGTTCTAACCAAAATGTCCCTAGATATTGCCACATATCCCCTGAGAAGCACAATGCACCTCTGATGGGAACTATCGCTCTAAGGCCTCAGCAGCCCTTGGAGAGCCGCATTGGACTGCAGAGGCCCTAGAACCTCTGCAACACCCAGATAATGCCTGTGCCTGTGGGTTCCCTTCCTTCCACCACTCTCTCATCCCAGGTCACCTGGAAGTTTGAACAGTTGCAATGCTACGGCACACCAGAAGCTACCTGTTCTCTGTGTAGCATGAGCGGTGGTTCTCACGGCTAGCCCACTGGCTGCTTTTGCCAGCTGCCTTGGTGGTAGGTCTTACAGGTCAGAGACATATGTCTGCATACAGAAAGGATACTGGGGACTGTAGTTGGAACAGCATCTGTTGGGAGTCAGGAAGCAGGACTGCACAGAAGAAGTTGAACTGTAATGCCTTAAGTCAGAGGCTTCCACTGATCTCACCGGGATCATGGAGCTGGGATGGTCCTGGATAGTTGTTGGAATTAAGGCAAGGGCTGGGTTTCTATGTGCCTGCATCAACCAGTCGCTGGATGGGGCTACCCGTGAGGAGGGCTGAAGTCTTGCCCGAGGCAGCTCCCTTCAGCTCAGGCAGGTCCCAGAGAGGAACTCTGCGGTGATGCTGTTACAGCCAGCGCTGTGAGGAGCGGGGTAAATGAGCACCTGTGCCGTAGAGGGGATTTGGGCTGCACACCACAACAGCCATCTCTTCTATGCCTATTTACATAAACTACGCTAAAATAAACCCCTGCTCTATTTACAGGACTCCGCTTTCTGTCTTTCTCACTGACTTCTGTGCTCCTGGAAAGCAGGGGCCAGGTCTGTCTTACCGCAACCACCTCAGCTGCCAGCAAAATCCTTGGTCTTGGTTCAATTCAATTTATGTTTGTTTTAAGAGTAAGCGAATGAACCAATTTAACAGCATGATTCTTCAAGCAAAATACAACACCTTCCATATATACAAAGGTTAATGATGAGAGATGAAAAACATGTTTTTCTCCTTTCGTAAAGTCTCTCCTGAGCTTGCAGTCACTTTTAGCCTCTCGTGTTTGTGGACATGCGCGCCTCTACTGATTTGCTGCAGGGAATGGGACCACGTGGGAAGCCTTCTTCTGGGTGCTCTGTGCCTTTCAGCAGGTCTTGTGACAGATTCCTTTGGCATCACTTGCCAGATCCAGTTGTGAATTGGACTTAAAGGTACAGCACGAACACATTATGTGATTAATTAACATTTAAAAGGTTCTCTGAAGAAGAAATCACTGGGCAGATGGTGTGATACCACAATGTGTAAAGGATTAAACTCCAGATTTGGGGAAATTAAAATATTTTAATGGGCACCAAAATTTGCGTCCTGTGCATATCTGTCCAGCGGAGCTTTAGATTTTGGTAATATTATAAGCAGGTGCCCTATTTATAGCTTAGGTTGGAAAACTTGAATTACTCAAACTAAATCTTTAAGAATGTCCTTTTATCACTTATTAAATAAGTTGTTGGCCTGTTTTCTCTTACCACGAGTTCTTCTCTTAAGAAAATGAAAACATTGTGCTAAGGAGCCCTCCGTGCTCAGTGACGGTACCAGGAGAAAGGCTGTAACAGCCATAATCACGGCACACAGAGGATGATTCTGAGTGTTTCTGCATATTTTCACCCTTCTGAATCTGTTCTCACCAAAACAAGCCAACAGCGTGGGTAATGAAAAGTCATAGATTAAGGAACTTAATGTGAGTGACTGAGATGTTTTCAATTGCATAAGGAGAAAAACTTGTCTATTTTTGATTCGGGAAGCCAGCTACTCCAGGAGCGAGCTGCTCTCTGTCTGAATTTAGTTGAGTCATCACACTAATTTTTTGGTTTTCCGTGTGGGCAGTAGGATGAACTCAGGACTGAGCAAACACTCTCCACTGTTTTCCCCTCGGATAACTCCAGCAACCTCATTTAATCACCAGCTTTTATTTATTGGTTTATTTATTTATTTTGAGAGAGGGTCTCATTCTGCCACCTGGGCTGGGGTGAGAATGTGCTGTCACGACTCATTGCAGCCTCAACCTCCCAGGCTGAAGTGATCCTCCCGCCTTAGCCTCCCTCCCAATCAGCTGGGACTGTAGACACACATTACCATGCTCAGGTAGTTTTATTATTATTATTTTTAGTAGAGACAGGTCTTACTATGTTGTCCAAGCTAGTCTTTTAAACTCCTGAAGTCAATTGATCATCCTGCCATGGCACCCCAACGTGCTGGGATTATAGGTGTGAGCCAGCATGCCTAACCTAATCTCTAGCTTTTAAAATGTTTGGGTTTATTTATTTATTTATTTAGCTACTTTTTCACTTTCTAAGCATGTAGCAGTGACACCTTTTCCAACCACCTGCTGAAATGCCTGTAGGAAATGAAATCCGACGTCTCATGAAATGCTCTTACACTTCTGTCAGACGTGTTTAAAGATACCATAGGGCCAGTTGGTGGATGTTCCCAGCGAAAGAGCCAAAAGTCAGGAAAGTCTCCCATGAGAGGTGTCTAACCGTATATTCACCCACAGAGCGCAGTGGAAAATAAGGCCGATTATCTTGTTAATGCCATAAGGGGAAAAGTATGTTCCCTGAATTTTCCCAGAATTTTCCAAAAAATTTTACCTTTAGAGTACATCACCTTAACTCTCAACATGACTGCGACCGGGTGAATTTCCTTATTCCCAGCAACGAGAGCAGTAATATTTAACTGTCCCTTCTAAGAAAAAGCATAGTGGACATTTTGAAATTGCACACAAATCCTACAGGTAGGATGCTGACAGGCTTCTGGAACAGTGCTTAACACAGAGCAACCATTCACTCTCCTTTAAAGGCAGAAAAGGTCAGGAGAGTTATTGCTGTCATTAGCTCCTTAGTAGCCTCTCCACACCAAAACCAATAATCACCAGCAATAGAATCAGATCCAAATAGCCATAATATAATATAATACAAACTTTTAGCTGAAGGAAGTTTCCAAATGTAAAATCCCAATCACCTGCTAGACGTTCATCTCATCCCTTTGATCAGGAAAAGAGGAAGGACCCTGGAGGCTCCTCCATGTACTGATGGAAGAAAAGAGTTGTGCTCTCACCCCAGTGGAAAACGCCCAGTGAGATAACAATAAGTCTTTGATACTAGACAGTGATATTGATCTGGGTGCATCTGTCTCTCTTAGCAGCTGAAAATGACACCACATGTATTTGACTTCCTTTGAGTGAAGCCCAGAGGCTTTGCCGGGGCCAGGGCTCAGCGGTCCAGCCCCGTTGCCCTCAGAGACTTGGAAGCCAGGTCTCTCTTGCCTTAGCAGACACACCCAGAGCCCTGCTGCCCTGCGCTGTAAACAACTTGTTTACCTCTTTCTCAGGGTCATTTGCTTTATTTCCATTGGCTGCTGGAGCATACACAAAATAATTTTTATAAATAAAACACTAACAAAATAAGCAATCAGAAAGAACACAACCTTGAATAAGAGCAGTTTTTCCAAAGCCTTGTCTTTCTAAAGCCTTGATCTTCAGAGTAAGTGATATTATTTATATCCTTTGTTTTCATTTCCAGTCAACAGTATTATAATCATACAGAACACATTATAGCTTACAGAAAAATAAGGCCGGGCACATTGGCGCACGCCTGTAATCCAGCACTTTGGGAGTCTGAGATGGGTGAATCACCTGAGATCAGGAGTTCTAGACCACCCTTACCAACATGGAGAAATCCAGTCTCTACTAAAAATACAAAATTAGCCAGGCATGGTGGCACATGACTGTAATCCCAGCTGCTTGGGAAGCTGAGGTAGGAGAATTGCTTGAACGCGGGAGTCGGAGGTTGCAGTGAGCTGAGATCCTGCCATTGCACTCCAGCCTGGGCAACAATAGTGAAACTGTCTCAAAAATAAAAAACAAAAATAAATAAAATAAAATACCATCAGCTCCATTCATACACGTTCCCTTGTAGGGAACACAAATTAAACCATGTGGAAGGCACCCTGAACTTTGCAAACCCACAAGGAACCTTGAACAGATAAAATCTTACATTAACATTTTATTTGATTGTACCTGAGAAACGTCTCTTCAGCAACATGATTGTCCTCCAGGAAATTCATGTCATTGGTAATTATTACTTTAACCCAGTGGTTCTAAAAATATTTTATAAATGTTAAATGAGTATGTTGCTTTGGATTAGAAAGTTAAATGCTTAGGGTTGAAAATATAATTATTTTAAGAGGCATCAATTTCATTCATGTTTATTTTCTCTGTTTTAATATGCAGTGCCATGTATATTTCTTTTTGGTCAAACCATAATTGGATTTATTCTGTGGTGATGATGGGAAGATAAGACTAAGAAAACAAAGAACAGCAATGAAAGTAACACACATCTTTAAAGTCTGAATTATAGAATCAGAAAGCTAAATTGGGCCTCAGAGATCATCTTCTTTGTCAAAAATTTACATTTTGTAGACAAGGACATAAGGCACGATTTTTGGTTGAATCCCATCCCTGAAATGATATGTTCCAGTCCTAACTCCCTGTATATGTAACATTATTAGGAAATAGAGTCTTTGAATTTGCTATTGAGGAGAGATGAGGTCATTGGGTGGGCCCTAATCCAATGACTGTTGTTTTTATAAGAGGAGGCAAAAAGGCACTCAGTTCTGAAGGCACTGACACACAGAAAGAGCACCGTGTAATGTCAGAGACAGAACTAGAGTGATGCATCCACAAGCCCAGGAATGCCGAGGCATGCTGACCACACCAGAGGCGAAGAACAGAAGCTCTCTCAGAGCCTTCAGAGAGAGCACAGCTCTGCTGTCACCTGAATTTCAGACCTCTGGCCTTCAGAACTGTGAAAGAATAAATTTTAATTGTTTTAAGCAACCCAGTTGCAGTGATTTGTTCTAACATCCCTAGGGAACCAGGAATTAGGCACCTGGGATTTAGGCAACAGCAGAACAGGTAGGACTCCTTTTCCGTCCACCCTGTTATGTCTCTAAGCTAGAAGCTCAAACAAGTCTCTAGAAATGCAAGTTGTTGCAGTAGGATTCCCAGAGAAAACTGTTTCTACTTTAGTTTGAGTTACCATAAAAGCAGAACTTGAGAAGTGTCTGTTCATATCCTTTGTCCAGTTTTGGATGAGGCTGTTTGCTTTTTTCCTGTGGATTCTGGATATTAGACCTTTGTCAGATGCGTAGATTGCAAAATTTTTCTTTCATTCTGTAGGTTGTCTGTTCATTCTGATGACACTTTCTTTTGCTGTGCAGAAGCTCTTTAGTTTAGTTAGATCCCATTTGTCAATTTTGGATTTTGTTTCTGTTTCTTTTGGTGTTTTAGTCATGAAGTCTTTGCCCATGCCTATGTCCCGAATTACATTGTGTAGGTTTTCTTCTATGGTTTTTATGGTTTTGGGTTTTACATTTAAGCCTTTATCCATCTTAACCAAAAAAAGAATGAGGCCACGTCCTTTGCAGGGACATGGATGAAGCTGGAAGCCATCATTCTCAGCAAACTAACACAGGAAGAGAAAACCAACCCCCGCCTGTTCTCACTTGTAAGTGAGAGTTGAACAGTGAGAACACACGGACTCAGGGAGAGGACCAGACAAGGGAAGGGAGAGCATTAGGACAAATACCTAATGCATGCAGGGCTTAAAATCTAGATGATGGGTTGATTGGTCATGGCCCCCCCATACCTATGTAACAAATCTACACATGTTTATTTTACTTTAAGTTCTGGGATATATGTACATTTCTGCACATGTATCCTGGAACTTAATTTTTTTTTTTAAAAAAAGGCATGACTTGATACAATGATTTGAATAAAAGGAGTGCATGTGACAGGCAATGCATAGAGTGGAGTGAGACAGGAAAGGTGGTAGTCATTAGTGAGGCATGACTGAGCAGGTGCCTGTTGTGGGCAACAGGGTGCAATCCTGCTGGGCCTCCCGGGAGACTACATGGAACCTGCTTAGGAACTTTCCCTCTGCGGAGTATGAGCTGGGGTACTCAATTACTCTTGATGCATTAAGTTGGCCTCCCTTCTCATCTGCTCTGGGGTGTCTAGCATATTCTTTTGAAAGAGAATGTTTTCAGGCCAAAAAACAAAGAAAGCTTCAGGCATGCCTGCAAGTTCTATTCAGGGTTGGGTGAAGGTGGGCAGGATACAGACAGCGTCTGGTACAGCTTCTTTTCTGTCACCTAATTTATGTGTTAATGACAGCAACAAATGTGATCCTTTGTGAATTCCAGGGTGAGCATAAGGAGTATTAGCCAAGAAAAAACATTTAGAAATTTCAAAGGATTTTTCTAAAAAGAGAAAGTTACATAAGGAAGAATGAGAATATTCAGAAGTGACAGTATTGGTATTGGCAAAATAATATTTTAGTACAGGATAGAAATGCTTTCAATTATCCTTTCAGAAGGGTAATCGATCTTTATTATTCACAGACTCTGTATCTGCAAACTTGCCTACTGATTAAAATGTATCTGTAACCTCCAAGTCAATAGTCATGGTACTTTCAAGGTCATTCATGGTCACGTGCAGACTGGTCAAAATTTGAGTCACCAGCTGAGGTTGAACCAGGCGACATTTTGCCTTCTTGTTTCAGCTCTCATTATGTAAACAAGTGTTCTTATTTTTGGTCCATTTAGGTGCACATTGTCCACTTTTGTGATTTCTGTTGGTGATCTTGCTATTTAAAAGGCTCCCAGGCTAGTGCAAAAGTGTTATCTAATGTGTCTAAGTGCAAGAAGGCTGTGACGTGTCTGAGACAGAAAATACACCTGTTGGAGAACCTTCATTCAGGCGCCAGTTATACTACCACTGGCTTTCAGTGTTGATGAATAGCCATACGTATTAAACAAGGCCCCTTTAAACAGAAACACACATAAAACAAGTCTACATGTTGATCAGCTGACGAAAATGTTGTGACCAACGCCTTGAAGGAAATGAACTCTGGCTTTCCCCTAGGAGAAATGGTTCAGTATTTGCTGATTCTGGGTTTGTGTTGATTTTATAAAACATAACTACAGCTAATAACAAGAATAATTTATACAGTGAAACTTCTGATCCATTGTTTATATATTGTAAACTCCCTTTACTTTTATATATTTTAAAGGCTCTTTCTCCACAATATGACTACAACTGGCTTTTCAGTAAAGACAATACTATCCAAAGTATCACTTTTTCCTTTTACTTTTGTTGAACCATTGAGTTTAGGTACAGCAAAAGGGTGAGAATAATTTTATTTCATTTTACTTAACCTCCCTCATCAAATCAGTGAGATGCTTGGGATTGAGAATAAATATACATGCATACATAGTATTATTCACTTTTGTTTGTAAGCACAAGGAAATATAGTTTAAATTAAAGTCATATGTTCATTCATTCCAGTTAAGACTAAAACTGGAAAAACCATAAAGGAATGAAAAGCAACTGAGCAAAAATGATTGTTTGTGGAGATTATTGTATCAGAGAGCTAAACTAGTAAACTGAGGCAGGGAAGTTTAGAAAGAAGTTATTGCAGAATGTTGATGATAAAGAGAGGATTAGGAAACTTAAGACCAAGTCTGTGTTTAATTACAGATTTCAAGTCCTTTAGATATTTTAGCTCAAACCCCCAATTCCTCTCAAGGCAAAGTATTGGCGTTTACTGTTCTTGATGGTTGATTTTAGCAATTCTTCAAAGAAAATGTGCGGGTTCCCAGCAAGTTGGAATTCATGTGTGTTCCACAATCCTTGTCATGTTTTCCCAATGATGACTCGAACCACATGTTTTTTAAATTCCATCTGGTTAGAGAAATTAACAGCAGAGACTTTCTCCATTATTTCAGTTCCCCAACTTGGGAAAAACAGAGCATTATTGTTCAGAAGAGTGAGTTTTCTAATTGACTTACCAAGGAGAATATTCATATTGTTTAACAAGTTCTCAAAATGCATGAGAAGCTTGAGATTTTTGAGATTCAGACTCAGCCAGCCGTTCTCATTTTTGTTCTTGTTTTTGTTGTCTTCTCCAAAATGTTCATAAAAACTTCCTGTCTAGAAGGCACGTTTGTGTGGGATTCCAGATTGCTTGGGTGGCTGTGGTAAGAACTGAATGTGAGCTTTAAAGTATGCCTATGCAATCAGAAGAATGCAGTCTTTGTTCAATGTTTCCCTCTGTAAAGCAAAACGTTCCCTGTCCCAGGAAAAGGAAGCCCTCGTTAGCTACATAATATCCTTTTATCTGCCTCCAAAAGCTCATTACACCTGACTCTGCTCCTCACTCCCTGCAGGTCTTCCCCAACCCCTGGCCTAAGCAACCCCAATGCAAACTCCTGTAAGTTGGGGACAAGACACGTGGAGACAAAAAGGGCAGTGCCTCAGTTGGCTGAAGGTTCCATTCACTGCTAAAAATTATAGGTCAGGTATGGTCGCTCACACCTATAATCTCAACACTTGGGGATGCCAAGGCTGGTTGATCACAAGGTCAAGAGATCAAGACCGCCCTGGCCAACATGGTGAAATCCTGTCCTACTAAAAATACAAAAATTAGTTGGGCATGGTGGCACATGCCTGTAGTCCCAGCTTCTCCGGAGGCTGAGGCAGGAGAATCACTTGCACCCAGGAGGCAAAGGTTGCAGTGAGCCGAGATCACGCCACTGCACTCCAGCCTGGTGACAGAGCAAGATTTAGTCATAAAAAATTAAAATAAATAAATAAATAAACAAACAAATATTGTAGGTCATTGCCAGGGACTGCAGAGTAGAGCTGTGAAAAATGAACATCTTTTCATGTCTCTGGGAAGAAAAGAAAAAGAGGGGAGTAGACGATTGTTAACAAAACATGACTAAAAGTGGAGAGCTGATGAATAAATCCATTAGAATGGAGAAAATACAAGAAGGGTAACAAGAAAGAGAAGAACTGCAAGAGAGGTTGAAGCGTTGGCTGGAGAGTCAGACAGCCAGGCCCAACACTGTTCCATTTAAACAAGTCATGTGGCCTCAGCATCCCTGCAGTGGAGGAAACCATGACAATACCTGTCTCACTGGACAGTTGGGAGGACTGGCTAGATGATGCTGGAAGTACCTATCTCCAGAGTCCTGCTGCAGACCCTGGAATGCACCCATTTCTTATCTGGGCAGTAACTGAGAGGGACACCCCTCTCTGCTGGAGCGAACATGTGGGATGTCACGTTCCAAAGGTATGTTAGAAACCCCCAGGCGATTTAAGGGAGCAGTGACTCATATACTGAAGGGAAACAAAACTGTGGCACTGGAAAGTGAGAGGCAGAATGCATAGCCTAATAATGAGGCAAGACCTTAGACCACACGTATGTTATATAATGCGAAGGCATAAACCTAGACCAATGGGTGGCAATTCCCGGCAGATAGACTCTAGCTAGAGAGACAAAACAAAGTAAAAACAAGTAATTACAGCTACAGCAAGGATTTGGGGCTAAACTCAACTCTCTACATGTGGAAATGATCTGTTATCCGAGCTAGTGAATTCGTGATTCAGGGATTAAGATAAACAGTTTAAATAATTAGCAAGGAAGACGTAGAGGCAATCAAAGCCTTGGATATAGCTTGGAGTATTATTTTCTTGGAGCAAACATTGGCATAAAATAGACCTGAGACATTTTCCCTTTTGATGGAAGCTTGACCTGGGCCTCCGAGGTGCCTGCGGCCAATTGCAGAGTCTGGTCCATGTGAGGATTTGTGTTGTTAAAGCAAACTGAATATGGCCTGAGAAGGACTCTTACCTCTGTATTTGAGTCCTTGTGGATGAACCATTGCCTAGCTTAATAGGCAGACAAGATTGAAAACCTAACTTAATAGTACACACCTGTAACAACAGCTGAGTGCTGACCAATCCCAGTGGCCATACTTCAACCTCTCATAGACAGCTGCGTGTTCAGTGTTCAAATAAGGCAGATGTCCATGCCAAGCTGGAGCCAAACTCACTGTTTCTGTACCTCACTGCCGATTCCTGTACATCACTTTTCCTTTTTTGCTTATGAATTTGTTCTGACCACAAGGCACTCCTGGTGTCTCTCTGCTTCTGTTGTGATTCTGGAGGCTGCCTCATTCATGAATCATGTCTTTGTTTTTTCTCAATTAAACTCCATCAAATTTAACTTGTCTGAAGTTTTCTTTTTTCTTTTCTCTTCTTTTCGTGTGTGTGTGTGTGTGTGGTTTTGTTTTTTTGTGTTTGTTTGTTTGTTTGTTTTGAGATAGTTTCACTCTGTCGCTCAGGCTGGAGGGCAGTGGTGCGATCTTGACTCACTGCAACCTCCGCCTCCCAGGTTCAAGCAGCAATCCTACCTCAGCCTCCCAAGTAGCTGGGACTACAGGTGTCCATAACCATGCCTGGCTAAATTTTTGTATTTTTAGTAGAAATGGGTTTTCACGATGTTGGTCAGGCTGGTGTCGAACTTCTGACCTTAGGTGATCCACCCGCTTCAGCCTCCCAAAGTGCCGGGATTACAGGCATGAGCCACCATGCCCAGCCTTTGAAGTTTTCTGATAGTCTGCAATGCCTCTGCTGTGCTAACACCATGCACATCATCAAGGCAGGATGAAAAGACACCATGTCCCTCTCCTCACAAAGTAAACATTTATAAAGGTTCCTTTGTGGCCTCATGGTAAGTTTTAAAACTTCTGCGGGGAGTAGATCATCTAACTCAACAGCATTCCTTCAGTTCCTGGGGGTGTTTAATGACATAATACAGGAAGATCGGATTATCTTCCTGATGCGGACACCCACAAACCCAAGGCAGCCTGAACTATTCAGGACATGGGAGGTGGGGGCCACATGGTCTCATTGGGGTGAGCAATTCCTAAGAGTTGACCAAGTTCCCAGGATGCTGGGAACCACACAGGGTATGATGGTGGTCAGCAACTCCTGCACTCTCTTCACTGCTCTGATTCCTGTAACTGCTGTCAGTGTGCAGATAGCAGGCACCACCTTGGTCAAGGACCAGAATGGGCTCTGCTGATATATGTGACCTTCTGCTCTCTCTGGCTCAGCCTCCCTGGGCCACATGTCCTCAAAATGGTGCCTTGGTTTTTACTTGGAATCCTAAGGTATGTCACAGGGGATTTTATAGAAACCAAAGTTCTACTAATTTGTCCTTTTCTTTTTCCTGGCTCTAAGCATTGTCTCTGTTATAGATGATTTCTAAGAATGTGCCAGTGAGACTGAAAATGCACACTATATGTTAAGGGAAATAACCCTGTTGTAAAATTGGAAGTTGTACGTACAGTGTAGGGACAATTGAGTGAAAAATAACTACTGCACACAGATTAGATAGCATAATACCAGACACGTAGGGTTTAATAAAGACCAACTCTTATGATCTTACCATTTTCTAGCTATAAACATTGTTCTGTATTTGAACATGCTGTCACCGCTATTCATTCTGGCTGAGACACGGTTCACTTCCATCGCCTGCACTTACGATGATGCCAGTGCCTCACCCGTAGAGTGTTACACTTTTCTCGCTGGCCCCACAAGGTGAGATGAGAGGCTCAGCCTGGGATAAACTGGGCGCATAGTGGAAAGCAGTGTGCATTAAAGGCCAGCAGTGGATGAACGCTTGTGTCTTACCTTCCTCATGGCATTGCAGCTTTAAGAGTAAGACATGCTGTAAGCGGCACTTCTTCAAATCATAAGGAGCAACGATGTTACAGAAAAATTCATCAACTTGGTGGAAGGACAAGAGAGTTCATACTGTTAGAGGAATCATATATTTTTTTTCTTCTGGAGCCTTAATAAATACAAATTTAAAAGACACAGAATCTGTTTGAAAATTAAATCGCTTTGGTGGAATACTACTCAGCAATGACAGAGAATGAATGATTGCCACTGAAACATAAATGGATCTTAAAATAATTATGTGAGGAAAAAGGAGCCAGGCAAAAGTGACCACGCATGACCTTATTCCATTGATACATAATTCTAGAACATGCAAAGTAATCTGTAGTGACAGGAGGCTGAACGGTAGTTGCCTGGGGAGGGGCTTGAGCAGAGGCAGAGCAAGAGAGATTACAAAGGGGTGGGAGGAACAGCTGGCAGACTGGGTTATGCATTTCCTTAAGTGCAGAGGGGCTTATGGGTATGCACATATGCCAATGTTTATTCAGTTGCTTATCCTAGTTATGTACCGTTTATTATATGTAATTCCTATTTCCATCAACCTGGTAAAAAGTAAATCTACTTTTTAATAGATGGGTTGGGTGTTGATAGACAACCATGGTTTGAATATTTCTCCAAATATTCCAAATATTTTGCCAAATTGGCTTCGCAGATGGTTAGTTATCCCCAAACTCAGAGAGTTGTAAATATTAAATATGTACAGCTTCCCACGTTAATCAAACCTTGATGACGTGGTTTAAACATCGTTTACCAAACCTAAAATCCTGCCGAGACTCTTTCCTATCACCTCATTTTCAGGTCAGGGTGACATTTCTCCTGCTTCTCCCTGTGCCCTTTCATGACTTCCATGTTACTGAACCAGTTTTTCTTCACTGATGTTACAAAGGCTTAATTCAGGATTCAGTGATATGTCCTCAACTTTACTCAGTATTTCAGGTACTTTTCATAAGTGTGAAGTGGGATAAAATGATAGACTATTTTCCAAGTTTTCTCATGGAGTCTAATTTCCTTCTTTTTGGTTTCTCAAATAGAGGCTTAATTATAGCATATAGTTAAATTTATAACACATTCCTGTAATAAACACTCAAGTGCCTACTTTCAAGAAAGAGAAGGAAGATGATGTTCTTAGCAACTTACTAAGCCAGGAGCTTCACATGTGGCCCCCAAACCGGATCTCCTGCGTCAAAAGCACTTGAGTCAGAGAGATTCTTTCAGATGTTGACTGAATGCTGCCAGCGTTGGGTGCTGTAATGGGAATGGATCAGGGAAAATCGTCCTCTTGGAGGGGGATTGAGGCATTGTGAAGCACTCAGCAGCCCCAGTGTGGCTTTCAGACCCCATGCACGGCTTGTGCACAGCTTCCTGTCTGCAGGGATCTGATGAAAACTTTGGCAGCATTGGCCCCACCAAAAGGGCCACTGACCGAGGAAGACCCAGCCCACTGCCTTCCCACTCCACAGGGCAAGAGACAGCCTTGGTCAGCCTTGGACGTCAGAGATGGCCACAGTGATGAGTACTCTCTGGAGTCTTTTTCACTTTCCACAGGGAATTTAAATAAAAGCCAAAAAGGACTAGAGGCAAATATCCAATTGACTAAGAGCTCCACATTGTTCGGCATGCCTGTTTGAGGAGAAGTCTGTATAATTAACTAATTTTAATTCTTAATTGGCATGTCCACAAATGCAAGTTAAAGAAAGGCAAATTGGGTCTAAGTAAAAGATCTTTTGCTATGAAAATTCTTAAAAAAAAAATTCTGTCTACATAAAATGTTCCCAGCCCTGCATTTCACTTCTGGAAATGTATTTTAACTCTACAATCAAAAACATATATGAGGATTTGTATCAAAGATGTAGCTGTTTATAATTTTGTAATTGTAACAATATGTGTAAGACAGAGTGAAAATATTTACATTATTTATACTAATGAAAAATTGGAAACATCCAATTGTTTGAGTTACACAAACCTGCAATGCTATGTCCATCCCACAAAATATGCAAGCATTAAAAATAACATTTACTGTACTAAGAGTTTTAGTCATACAGAGAAAAACATACAGTAGGATGTTAATTCGTAGATTAGTTAACAACTAATTCATATTTTCCTGGTCACTGTAGACCTGTAGTGAGCTTGCTGGCCTTCTTCATTCCTTGATGAAGGTGGCTTTTGTTCCTGAGAATGTCCCCATTCAAAATGCTGAATGAGCACTTGAAATTAGGAATAAATTATGAATTCTCTACGGAACATTGTTCCCAGCAGCCCATTTTTGGTGGTCTGAATGCATTTTTGCAATAAAATGCAATAAAAAATTGCATAATTAATGTAAAGTTGTCATGAGAATTAAATGTACAAAGCAGGTAATGAAATCTCAATACATACCACAGTGCCAGAACAGGGTGTTCCGTCAGTGCTATGATTTCCAATAACATACATCTGTGCATGAGAAAAAATCTAGAATATGAAACAAAATCTTCATATAGTATTTCAGGTAAATTTACTTTTATACCCTTATGCATATTCTAAATTTTCTGCAGTGAGTTTCTGATGCATTATTAATTCAAATAAACTTGACTACAGATAGAAGGGAAATTGACAATAGTCATGGCTATTCTTAAAATGGCAAATAGTTAATCCTGCCATCCACAAAATGAGATGGGAAAATAAAGTAATTGTGTAGGAGGTAGAATATAATATAACCTCTAAACTGACCTATTTTTCACAAAAGTAGTTGTTATTAGTTTTACTGAATGACACAATTATTCTGATAATTGTTGAGTTATTTAAATTTGCTGATTAATAAACAGGAACTTAATGGCAACAGAGTTTTGGCTTTCCAAAATTCATCTGTTGAAAGTGTGGGAGAGGTGTGTGTGTGTGTGTGTGTGTGAGAGAGAGAGAGAGAGAGAGAGAGAGAGAGAGAGAGAGAATGCATTTAGGTGTTTTTTTAAATCATGTATTTTACGATGTTCCAGGAAATTTTTAAGGCAAATTGATGTGTGTTGGGCTATTGACAGTCATATGTAAGTAAAAAATAAAGCAACCTACTGGAATAAAACAGAGTCCCTCCACACCTCTCAGGAGACCACCTTCTGTATCTTGAAAGTCCGTGTAATCTTCAACTCACTAACTCTGAGAACTACAACTAATTTTTATTTTCATGGTCACTGTAGACCTGTAGTGGGCTTGCTGGCCTTCCTCATTACTTGATGAAGGTGGCTTTTGTTCCTGAGAATGTCACCATTCAAAATGCTGAATGAGCACTTGAAATTAGGAATAAATTATGAATTCTCTAAGGAACATTGTTCCCAGCAGCCCATTGATGGTGGCCTGAATGCATTTTGGTTTCTGTTTGCTGCGTAAGTCTTGCCGGCACTGGAGCCATGTGGCCTTCTGACTACAGACCTGTCTTCCCCTGGGCTTCTGAAGCACCGTGGGTTGTGTCACCTGGAATTGAGTCCACTCCTCAGTAATTACTTTGTTAAGCATAAAACATCTGATTTGACTAACCATTATCAGTTCCTGTAATTTGTAATGGATTTGTTTCTCTGTTTCTATGTTCATTTCCTGATACTTATAAAGAGCACTAAATCAATTGATAAACCACCCATAATAATTAACCAAACATAGTGAAATCATTTGTTACTGAAAACATGTTACTCAAACCTGCATTATTACAAAGGAGAAAAACCCACTACCCTTTGACAGTTATTGCTTCATGATTGCAAAAGAGCAAGTGGGTGAAAGTTGTAATTTTTCTTTCAGACACTGCATTTGGCAGAGAACATAGATTGCACCATTCCCGTTGCTCATACTTATAACTCCCTAATATGAACTGTTTGCATAGCCAAATGAATTTGCAAAATCAGACCTACCCTTCCGGCCTACAAATATCAACAAAGTCAGCAAATAAACAATTCTCAAAGGAGCCTTGCAGCAAGTTCTCCTAGTATCATTGGATTCCTATGGGAAGAATTTTGCAATTTTTGTTTATCCATCTACCCCGTTAACCAAATCAATAAATACGTATTGAGCACCAACTGTGAGCAAGGTGCTGTGTTGGGTGGGGAAGAAGACACGGGGATGTGTAAAATACTGTCCTACTCCTTGGAGTTTAACTGTAGTACAGTAGGTAAATTATGTATGCAAGAATATAAAAAATATAGGAGAAGGTAAATTACATCTGAGCAAAACTAAGTGAAACCAGAGCCCCACCTTCCCTTATCCTCTATGCAGAACTCAACAGGAAAAGCAGGCTTCACCTTTCAGGTAGATCTCAAGCTTGCCTACTCCTTGACATTCCTCCTCCCTGCTGCAGCAAATGGCATGGGGCTCACCTTGGCTGACTTCCCGATAGTCTCCCTCTATCTGCTCTTGCAATAAGTCCTAGCTACTGCAATAAGCATGATGTTTTAAAAATCCAGACCTGATCACTGAAATATCTGCATAAAACTCTTCAATCACTTTCCATTTATTGTTATTATTAATTATTATTATTACATTTTTATTGAGACAGAGTTTCTCTCTATCACCCAGGCTGGAATGCAGTGGCACGATCTTGGCTCATTGCAACCTCCACCTCCTGGGTTCGAGCAATTCTCCTGCCTCAACCTCCTGAGTAGCTGGGACCACAGGCGCCTGCCACCACACCTGGCTAATTTTTGTATTTTCAGTAGAAATGGGGTTTCACCATGTTGGCCAGGCTGGTCTCGAACTCCCGACCTCAGGAGATCTGCCTGCCTTGGCCTTCCAACGTGCTGGGATTACAGGCGTGAGCCACTGCACCCACCTCTATTTTTTTGTAGAATAAAGAATAGCATTTCCACTCTGGTCTACAGTGTCACGGGTAATCTGGGCCCTGCCTACCTCTCTAGACATATGCTGGGTCATTCTTTCCCTACCTTACTCTGCTGAAGCCACAGTCTTGGGACATTTGAAGTGCCACATTCTGTTTTAGGGTCTTTGAAGCACTGTTCCTTCCACCTGGACTTTACTGTTCCCTCCTTCTGTGAATTTACTGGACTCCAAATCTTTCTCATGCTCTAAAGTTGAAATCTGCTACTCTGGGAAATCTCCTCTAAGTCCCTTGACTGAATCGTATCACATGTACTTAGAGCATCCTACATTTTTCGGTTGGTGGCCTTTATTTTAGTTAGACATAAATGTGTATAACAGGATACTTGAAATACCAGTGGCTTAAAACAACAAGGCTCTACATTCTTATTTAAGAACAGCAGGCTAAGTAGGGCTGCATGGGCTTGGAAGGCTCCAGGAACCCAAAGTCCTTCTAGGATCTCACATGAATCAGACTCAAATCTGGCTTCCACTGCACTGTCCATGATGACTAATTCAGCTCCATCCAGCAGTGAAAGCTACATTCCAAATGGCAGGATAAGGAAGTTAAAAAAAAATTAAAGGCATGCCCCCTCACTTTAAAACTGCTTTTCTTAAACTGTACATGGCATTTCAACTTACAAGCCATTGGTTAAAACTTAATCACATGCCACACTTAGCTGCAAAAAAAAAAAAAGTCAAAAAATGTCGTCTATGATTGGTGATCATTGTCCAGCAAAAAATAGTGGAATGAAGAGGGTGGAGTTACTGCTGTGAGTACTGTCTCTGCCACAGTGCTTGCTCTAGGTGGTAGCGGCTTATAGGCAAGGCCCACGTTAATTTGCTCACCACTGCGTTCCTGGAACCTGCGTGTCTACTCCCAGCACATTGTAGATAATCTATAAAAACCTGCTGAGTGAGTGGACTAATGAATGAATGAATGTTCCATGGGTATCTCTAGAGAGAACATTCAGAATGGAGGGAGTGAGGCAGGTCATCAGAAATGTGTCATTTTAAAGGTATGATTTGAACTGGGTGAAAAGAATTGGCTTGGGTAAGTGGGATGTGAATATTTCTGCCAGGAAAATGTGAGCATGGGCCCAGAAAGAGTGCAGTTCCAGAGAAGTCTGGAGAACAGTGAGAAAGCCACGGCAGGCGGGGTGCTGTGGCTCACGCCTGTAATCCCAACACTTTGGGAGGCAGGAGCAGGCGGGGATCACTTGAGGTCAGGAGTTTGAGACCAGCCTGGCCAACATGGGGAAACCCCATTTCTACTAAAAATACAAAAACTAGCTGAGTGTGGTGGTGCACACCTGTAATCTCAGCAACTTGGGAATCTGAGGCAGGAAGAGTCTTTTGAACCCAGGAGGGAGAGGTTGCAGTGAGCTGCTCCAGCCTGGGTGACAGAGCAAGAGACCCTGTCTCAAAGAAAAAAAAAAAAAAAGCCACAGCAAAGTGAAGAAATAAGAGAAAATGTCAGAATTGCAGATGGGGCTGAGACTGCAGAGCATAGTTTAGTGAGTGCTAACATCTGGGCAAAGCACCGCTAAGCTCCAAGACCATCGGGGTTTCTGGTGATGAGAGCACAGCGTGCGGGCCCACTTGTCCCATCAGTCCGAGAATACAGACATCTTAGGACGTGCAGACCACAGCCAGACCAAAACAGTCCGTGTGGAGAGTCCACCACACCATCTCACGGCACCTTCTAAGCCTTGTGTCCAGTCATCCTGCCTCATCCCTAGTTAGGAAAATAGGAGGAAAGAGAGAGGAATTCATCTACCGCCGCCAGCTCTACCAGCCTAACAGCTGATGGACTGTTGTTTATTTATTTATTCATTTGTTTGTTTGTTTCTTTTCGGAGACACAGTCTTGCTCTGTTGCCCAGGTGATCTCCGCTCACTGCTAACTCCACCGCCCGGGTTCAAGCAATTCTCCTGCCTCAGCCTCCCAAGTAGCTGGGACTACACGTGTCCACCATCACTCCTGGCTAATTTTTATATATTTTTTAGGAGATACTGGGTTTCACCATGTTGCCCAGGCTGGTCTCAAACTCCTGAGCTCAGGCAATCCACCTGCCTCAGTCTCCCAAAACTCTAGCATTACAGGCGTGAACCATTAATGCCTGACCTTGATATCCTAGTTCTATGCAATAAATGCCTTGTTTCTTTGCTCCTCTGCATGACAGAAGTTCTTGAAAGCATCTGAAGCCACAGCCTCTATGCCTCCCCTCTTGTTCTGCCCCTCACGCTCTCTCACCAGGCTCTTCCAGCTTCGCTTTCCAGAAGCCGTTCTTTTCCAACTCGCTTGGAAAATGGCTACTCCCTCTCATCGCTCCAGTCCTCGCAGTGGCACGTAGCACATGTGGATACACATTACCTCCTGGCACTCCTTCTCACTTTCCATGGACCCCATGCTCAGGCTTTTTCTACATCAGTCTCTACTCTAAATGCTGGGTCTGGATGGGATTCCTCTGCTCTATGTTCTAGATTGTCCATTTTTATCCAGTGGCTTTAAACGTGGTCCACATACCCATGACCCTCCAGTTCATATCTCTAGCTGTGAGCTCTACCCTGAATTCCTGGCTTATACACTAGACATGCAACTCTTCATTTGTCTTTGCTCCTTGTAAATCTAATGGGCTTCTAAACTTAACCTGACAGCAGAAAACTTTTCATTTTTCCCCAACACTGTCTGCCCTGTTAGATGAGCCTACAGTCTACCTGGGCTTTCCAGCCAGTTCTTCAGATGCATCCTTGATTCACTGTCTTTCCTCACCTTTTGCCCTCGAGGTCATTGGCAAGTCATAATGACTGCATCCAAAAGACATCCTAGAGACGCTCCCTACTCCCTCTGCTGTATCCACCAGCCACAGCCTCTATCATTTTACCCTTGGAGTGTGTAAGAGACATCTAACTGGGCTCTTGCTTTTTATTTGCCTTTCTTGCTGTCCTCTGCACATGATAGCAAGAATATTTTTAACGTACACCACTGCATGTCAGTATCACATGCAGTATACTCCACCTAAAGGACCCTCTGAACCCTTGGCCGTGTCCACCACTCCTGATGACCTGGCCCTGTTCATCACTCTGACCTTTGCATATTGACTTGCCTCTTTCTCATGACAACCATTCTTGTAGACCAGCTGGAGACTGGAGCCTCAATCCAGGATGACATAGCAGCTAGCAGGTTTAAGGAATTGTTAATTAATTTGTAACACCATCCTTACTTCCCTCCTTTCCGTGCCGCGAACATGCCACGTTTGCTTCTCCTTAGGACACATGCTTTCATTGTTCCTCTGCTTGAGATGTCTTTTCCATGCATCCTTCATGATTGGGACTGACTTACCATGTATTTCTTTTTCACAAATGTCCCCTCCTTTCTTGGGGACTTTCTTGGTCTTGCATTCTAAGTTACTTTGTAAAAACTTAGGTTTTGTCACACCACCTTTTTTTCAACAAGACCCAACATTATCTGATTTTTTGTTTATTTAATTTTCCCTTTTGTGAGTCCACCTCCGTCCCAGGGTAAGCACTAAGGTGGCAGGAATTTATCTGCTGTGCTCACTGACACTAGCCTTGCACTCAGCACCTTCCTTGGTACCCAGCATGTGCAAACGTGAGCAACATGAGCTGGGGAAATGGGGACAATAATGAAGACAGTGATCATTGCCCGCAAGTGCAGAATTAACAACAGATTCTGGGTACATAGCCATGACCCAAAAAGTTTAGAGGACTTTTGAATGTCTCTCCCACCCTGTCTGTCACTTAGATTCACCCTGTTAGGATTCACTTACTGCTTGGTGTTAGATGTTGGTCCAACCCTGAAATGTACACAATTTTTATGTTTCCCCACCCCAAACCCCAGCCCCCAGGTGATGTTATATGGAGGTGGAGCCTATGGGAGGTGATTAGGTCATAAGGGAGGAGGTCTCATGAAATCTCATTCCAATGTTGGTACAGCTGCTGCTGAAGCAAACACAACATGTTGAAATCCCATCCCCCAGGTGATTCTCCATGGAAGTGGATCCCATGAGAAATGATTAGGCCATGGTGAGGCATTCTCATGAAGGGAGCTTATAAAAGAGGCCCAAGAGAGCTCCCTCGCTTCTTCCACCATGTAAAGACACAGTGCCTTCTAGGAATCAGGAAGCGGGCTCTCTCCAGACACCGAGTCTGTCGGTGACTTTCTCCTGGACTTCCCAAACTCCAGAACTGTGAGGAATCAATTTCTGTTGTTAGAAATTACCCGTCTTATGAAATTTTGTTACAGCACCCAAATGGACTTAGGCCCTGTTTTATGATTTCAAACATGTTAGGAGCAGGTTGATCTACATTAATTGACCTACCTAATTAGTCTTTTCCCAGAAAAAAATATCTCAGATGGTGGGCAAAAAATCTTAGAGAAATGATTACTTTATGCGTAAATAGGAAAATATAATTTTCATTTCAATGCAGTTACTTTTCAGGTTGAAATTGGGCACTATTGATAATGACAACAGGACAACAGATAGAAAACCAGGATTGTTGTGGGGACCATGGAAAGTTCTGGAAAGGAAATTAGAAACAAGATGAACAGAAAAAAGATACAGGCATACAGGGAAACATTTTGAAACAATGTTGCAATGAATCGGCTAGTGGAGGAACATGCAAATATGTAGTAAGCAGATGTAAGCTCACTGAAGAGGATGGAGTAAAAACCTCAGCGTGGGTGTGGCCAGCCTCTGGAGCAGGAAACATCTCTGTAAATAGGCCAGTGCTGTGAACACCGGGCAGAAGGGCAAACAAACAATTGCATGTATTTGCATTGTAGAAAGAACAGCAGGTTCAGAATGATTCATTCACACAACACTGTCTAGGCGTGAAGGATTCACACATATACACAGACAAGAAGACGGGCTATGTCTCAGCCGCACCACGGACAGGTCTCTCTAGCCATAATCTTCAGTTCGTCCCCAGAATATATTCACCAGCAACTTGTTTTCTGATTACTCACTAAAATCAACTCAGTTATGAAACAACAGACAGTTTACAAAGATGTGGATCGTAGAGCAATAGGAAGTGAAGTCACCTAAAAAGGGCATTGATGATTAAGGATAGCAAATTGCAAAGCAGATGCAGAGGGGTCAAGGAGTATTATATCTTGCATACAGTAAAGGGGGTGGATGAGTTATAATTCCATCTTGCTGCTCATAGTTCTGTTGATTCTTCTGCTCCTTAAACATGAAAATAGAAAAAAGGCAAGAAAGGCAGAGGAAAACATTTAACAGATTCTTTTTTTAAAAAATCTGGATGGTCTAGCTCAATTCACATGGGCCCAATCCACTTGCTATGCAGGTGAGCAGACAGCCCTTTTGTGGCAATAACAAAGGTGAAGGTGCACCTGTGTTGCTTTCCTGGCACCTTGGGAAGTATTGGGCACTTGAACTCCTCAAAAGCAAGTGTGGAGAAAGGGAAGGGTACACAAGGTACCTGGGGTAGCTGTCCTGGCAGAAGCACTGTGGGGAAGGGTCCTGCAAGGTGCAGTCAGCTGAGACAGGGAAGGACAGGACAGAGCCCCTGCCCAAGTTTCCTTTAAGAAGGTGGCAATTTTCTCCCACAAGTAACATGACATTCAATTTCACCCAATATCCACACCTGACCTTTGAAGGACAGAGAACTGACGGTGTGTTTTATTTTACCAGCAGTCAAAAAGAACACAGGGAATGTGGGAGAGTATTCTTATGCCTGCTTTTTTTTTTCTTTTTTGAGTTGGAGTCTCACTCTGTTGCCCAGGCTGGAGTACAGTGGCATGATCTCAGCTCATTGCAACCTCCGCCTCCCGGGTTCAAGTGATTCACCTGGCTCAGCCTTCTAAATAGCTGGGATGACAGGCACTCGCCAACACACCAATTAATATTTTGTGTGTTTTTAGTAGAGATGGAGTTTCGCCATGTTGGCCAAGCTGGTCTTGAACTCCTAACCTCAGGTGATCCTTCCACCTCAGCCTCCCAAAGTACTGCTGAGAGTACAGTGTAAGGCACCTGACCCAGCTGATTATCATGCTCCTTTTATGATGTATAATTTGATTTAGGAAATCTCAAGGAAAAACAGCAAATGTAAGGTATTTAATGAAAAGCAGAGATAGTTTTCCTTTAGTCGAATTGTCTTAGTAATCACCATATTATATCCCCTCATCATTCAAAAACATTTAGGTGACCAGATATGGTAGCTCACTCCTGCAATCCCAGCATTTTGGGAGGCTGAGGTTGGCCAATTTTCTGATATCAGGAGTTTTAGACCTGCCTGGGCAATATGGCAAAATCCTGCTTCTGAAAAAAAAAAAAAAAAATTGCAGAGTGTGATGGCTCAGGGGTAGAGGACTGAGCAGGGCGGGGGTTTCTCTTGAGCCCTGGAAGTCAAGGCTGCAGTGAGCTATGATTATGCCACTGCACTCCAGTCTGGGTGACAGAGTGAGACCGTGTTTAAAAAAAAAAAAAATTAGGGCACTATTTTTATTTCCTAAATTTACTTATGAACTGAATTTCTTGGAAATATTTATCTGAATTGACTAAAACGTGATAATATTATGTCAATTTATGTTTTTAAATATATTTTTATTATTTTCATGCTTATTAATTTCCTAGCTGCTTTCAAATTAGTAATCATAATTCTGCAAAAACAAATGTAAGTCATCAAAAGGTAGGCATGTCAGCATTAAACCTGCTATTTTTAGAATAAGATCCACCTTCCATGAAGTTGGCTTTATTGCTTCCTAGCTCTCTGTGCAGAAACGTGCTCTGGGAGGCCTGCCCTGCTCTGCCCAGCTGTAAATCTGAATCTGCTGGCATTTCCCTCACCAGCTACTGCTTCCTCCTGGACCTCCCAACATTCACCAGCCAGGAGGCAGAGCTCAGCCTCTCCTAATCCTGAATAGGCCTGCAGGGTTATATGCTAGACACAAAGGAAGCCACAGGCAGCAGAAGGCGTGCAGACAAGAACAGAAATGGTTCTGCTGTTGTGTGCCTTGGAATGTCTGTGCCTTGGTGTCTCCATTGGTAAAGAGAGGCTGTACCAGATCTCCAAGGTTTCTTGAAAAACTAAAACCCATTATTGTTTAGTGCCTTCTAGAAGTTGCCTAGGAAACACTTTTTCTTAGAAAAGATTCACAAAGAGACCTGGAATGAATCCTTCTCCCTCTTCATGCACTGAGACAGGATCAAATCTAAGACCATGGCAGGGAGAAGCTGCTGGTGGTGTCTCACTGTCAGGATCCATAGGAAGCAGGCTCTGGGCCCTGCCCTGGCACAGCTGGGCTGGCCCTCCTCTGAATCCGTTCCAAATGCTTGACGCTGCCTGAAGCCAGAGAACTCAGAATTAGAGATAAGAGGCAAGGCAAACTCTCACTAGTATTAATGATACAAGATAAAGCCTGATCATGATAATAAAACAAAATTAGAAGTGATCTGTGATTAGCTTTAAACACAACTTTGCGGCCTTAAAAACACTTTCTTTTCCCATATCTATATCATTTTCTCTCACGGTAATTTCAAATCATGAACTTTTATTTGGAATGTGAGCTCTTTGCTTTTCCCCTCTAAGCAAACTATCCTTAGAAACATTAATTATCTTTGAAAGTATAATTTCAGTGGCAGCAAAAGAATTCACTGTAATTTAAAAATTCAAGTATTGGTTATTTCTATATTTTAGTAATACAACTAGTGCTGTCATAAGCATCTTTGTAATAACCCCTTGCTTTAAGATTATTTCTTATGTTAAATTACCACAATTTATTTTGGGTGGGAGGAATTCATGCATTCAGATGTTAATCAGATTGCAAGTTCTTCAGGCTTGGAACCATATCATCACAATGAACAGCCAAGTAGGAAGGGGTCCCCAGAGAAACTCTGACCGGCCTGCATGCTGGGGGAATGGGATGGGGCCACTGAAGTTCCCAAGCTTTGCAGAGAGGAGAAGCCTGGCCTCTCCTGATCCGGGACAGTACCTGGGATTCAGTTGTCGTGGTGAGAAAACCAGCTAGCAAAACTCACTTGGCCGAGGGTGTCTGTTTCCCCCTTTTATTTTTGGCTAATAAATTCCATTGTTCTCACCCTTCAAAATGTCTGTGACCCTAATCTCTCGCGGCCACATGGCAAGGCCCCTAAGAAGAAGGTCCCACAATAGCTTTCATAATATCAGTGATAAGCTGTAGTTTATCATGGACGCGTCTCAGGAAGGTGTCCCTCAATAACTTGGACATTTAAAAAATTAAAAGGTAAATTGTAGACAGTCCATTTATGAAATGAGCACATATGAGAACAGAGCTAGAAAATCAACTGAAATAAATAGAGTAGCTGGCATGCCTACAAAACTGAACTTGAACATAATGGGAGATACTAGCTTCGCTGAAGAAAACCACTGTCAGCAGGCTGGGAGGGCAGGACTGGGTCTGAATACACAGACAATACTAAACAACTGTTGCTGAGGTAGACGGTGCTTACCCAGTGCTCCCAGAGTCAGAGCTCTATTCCCAGGCTCCAGAGTCTTCTTCCCCTGAGCAAAGCCATCTCTACTGTCAGATGCAGAAGCCCCAGCCAGGGCCCCAGAGATGCTGGATTGTTCTAACTCCTACAGGTCTTCGAGGCCTCTTCCAACTGTGATTGGGTTTCCCGTGTAGGTGCTCAGGGGAGAGAAAGCTCAGTTACTGTGACATTCGGTCTCCTGGACTTTGTAAAGTGATTTCTTATTGAATTTAATAAATAACATACAGTCATTCAATTAGCAAAGCTTTAGTGTGCAGCAGCTATTCACCAGGTCTTATGCCAGCCCCTGGGGATAAAAGGACGAGCAAGATAACCCTACCCTCAGGGAGCTTACGATCCAGAGAAACTCAGGAGGCTCACACAATGTGATGCTTTCTGTGATGTGGTTAAGTCCAGGGAGCCGTGAAAGGAGGGGCCTTTAACCAGGCCTGTGGGCAGGCGAGCACTGGAGACAGTTACTAAGAAGAAACAGCATATCTGGATGAAAACACACAGAAGAGAGTAAGTTAGTAAGATAAATGAATGAGGATTAGAGACCAGGGTTAGGGGATGAGGAAAAAGTGGCTTCCAGGTATTAGAAAACAGGTGTGAGCCATTTTGTCTTCAAGAAGCTGCAGATTGTTGTGTGTGGATGGGGAGCAGGTGTGAAGTGATAGACCATTGAGAGACGGAGCTAGACACACAGGCATGGAGACTCCTCCCGAGCCATGTGCAGGAGATCACTATAAGGTTTGTGAGCAAGGAAGTGACTTATCATTGACTTCTGCAAAGGTCCCTATCATTATGGTGTGCCTACTCTGCCCAGCACTGTTGCAAATACTTCCCATACATTGAGCTGCACACTGGGGCTTATTATCCTCATTTTACTGCTGAGAAGCTGAGTCCTTACCTCTTGGACCCTTGCCCAGAGCCACACTTCTGGGGTCTCCTGAGCCTGGCATGTCGTGCACACAACTGCCCTCATGTAGGCAGCTAGACTGAGACCAGGGCATGGCCCCTCATCTGTATGCCATGGAGACTGCTTCTCACTGTGGATGATGCTGGCAGGTGTCCTAGCCCAGGCCAACAATGGAAACATGAAGTAACACTGGGTGCAGGGCCACCCATTGCAAAATGTCTTTGGTAAGATCCTCTTAGGTCTAAATGGATGTTTTTAATGGCTCAGTTTCAGCTCCAGGCTTCAGCAGATGTGTAGCTGAGGTGGTGCTAAGATGAAAGTCCATATGGCCAAGGCCATGGGCTAAGTGCAGCAGTGAGCTGTGTCTGGAGAAGAGAGGCTTTTGAAGTTTGTTGAAGAATAGTTAATGACAAGAGAGAGTGCTTTGGATACACTGTTAAGTTTTTAAAGAAGGCTATAAAATTGATATGCTGTAGAGTGGACATTATGTTTCACATGTACATATCCAATATATAAATAGATAAACACAGGAAAAGATTATATCAAAATACAGATTAGCAGACTTCTACATGATTTGAGCTTTCTTCTCTTTCCCACATTTTTTATAATAAATATGCATTGTTTTGCATATTCAGGAACATTTTTTTCTCCAAGTTGTCACCAGAAACTTAAGAAAAATCCTTTAATTGAAATATTCATTTTAAAAGTGCACAAATGAAAAGTTTACAGCTTGACAAGGTCCCAGAGTCAACCCATGATGTAGCCAGTGCTCAGGTCTACCTAGGAGAATATTACCACCCTCTCCAGAAGCCTCTGGTGCCACAAAGATAACTTCTGATGCCATGAATAGTTTGCCTGTTTCTGAAATTTATAAAAGTGGAGTGCAGGGCAGTGTGTACCTTTTTGCACGTAGCTGATTTAGATCAACACTGTGCTTATGAGAATTCCCCCATGTTCTTGCACGTGGCAATCACATTTCATTCTCTTTGCTACATCACGCTCCGTTGTATGAACATGCTGCATTGCAATTGTTCCTGCCATGACTAGCTGGGCCCAATTAATGCATGTGCTCCACTTTAATAAGACTTTCAGGGTTTTTCAGAATGATTCTACCATGTTACACCTTTGCTAACCATGTGCATGGGTTATAGTTGCTCCACATTTTTATAGACACCTGTGTTCATTTTGCTCCTTCTCGTGAGTATGTAATGGAATTGTAGTGTGATTTCAATTTGCAATTTCCTCATGACAAATGAAGTTATGCACCTTTTCATATTGATGGCAGTGGCCATCACACCGGCTGCAGGAGGGAGGTGTAACTGGAGCTGCACACTCCACAGAGCCTGTGGGACTCTGCCTCTTCTGAGTTGCAGCAGGAACTCCCTGGATGCTGCTGCAGCCACCCAAACCACAGCTGCAGACCCAGGCCCCCTGCGCTATAGAGTAGGCAGGCGCTGGGGACAAGCAGGAGCCCTGCCCCTTTAGAGTTGGTGGGGGTACGGAGCTCCTGGGTGCAGCCCAGGCACAGGACACAGGTGTCTCTGCAGCCTGCAACCCTGGGGGCCCCAGGAAGGAACCCCCATGTCCCTACAGGTTTGGGGGTATCTGCTCCCACTGCCTGATCTCTCTTCACTCCATGAGCCTGCTCCAATCTCTAAGTGGGGTTGGGGCTGAGCCCCAAGGGCCATGAATGCCAATGGGAAGCAGATTGATTCCTGAATGGAAATGGGCAGGTTCCCATGAAGGCCCTACTTTCAGACTAGGGAAGGCCTGATGGCTGGGGACTGGGCTGGCAGTCCTGCAGACTGGAGTGGGGACTCAGGGAACCTCTTCCAGCACCACCCATGGCTGCCTATGGACCAATTGGAATGCATTTCCACCCCTGCGAGGTCCATAAAAGCCCTGAGCTCAGCCAGAGCAGGGAAGAGGATGACCAGAGGACCAAAAGGGCAGAGAGAGAAGGAGACGACCAGCTACTGAGAGGAGTACCCTCTCTGCTGATAGTTGGAGATTACGTGACAATCAGTTCCAGAGAGGAACTACCATCTCTGCTGGGAACTGCAGAGAGGACCTGTGGGCAGAGAGGGACCACCTTCTCTAGGGCCTCCTCTCTGCTGAGAACTGAACACTCAACAAATGTCCTGCCCTCAGAGAGGAGCGACCCACTGCAGGTCTGAGCTGTTCTAACACACAATAAAATTCATCTTCATCTCGTGCACACTTCACCTCTCTGCATACCTCCTTCCTGGACACAGGACAAGACTTGGGCAAAGGTGCTGCAGCTGCAGAGGTTTCCGGCCAGAAAACTCGACACCCCAAACATCCCATCACAATATAGTTAATGGCCATTTGGATACTATCTTTTGTAATGTGACTGGGAGATATTTTTAAAACCAGTCTTTCCATTGACGTATTTGCCTGTGTCTTGCTGATTTGTACAACTCACTGACGTCTCCCAGATACAAGTCTTTTGTATAATATGGATGCTTGCACATATCTTCTCTGTGCCTTGCCATTTCACCCTCTTACTGGTCTGTTTTGATGAACTGAGTGTACTCATTTTAATGCAGTCCAATTTATCATTTTTTAAAAGATTTGTGTTTTGGAGATCCCATTTAATAATTTTCTGTTCAAAGTCATAAAGATATTTGATGTTGTACTCTAAAAAGTGCATTGTTTCACCTTTTACATTACGATATGTTATCCATCAGGAATCAATATTTATATATAATGTGATGTGTGACTCATGATATGTTTCTTCACTTTTTAAGACCTCCAAATTAATTACCTAAAAATAATTTTTATTTTATTGGTAGGAAATTCTATATAGCACTGCCCCTCTCAAAAGACAATGGCCCTTTCTGACAAAATAGTATATAATAGCAAACCAAAGAAGAGCCCTTGATTAGGAAAGAAGGAGGCAGGAGCCATAAGCTACTGGGCAGCAGTCATATACGCTTTCACATATGTCTCTCTATCTAGATAGCTGTAGATATAGATAAATATGTACTTATATACCCTGTGAGCTATATCTTTTTTATTCTCATGTTATAGATGAAAATAATAAAATGATACTAACATAAAGCAATTTGTTCCTGGTCATACAGTTAATAAATGGAAGAGGCAGGATTCAAATTCACATCTTATCTCACCCCAACAGCAGTGTCTTTTCACTATTTCATATGCACATAGCAAGGGAAACAGGTAATGATCATTCACTACGATTCAGTTCCAAACCTGCTTTCTCAAGGCTATCAGTTGAAGTCCCATTGGCCAGGCACCATTAATTTTGTGCTTCCAATACGCCAAATCAATCGGCAGGCAGCTGAATGGATGGACTACATCCAATCTGATTTATTTTCTAAAATGGCTACAGTAACTGGATTGATTCTGCTGTGGTCCAGTTATTTCAAATATAAAAAGAGTCCCTAGGAATGGATTATCTAGCCTGAAATGTCTCTCTGATAAATAAATTAACACTGCATTTATCACTAACACCATTTGCATTTGAATGAACTTCTCAGACATCTCCGCGAGAAAAGAAGATCCCATACATAACTCGGCCTCTGGGACCCCTTTTGCAACATACTGCAAAGAATAATTTCTCTGTAAGTGACCCCGATGAAAAAGCATCATTTGTCTAATTGTTGTGAAAATGAGAGCTTTATCTTCTGTTTCTCTAAGCCCTCTTTCCACAAACACATTAGGAGGCAATTGCTACTTTATGGTCTAACGCATTTAAGAGGGAGGAAAGCTGGGGCTACTCAGCATTGCGTGAGGCAAGCTGGGTGCAGAGAGACTCATGTCACATGGTACAGGGTGAAGGTTTCCTTGAACCACACTGGAAATCAGGCTGATGGCCAGCGTTAGATATCAGCAGTTCTTCGGCACATCACATCTACCTGCTGGAATGCATTTCCTTTTCTCATGATGTTAACGTTCTAAACAAACAAACGTATACATCAATCCAATCAATACATTCTGAAACTCATGACCATCAAAGTTATGGAAATGTATTTTGTACAACTTCAATGTTCAGCTAAAAATCAATAAAAATGCATTATCTAATATTTCAACTGCTACACACTAAAGAAACAGAAATAAATTTCTCCAAAGAAAAAAATTAAACTGTCTTACACAATTACTAATTATTGATATTTATTTATTATAATAGCATACCTGGTGGATACTTACTGGTAATTAAATCTATATATAGTAGATAGTCTCAAAGGAAACAAAATGCTAAATTGTTAGATTGAGACCTTGTATATATGTTGTGACCATTTCAGGGAATATTAAGATGCTAAGAGATGGACACTAGTTCAATATTCTTGGTTACTGTGTCTAAACGTTGATTTAGTTTCACAATGTTTATTTAGGGGCCATAAATAATTAATATCAAATGAATAAAATGAAATACTGTAACAGCCTGAAACTATGCCAGATTTAGAAACTAAGGAAAAGTAAGAAGATGAAAAGGTTCTTTGCTGTTTGAAGAATAACGCCCAACAAAACATGTTTGGTGAACTTGAGAATCTGGAAAGAGAATCAAAGCCCAGTGAAATAATACTGATTAGAAATGAGAAATTTCAATGCTGAGAATAGCTACTATCAGATGCTGACTTCTTTGAAGCACTCCATGCTCCCACCCAAAGAGGTGGAAATATAAGGTAGGCTTTTTTTTTTAGATGGAGTCTTGCTATGTCGCCCAGGCTGGAGTGCAGTGGTGTGATCTTGGCTCACTGCAATCTCTGCCTCCCAGGTTCAAGTGATTCTCCTACCTCAGCCTCCTGAGTAGCTGGGATTACAGGCACCAGCCACCATGCCTGGCTAATTTTTGTATTTTCAGTAGAGTCAGAGCTTTGCCACGTTGGCCAGGCTGGTCTGTAACTCCTGACCTCAGGTGATTCACCTGCCTTGGCCTCCAAAGTGCTGGGATTACAGGCATGAGCCACCATGCCTGGCTAACATAGGTATTTGATAGGTAAACTTTACAAGCGTGTGTCTTGGATAGAGAAACTGAGGCTAAGAGAATGATCTGATTGACATCCTGAGTCAGTCAAAGCTGCAATTGAGTCCAGGCTTGAGTCACTCTCAAGATCTGTTCATTTCCATTCACTGGGGGACTTCCCTGTTCAACAATTCCATCTAATTCCATTTGTAATCATTTATTCTCTTAGGCCTGAGCCTCTTTAAATAGGATACAACTTCTTAGAAAGCAAAACATTACAAAATACATAGCATATCCTAAATATCACAATGAGAAGTTTTTTTTGGAACCTCAATGGTTCAAAAATCTGTTTACAGATACTCATAAACTTTAATGGATGGGCCCTATCCATTCATTTCCTTAAACATTTATTGAACATCTACTATGTGCCAGGTGCCATGTAGAGGACTGGGAATACCAGAAAGATGAAAATCATGCTCACCCATGAGAGGTCAAGAAGTAGAGCAGAAAGCAGTGGCTAAAGGAAACACATTCGCCCTGGATAGGCTCCTAACTCAGCTGGGAGTCTCAAGGGAGTGTTTTGGGGGCAGGTGAACGCAGATTTGAGTTTTGCATGACAGGTGGGAGTTTTGTCTGAGTAGTCTGGGAAGCAAGGGCTGCATGTCGATCTCAGAGAGGCTTGAAAACGTAGGACTCACTAAAGAAATGTCTTATTTCAGTCCAACAGTTCAGAGTTGTAGTATGTGATAAATGAATTTTATTTTCTTTCTGTAGGAAATAGTTTTTATGATGGATTTTTTAAGTATTTTTTTTTAATTCTTAAATACCTAAACACTGAAAAAAATGTAGTTTAAATAATATTTGTAGACCAAATCCAAAGGAAGCAACTTTTTCAGCTTTTTAAACTCAGGTTTATACCACTCTAACCAGTATTTGAAGGACGCATTTCAGTACAACTGAGTTTTCTTGTGCTTTGTGCAAAGTACCTATGATCTGGGATCTTTCATTGTTTTTATTATTTTGTTTGTTTTCCCATTTTCCCCATTCTAGTGGCTTATCTCTAGGCTTTTGATTAATGACAATTTTAGATAATATGTCAGGCATAAAACCAAGTGCCAGCCCATATGTCTAGAGTCTACAAAAATATAGACTAAAATAGACTCACTGTCCATGGCCATCTGCAGCTCGGGCAACCTTTGGTGTGTTACGCTGAGTTTGAGCAAACCTTTGACTTTTTCCTGGCCAGGCTCTGTAAGGAGCAGGGAGCAGGACCCGGACCAGGGATGAAGGTAGGCCCAGCTTGAATTTCCAACTCATGCCAGCTCCTCCCCGTTTTGCACCGCGTTGGCTCCATGTGTCCGAAGATGAGTTGATCTGCAGACTCCAAGGCTGTCGAGAAAGAGGAGATCACCTGCCCACAGAATGTGACTCTGTCTTGTTTCCATGGACTGAAGAACTGGGCAGCAGAATGGCACAATGCCCACCTCTACTGCTGCTCACACCTTCTTCACCAACCATATAACTCAGGATAAGTTCTGAAAAGTGTCCTATGCGGTATCTTTCAGAAAACACATGTACTCATTGTTTTTTTTAATTGCACCTTGAAATAACAGTGGCAGAAATAGCCACATTCTTATATTTTAAAATTCCGCAATGTTTTGAGTGAAGCAGTGAACATCTTCAGGATTCTGGCTAAATTCCATAGCCATATCTCAGACAATGTTTCTCAAATCTGTGTCATCTCCAGACAAAGGCAATTAATTGTACTCGTCTGTAAGCAGAGGAAACAATTTTCATCCTTTAATAGGCACCAACTGGAAGGAATCCTGAGATATGCTGTGGCTTTGTTTCTCCATGTGCAAGTCAGCACATGGTACAAGTTGTTCTTAGCCAGGTATATTTTGCTATGTCATTTGGAACAGAATAAATCATACCAGAAAAGATACAATATTATTTCCCTGCTGTCCTGCTGTCTTCAACAAGCGATTTATCCAGGGACAAATAGAGACCCTTCAAAAGTAAATGCACCCAAATTAACACAGGTTGTGGTTTTGCATCTAATAACCAACAGCCATTTAGAACAACAAATGGGTTCTCCTGTCAGACAAGGCAGAAGGAGAGCCAGGCAGCCTGCTCAGGAAAGCCACATCACCATCTTCTGTAGCTGTGAACTCAGGTTGAAAAATGAAGGGAATTTATCTAAAAGTGTCAAATTTACCAAGTCAGATTTTAAAAACCTACACACCCTCCTGATAACATTTTACATGCTTTCTTTGGAACACAAAATCAATGGAAACTTAGGTGTGGCCTACACAACTGCTTAAATTCTGAGTTTTTGCATTTTTTAATTCGGAGGTCGCAAACTGCTTTTAAAATAAAGTATCACAACAGAATTTTGTCTTCCATGACAAGCAATGTCAGGCTCAAAATAATTTGCTATTTGTCGTAGTGTCATTAAAAAAATCTAGGTGGGATGTTGCTGTATTGAGCTTGTGTCTAAATTTGAGATCAAGAACCTAAACCTCCTTCCCTCATGCAGAGAACTGCAGACTTGTGTGCACACACATGCACGCACACACACAGGCAGCAGACACTGCAGGCTCCTCCGGCCCGCTAATTATCCCCGGACACTGCCGTTGTCCCCCGGTCCCCCTCCCTCACACTGGGGGGTATTGGAGCCCTGGCAGCCGTGGCACTACATGGACTGTCTGGCCTGAGAGACCTTTCTGTCTGGGACAGTACCATTCTGTGCAGACAGGGAGGGAGCGCATGTTTTGGTTGTTATTCTCCACGCCAAAAGCACCTCTCTGCAGCCCTTTGCTGAGACGCCTTTAAAAGAATTTTGGATTCCAGCAGCACTTGTTGCGGAAACCCTGGAACGTCAAGCCCTGATCCAGCAGCGAAGCGTCTCTTCCCTGATTCTGCAGAACCGTGCGCCCTCCCCCTTGGCAAGTGGCTGGAGCCGCTGTGGTTATCTGTGCACGAGGGCTGCGTTGCTTGCAAACGATGAACACAATTCTGCCGCGTTGGGAAGGGGAGAGAGCCTGGCGGTGCAGACAGGCAGAGCCGGGCTTAAAACGCTGCTGGTTTAGAAGGGCTCAGCAGTTCACGGCTCCCAATTAGGCCGGCTGTAAATGCACAGGCTTTAACCTCCAAAGGCAAAAGCTTAGAGGTGCAGGGCAATTCCAAGAAATATTAAACATCAAATAGAAATATCATAATCCACACAAAGCTTATTACTATGCAGGTGTTAGCCCAGTAGTTCAAAGGTACTCCTTATATTTAATGAAGGGAATTAGTTCAATAAAAAGTTTATACGCTGCACGTTCTCCATATTGTACATGCATTCTTTACATTATGTGTTATTCTACTTGCCATAATAAAATCTTCAAAAAACCAAAATGCCCCTTGGCTAACAGATTTTACAGATCAGACACCACGGGACAAATAACTTTTGCACTTTTGATTGTATCTAGTGAAAGAGGTTTTATTTTGTGTTTCATTGTATTCAGACAAAAATCCAGAACTCCATTTCTGAGACATTTTAAAGGACCTATCAGTAAAAGGAGGCAGCAGCCTGTTCACTTTGAACTTGTCCTAAGTTTCTTTGTCAAAGAACTAATATTCCCCAAAAGGCAGGCTTTGAAGAGAGATGTTGCATTTGTTTATAAAGGAGTCTTACTACAGCTCATGCTGAACTAAAACCCCGACAGCATAGAACTCATTTCTTCTCTCAAAAAAAAAGGACATCTTAAAGAGTTGTCTTATTTATTTATTTAGGAAAAAAAGGGCAACAGTATCATTTTATGTCAGGAAAATAGAAAAATCAGGGTGCAGTCTGTTCTACTGCATCGAATTTCTCTTCTACATTTACAAAGCTTATTTTGGAAAATTCGGACTTATCCTGGCCCAGTTCGGGGTCTGTGCAGGTGTGTTTGTTACCCCACGTGCTTCTCAGGAGTAGGAAGTGCTCTTGCTGCTGATCCTGACAATTTTCTCATCTCAGATTGTCCCCTGCACATACATTGAGTCATCAGAGGTTTGGTAAAATATTCTAGGTTTATTAAACATTTGATCCTTACAGACATTAAAGTGAAGTCATTTGCTTTTTTGGCTTCTGTCTGACTGATTAAAATACTCCCTCCCCTCCTCCTACTAATAATATTACTACAGAGAAGAAATGGCTAGTACTCAAGATTACATGGCATGTTAGGAATGATAGGAAAATAATTCAGCTTTTTCGTTCAAACCCTAAACTTATTAGGCATCTTTGTTTCTAACAAATCTGAAAAATAGGCATATTAAATACTATGATTATTTTGCACTTTTGTGTCATTAAATTGTAATAATAAATAAAAAGTAAAGCAAGAGAAAGAGAATAAAAGACAGAAAGAGAGCAAGCCCTTTAGTTTGATTAGATCCCATTTGTCTATTTTCGCTTTTGTTGCAATTGTTCCTGGCATCTTGTGATGCAGTCTTTCCCTGTGTCTACATCCTGAATAGTGTTGCCCTAGGTTGTCTTCCAGGGTTTTACGCTTAAGTCTTTAATCTATCTTGAGTTAATTTTTGTATATGACGTAAGGAAAGGTTCCAGTTTCAACCTTCTACATGTAGCTAGCCAGTTCTCCCAGCTCCATTTATTAAATAGGGGATCCTTTCCCATAAGTTTTTGTCAGATTTATTGAAGATCAGATGGTTTTAGGTGTGCAGTCTTATTTCTGGGTTCTCTATTCTGTTCCACTGGTCTATGTGTCTTCTGGGGTGGGAGGAGAAAGAGAATAAGGAAAAATAACTAATGGGTACTGAGTTTAATACCTGGGTGATAAAATCATCTGTATACAATAAACCCCTATAACACCAGTCTTTTTGTGTAACAAACCTGCGCTTGTATCTCTGAACTTAAAAGTTCTAAAAAAAGTAGGATGCTGGGGGGAAAATGAGAAAAAGAAAGAATATTTACAACAACTGTAGCCCAGGCCATCCATGTCCCCCAAATGCTGAGCTTCTGGGTTGCTGCTCTAATTCCTGTGAAATTAGCATGAAAGCTGAAGCATCCAGAGCTGTTTCTTGCAGAAACTGACTTTCAATTTGGCACCTCTTATGCTGTCTTGAAGAAAATATCAATTTAACTGACAGTTTTTGAAAGAAAGTGGATATCATAATGTTTTAAAATTTCCAAATATTAGCTCATGCTCACGACTGTCTTAGAATATGTTGTACTCAGCTTAATCTCACATCCCGAGAAACTGAGTCAAAAAGTGGGCTCTAGTTATGAGTGTAAAGGCATGGAAACTTAAAGAAGATGTCATTTCAGAATCTGTGTGGTAAAGGGGACATTATCTCTTAGTCATGCCTCATCCACTATAATTTCCATAGTTTATCTTGAGCTTTCTTTTCTTCCTCCTGTTTTAATAAAAAATTTCCCGGAAAATTGCCCAATAACTGCCACATAAGGGAGACAGATGTTCTAAGAAAAGAGCAATTTTATTTTACAAGGTATCTTTTAACATATGCATGTGAAGTCTCATAAACAGTCTAACAGTAGCAACATTCAATAAAAGATAAGGTGATAACAGAATTTTAAAAATGTGAACCTGCAAAAAGCTAATATAATATGATTATGTGCATCTGAAGATAAAAATGCATAAAGGAGAACGGGCACGGTGGCTTACCCCTGTAATCCCAGTACTTTATGAGGGTGAGGCAGGCAGACCATGAGATCAGGAGTTTGAGACCAGCCTGATCAACATGGTGAAACCCCATCTCTACTAAAAATACAAAAATTAGCTGGGTGTAGTGGTGCCTGCCTGCAATCTCAGCTACTCAGGAGACTGAGGCAGGAGATTTGCTTGATCCCTGGAGGCAGAGGTTGCAGTGAGCCAAGATCACGCCACCACACTCCAGCCTTGGCAACAGAGTCAGACTCCATCCCCCACAAAAAAAAAAAAAAAATTATCAAGGAAGAAAAGATGGGTAACATGCCTTTTAGGCTTACCTCATTTTTCCCAAGTATAACTTCTCCAACTCTAGCTTTCTCTCACCCCATATGATTATGATAACTTTGGGGAAAAGGTGTTTTTTTCCTGATTATAAAAGCAAATAATAATTATTGTGAAAAATTTACCAAGAAAGAATAGCATGAAAGACAAAAGTAAGAACTTCCCACAACACTATTACCTGGATGAAACTGATGTTAATTTATTAACATCTTATTTATTTCTAGCTCTCCTTTTTCCTGTGCAAGGGAAATAGGAGAAATAGATTGAAAATACATGAATACAAATATGTTGCATTTCTTTCATTTTCATTTATGAGATGGTCTCTGTAATCATCTCAAATACACAGCTGCCTTGAAGAAATTAAGATTTTATCTCAGAGATGCCCAGAGAAATAGATTCAGCTTCTGACATTCAAAATGGGCATTTTTTCCCCCAGAAGACACTGCTGCGAAAGACAAGGATTTGGTGTGTTTTGATCTCAGGCTCAGAGGGGTCAGTCATTCACAGTTCTGGTTTCTTGGAGCATTTTTGTAATTATTCTGAACTGGGACCAGGTTCCGTAAATTCCACCGTCTCTTCCTTTCACAGGTCCAAATGTCCTCATCCATTGATTCAGCTAGTGGGGGTCAGGAGACAGGAGAGGGTCGAGCGAGGCTGCAGGAAATGTTCCTGGCTCCCCACCTGCCACTGGGAGTTGGTCTCTGCTGCAGACCCGGCTCCTCTCAGGGTCCAGAGAGGTGCCCTCCTCAGGTGCTCCTCTCTCCTTTCGGCTGTCCATCCAGGGGCCACGGAGGCGTTCTGCAGTTGCCAGCCTCAGACTCACTTTCCACATTTTGGTAGTTTGTGAGTAAGCCCTGTGTTTCCTGGGGGCGATCATGGCTGACACAGAGTGAAGTGTGAGTCCAAATTTCCCCTACAAAGTGCAAATCCCTAAGAAATGGAAGTGTAATAGAAAAGTGAGGGAACACCGAAGGCAGAAAGAAGACTTGTCCACCTTCCAGAGTGAACCTTTTGGGAGAAATATGTGTGTAAAGTCAACTTGACTTAGTGAAGCAATCAAAGGACTGGACTCAGGCCACCATGGAATCAACTTTCACTCTGAGCTCTCCTGGCTCCTCAACACCCAGAACAGTGTAGTATGGCTCTCTCTGTCTGCCTGTTTGTCTATCTCTACATCTATCATCTGTCTATCTATCTATCTATCTATCATCTATTAATCTGTTTATCTCTCCATCTGACATCTATCATCTGTCTTCTGCCTATCTCTCCACCTATTGGCTATCCATCTGTCATCTATCATCAACTATGTCTTATCTATCCATCTATCATATGTCTATCTCTCCATCCATCATCTAACATCTATCATCTATCTATCTCTCTTTCTATCTCTCATCCAGCCATAATCTACCCATCTCTCTATCATTTATCCATCTATCATGCCTATCTCTCTCTCTCCATCTATCATGTGTTCATCTGTCAACTGATCTACCTATCATCTATCTATGTATCTATGTATTTACCTGTCATTTTCTATCTACTTTTCTATTTATTGTCTATCCATCTGTCATCTATCCTCTATCTATCCATCTGTCCTTTGTCTATCTGTCCTTTCCTCATCTGTCTATTCATCTATCTATCTATCTAATTATCTATACTTTATCTATCAATCAACACAAAATATTTAAGTATAGTGTATAATGTAACCATATTATAAAATTTTGATTTCTATTTTTTTCACCACAAATTACAATACTTATTCTTGTATAGTGGTTGTGAACTAGTTCAATTAGAATTTGTTGAACAGCATGGTGATGATCACTCTCACAGCCTTATTAGTATATACAATTACTTTGCCTAGACGGGGGATAGAGAGCTTTAAAAACAAAACAATTCTTAAAAAATTCAGAGAAGCCCCCAAAGTTCTGAAAGCTCCAAACAGCTGCTATGAGGTTTGATCAACTGCCTTTTCTCTCTTCCAGGGGTATGATACCTACTAAGTTTCAAGATTCATCAAACACATCAATCTAACAGTAACATGCTTAATAACAAAATATATTTAAATACTTTCAACTTATTATCCATTTGGGCTCCTGGTCTAGATTGGGCTTGCCCTACAGCTAGCCCCAGCTAGACCCTCAATATCATGCCATCAAATAATATATAAGTACAACTTTTTTTTTGTTGCTTGTACTGTAGGCTTTATATAAATATACTGCCCTTATATATAAATTAAAATGCTGTTGGGAAAATATTTATGATACATATTTTCACATACAACTCTGATTATTTATTTCATTATCCAGAAGTGTGACACAGAAAAAATGGTGAAACACTGTTAAGCTTCTTGAGGTATATCAATAAGCTGTCTTCAAAAGGGGTGTATGATCACAGAGTCCCCCCACACTCACAGTAGACACTTTTTCCCACTCTAAGTTTTTGGGTTTAATTTTTAATTTAAAAGTATTTACTGAAGTTTTAAAAATTGTGAAAATAGTACAAAGAATCATGACATTCTCCTTCACCCCAGTTCTCCCAGTGATGACATCTCAGCCACAGTAAAAAGAATCGTGACATTCTCCTTCACCCCAATTCTCCCAGTGATGACATCTCAGCCACAGTAAAGACACAAACATCAGAAGAAAACAACATTGGTACAATACTGTTATCTCATCCACACGCTTCATTTCAGTCCCACCCGTTGTTCGGTTAATGTGCATTTTTTGGTCCAGGTTATAATTCAAAACAACATGTCAATTGCATTTATTTGCCATGTCATGGTAATGTTTAATATGGGTATTTCCTCCATCTGGCTTTCAAGACTTCATGCTTTTGAGGGCTACTGGCCAGTTATTTTATATAATGTTTCTTATTTCAGTTTGCCTGACGCTTTTTAACGACTGAACTTCAGTGTCATACTGGCGAGAAAAGAGATGTATTCCTGACATATTGCACTGTCACTGGTGATGTTAACTTTTTTGATCATTTGATTAATGTAGTCTGTGACTTGTTTCTCTAATGATTAGGAAATCTGCCTTTGCAATGTAATTTTAATTAAAATGTGGAGAAAGAATGATAGAAATAGAAAATAATTTGGTAGACACTATAGGTGGTGGTGTCTGCAGGTCATCCCCATCAACAGAGAAGTCTGAATCTTCAGTAAAATTCCAATTAATAAGCATAGAAAGAATGATAAAAAATTAGAAAATAGCATTTGGCAAACACCACAGTAATCATTGTTTCAAGCAAAAACCATCACTGGAGGCTTAAAGTCGTATCCAAAATATGAGAAATAAGGCATTTACAACCCCAAAGTATCTCTCTACATTATTTGTATTAATTACAAAAGGGAAACAATGACTTCACAGCAAAAAACTTAGCAGACACCATGATATGTTTTATAAGCATCCTCAGCGGGGAAAAGCCATTAACATGATTTTAAAAAGTTGTTTTTTTCCCATTTATTTATTTTATTGCATTTTAGGTTTTGGGGTACCTCTGAAGAACATGAAAGATTGTTGCATAGGTACACACGTGGCAGTGTGATTTGCTGCCTTCCTCCACGTCACCTACATTTAATTTGAAAATAGAGAAAGATACGTTTAACATACATGCTAGTTACATTTAAAAAAAAATAAATTGTTCATTATCGTTATTTGCAAACTTTTCCCTTAGATGTTTATGGTTTCACCAATTGACGTATACCCTATTTTTCTGCATGAAATATCTTCATCTATTTTTTGTCATGTTTATTGTAGTTTTCTCTTGGTGGTTGTTTCCCTTTTAATATTCTTTATGCCAACTTAAGAAATAAAAAAAATTTTTATGTAGTTGGCTGCATTGATTGTTCCCATCATTCTCTCTTCCATTGTTTTTGTGATTATATAATTTTTGAACATTCTTGAGGACAGAAACATACTCCCTCTGAATTTTCCACTATATATAATGGTAAATGCTGTTCTTTATTTTTCTCGAGATAATACATTGCTTCAGGAAAAAAAAAAAGTAACTGGTAATCTTTCTCTTTTTCAGTTTTGTGACACTGCCCTTGTCATTTATTGTTTCCAAAGTATGATAGTGTGTTTCTAATTCATTTACTTAATCCATTGATCCATGCACCAGACCCAAAGTGATCTGTCTATTGAAGTTTTATGTCTGGACAAAAATGGCCCTTGTTTCTCTTCTTTCTCAACATTTTGCCCTTTAATTTCATATGATTGATCTTCCTAGCAAACTTTAGTGGAATTCCTATGCCAATAACTTCCAACTTCCAAATTTCCCATAGCATTTTGATCGTAATTGCACTAAGCCTACAATATTGGCTAATTTTGAAAGAAAAGAAGATCCTTGTAATAATCGATTTGCTGTACTTTCAGCTCTCATTTATTTAAGTTTTCTTGATGTCCTTTTGGGAAAAATGATAGTTTTGTGACACTAAAATTTTTAATAATGGGTATGATAATAAACTATATTAATATATTTTGCATATAAATTAAATATATATGCCTCAAAAGTAAAATATACCCTCCTTTATCTATTAACTGACTGAATTAAACTATATATATATATATATTTAAATGTTTACCATGTGATACATTTAGCACAATTTTTTTCTAAAATCATCAATAATTTCCAATATATGAAAAATTGTTTTGTAATTTTGTTGACACTATTCTTACCAGGTAAATGATGACCCAGTCAGTGTCATGATGTGACTGAGGGAACTACTGCATCAAAGTCTTCCCAAGACTACTGACTGATGGATGGTCATGAGGTAACTTGCAGTTTAAGCAAAAGATGTACGTCATCATCAGTAATATCCATCATGCTGCTGAATGCTCTCTCAGATGCTTTTGTGCAGAAAGATATTATACTCAAAATATGTGTTAGCCTCCATTTACAGTCTGAGACTCATATATACTAAATCTCTCTGTTATCAAAGTCACAAATGTTACTTATCAGCATGTTTGATTCCTTTGTTGACTTCGTTTTATTAATTTGGTCACTCTGAATCCAAGGAGACTTGCAAGAATGGACCAGCCTGAATAACAGAAAACACGTCTCTATTGTATTTTTTTTTCCAGAATGAGTTTCATTAAAGTCAAATTTCCAAAAGAATTATTTTCTCATGTCTGCTTCCCCACTGAATTACTAGTGGACATTTTGACATGATTTTTAAACTTCTCTTGCTGCCCTGTCACTCTTGTCCCATGCTACTACGCTGCTATTCACATTTTCATACTCTTTCAGTTTTTCTTATTTCAGTCCCTATCACTTGAGACATAAGATTGAATTTTCTTTAGCATTTATTTGGCACAGAGTTAAAATATGAGATTTATCAAAACTTGCTGTAAAGTTATTTACTTGATTTATATTGTTTATACCACATCCATAAATGGGTATCATGACTTAGATGTTGCCATATTCAAATATGTACAAATGTTTCTAAATTTTTGACTGAAATTTCAGACTTTCTCCCTAGATTTATCCTCATGTAATCTGTACAAAATCTCATCAGATTTTATTGCAAATCTTTCTCTTAAAATATTTTTCACTAAATATATTCACCTACTATATAACCACCCCCAAATTTAAAATAAAATTTAAAAAAATATTTTTTTCCTGTTGCAAAAATGGGGTCTAATGTTTTTCAGATGACATTTCTTTCAGCTCCTGAGATCATCAAAATGCATTACTAACTTTAAAAATATGGCATTTCGCCTTTTCAGTAAATTATTAAAACAGCTTGATGTGGAATACTTACCAAAAATAGTAATTGAAATTTTAGTGGCCTGCTTTTTAAGTTTTTTTTAAAAAGTTACTATTTTATTTGAACAGATAAAATTCTTGTGACAACTACTGAAAAATCTAATTTTCAAAATGATACCATGCTGATGTTAATCTTTTTAAAGGTCTATTTAATATTTAGCATCCAAAATGCTCAATATGTTCGTGTTTATGTGTTTATTTGGATCGTAGATTGAGGGGTACCTTTGCATATTTGTTTAACAGGTATCTTGCATGATGTTGGGGACTGGTCTCCGGTGCATCCACCACTCAAATATCGAACACTGTATCCAATATGTAATTTCCCAACCCTCAGCCCCCAGTCCACTTCATTGCCCCTAGTGTCCATTATAAAATGCCCGATAATTTCCACATATAGAATAGCTTAAATAGTTATGGTGACACATTTTAAATATTTTCTTTCGCTTTATTTGTACCCTTTTTATTTTTAGAAGTTTCTGTTTTTCAAATGCTTTATAAGATCTAAACGATTCATAATGTTATCTTAATTTTCACCTTATTGATGATAAGTTTTCTTTATTTGAACCATAACAACATACTGTATGTGACTGTTATGATGAAATAAATAAAAATTTGGCATGTCCCGCTTTTAATGATAAAAGTTGTGAAACAACATTTGCATTCAATATTTATACCAGAAGTCATAATAAGGCACACATGATTTTGTTGTTGAAAACATTCATTGCTTTCCCTTAACAAATGCAAATTATTTATGTTGATTCTTGTGCCAGCAAAAGATGTCCTGGGCTGTTCAGGTTGCCACACACTATTAGAGGATGTTTGAGGTGACATTTCATTATTAAATGTCTTAAAAAATTTTTTTTGCTATCTAGAATATTTGTGTTCATTATATTTAAAAGGAATGTTTACAATTATTTAAATATTGTCACCAATTCCTCCTGGGCATTTTTAACTGTTTTTATAGTTGAAAACACCTCACCTGCAAGTTCTTGTGTTCTTGCCAGTTTTAACCCTTTAATGGACTGTTCATTTTAGTAACAGTGTCTCCAATATCTTTAACAGGCCTCTCCACGATCATGGTATGTTCTTACGTGTTTTAATAAAATCTTTTTTATTTCCTGCAAAAAGGACTTGCACATTTAAGTTTTTTTCTCAGTACATTCGTTTGCTAGAGCTGCCATCCCAAAACCACATAGACCAGGAGGCTTCAGCAACAGACGCTGATCATCTCACAGTTCCGGAGGCTGAAAGATGAAGGTGTCAGCAAGACTGGTTCCTTCTGAGGCTGAGGGAAGGACCTGTTTCAGGCCCCTCTCCTTGGCCTGCGGGTGGCTGGGTTTTCTCTGCATTTTCACATCATCTTCCCTCTGTCTGGGTATGTTACAATTCCCTCTTCTTGTAAGGACAGCAGTCATATTGTTTTAGGGGACACCTAATAACTTTCACTCCAACTGAATCACCTCTCTAAAGACACTGTTGCTAAATAAAGTCACATGCTGAGATACTGGGTTTAGGACTTCCATATGGGAAGTTTTCTAGGGACGTTATTCAGCCCATAACACTAAATAATTTATATTCTGGGTAGAATTTAAAACATTCTTTTACATTTTATTTTGTAAAATTTTGGTGGTGCTGTATTTTGAAGTTATACCTGGGAAACTTGCTAGACTCTCTCATGAATCTGAAAAGCTTTTATATTTGTTAAGGATTTTCTGGTGGATATTCATATCATTTATTCATCAATCATGATAATGTTGTTCTTTTTTTTTTTTTTTTTTTTTTTTTTTTTTTTTTTTTTTTTTTTTTTCTTTTTTTTTTTTTTTTTTTTTTGTGCCAGTGTCTTGCTTTTGCCCAGGCTGGAGTGCAGTGGCACAATCTCAGCTTACTGCAACCTCCATCTTCTGGTTTCAAATGATTCTCCTGCCCCAGATCCCCAAGTAGTTGAGATTATAGGATTACAGGTATGCACCACCGTGCCTGGCTATTTTTTCTATTTTTAATAGAGACGGGTTTTCACCATGTTGGCCAGGCTGGTCTTGAACTCCTGACCTCAAATGATCTGCCCACCTCGGCCCGCCAAAGTGCTGGGATTACAGCCGTGGCCCCCGCTCCCAGCCAATGTAGCTCTTTTCTTTCCAATTTTATTTGACCTCTGATTTCCTTTTCTTTACCTATGGTGCCTACCAGTACTTTTTTTTTTCAGAAGAGGGGCTCATAGGTACCTTTGCCTCTTCTTCCCATTTGCCAAGGTTCTCAGCACTTTCCCAAGATAATTCACATCTCAAAATACATTAAGCCATCATGATCGTAATTATATTTAGATGACTTGCTTTACAGGGAAATTTTTGCTAGCAAATGCAGGTGAAAGGTAGTTTCTGAGAGAAGGGTGAGCAGGAATCTTTGTCCATTCCCCAGCTGAGTTCACCACTCTACTCCAGTGACATCAGCCTTGGATCATCAGATACCTTCTGCGGCTTCAGAAATATCACCACCTCACCTATCCTTGTGAGTCTTTGTGCATGTGTGTGTGTTTGAGTTGAATGCTTATTTGGATTTATTTCTGTCAAATAAATCCCATAAAATAGCATTAAATAATTCATTAGTTATCCAATCATGATAAAATCTCTAGTAAGAGCCTCAGAATTCTGAACTTGACCCTGTTCTGTCTGATACATATTTTCTATAACAGCTTTATCGAGATATAAGTCACATGCCCTAAAACCCACTCTTTTTAAGTGCACAATTTGTGGTTCCTGGTATATTCAGAGTCATGTAACCATCACAGCTGTCTGATTTTCATCACCACATCAATAAACTCCATACCTCCACCAGTCGCTCTGCAAATCCCCTCTCCCTCATCCCCTGGAAACCAAGAATCTACTTTCTGCCTGTGGATTTTTCTGTTCTAGGAATTTCATATAAATGGGATCATACAATATGTGACCTTTTGTGACTGGCTTCTTTCACTCAGCATAATGTGTTTAAGGTTCACACATGTTGAGGCATGTGTTCGTAATTCATTCCTTTTTATTACCTAATATCCTCCAGTGCTTTTATGAATTTTTCAGTGGGGAGGTGGTTGCAGAGGTCACAGTAGATCAGTTATGGCTGGCGTGCCTCCAAGTTGGTCTCTAATTTGTCTTTGTTGGCTGTTGCAAAATTATTCAGATACAAACTCTCTAACACATTTTTTCACTTTTTTGTTTACCAGAAAACACGTTTCAATTCCATACTTTTATTTATTTCATTAAAATGAAAATAAGTTGAAAAGAGGTAATGTAACTAACAGCTAACATTTATTTAGTAGCTGCTATGCACCATGCACTGTGATTTATATACACAGTTCACATAAATTAAATTGTAACAACATACACAGGAAGTAGGAACTGTTACTGTCTTGATTCCACAGCTGAAGAAAATGAAGCTTAGAGATTTTAAATACCTTGTCCAAAGTCAAACACAGCTAGTAAATGATGGAGCTGGAATCTCAATCTACACCTCATAGACTTTGCAGAAGGGAAAAAAAAGAGAGAAGGTGAGAAGGGAAGAAAGGGTGAGAAAGAACAGGAGAAATTTGGTTCACTGTTCATGTATTAATCTCCAGGTAATTGTGGCTTTTTAAGTGTTCTTGCATTATATTTACATGCAAGTACTTAGTGTCTCCTTAAGCACACAACCGACACATTTATCTTCTAGAACAAAGATTATTTTTTTCCTTTTTCTCTTCAATGTCTTCACAAGCCCTAGTATAGCACTCTTGTTGGTGCAGATAAGTAAATGATGTTGACAAACACCAGAGGTAAACAATTCCAAGTAGACATGTGTTGTCTCCAGGGTGTTATGTTGGAAATGACAGCCACACCAGGATGAAATGCTCAAGTATTTAAAACAATATTCTGGAATTTATGAGTCGGTGCTTAAAAATAATGGCCCCAAAATGCCTCAAAATATGCACACACCAAACAGAACCTCACCTCTGTATTTATTGTTGAGTAATAAAAATGTGTAGAAAAAGATTTGATGGTAAATAGTCTTATTAAACCTAGGAGACATGCACACAGCTACCATAGAGCATTGGGCCAAATAGTGCCCACTGAGCTATAATTCTGTCAAGAAGGGACATATAAATGCCCCTGATGGAATTAGAGACTCATACAGGATGGTAAATGTACCTTCTTGTTTATAAATATAATGTCAGATTAAACTGTGGTGGTAGCCATTGTGTCATGACTTCTCAGGAACAAAACGGTGTATGCAATCCTTTAATTTTTCCTAAGAAAACTGAAAATGAGATTCAATACATGGGTAAGGTGAAGGGGGCACATGGCTGACTGGAATGAACATGGCGGGAAAATTCTCTTTAAGGAAAATATATAAACAATACAAAATGGTGAGCATTAAAAAAGATTAGCTCTGACATGGGGTGGGAAATTTTTTCTTTGTCATTGTTCAAAGCTGAATAGCAATAAGATTGCAAACTGCAGCACTTCATAATAGAATTAAACCCCCTTGTATAATGAGGTTCATTATAAATGACATGCATAATTCCAATTCTGTTCTGTGTTGATTCATCTTTTGTTGCTGAGACAGGCGGCTTTAATGGGCAAAGGAAGCAGGCCACACTTAAGACACACTTAATATTTTGCTTGAGTGTTTTCTTTCCTTTCTTTTTTCAATAAGTCAGGGAATGCTTTACACAAAAAATATCCATCTGGATGTAGAGTCCTTATGTAATAAAATGTACCCCATTCAAGAGAGTATTTTAAAAATCTCCAGTGATGAAATTGTGTATGTAAAGATTTCCCGGTGAGTGAATTCCATCTGTTATTAACTGAAATATGCAAACAACATAGGAAAATGGTTTGATTAGTGTGGATTTTCAAGGCTTTACACTTATTTCTGCCAGCCCACCACCCCCACCTTCACTACTCGAATCTTTCAAGAAAATCAAGCACAGTAAGACATGATGGAATCTCTGAAGACAGAATAAAGGAAGCATTACTGTACAGGATAAATAAAAATAAGGACAATTCCGGTAAAAAATACAAGTAGTCACTTAACAAGGGATTTTAAAACTCCACTGAGTTAAACATGGGAAAATGACAAAGTGAACCCACTGCTAGAGTGTCCACTACCTCCCTTAGCCCTGCTCCTTCCCTTCCTCCCTTCCTCCCTCCTTACCTCCCTCCCTTCCTTCCTCCTCTCCTTCCTTCCTCCCCTCCTCCTTTCCTCCCCTTATCCCCTCCCCTCTCCCCCCTCCCTCGTACCCTTTCTTCCTCCCTCCCACCCTTTCTTCCTCCCTTCCTTCCTTCCTTCCTTCCTTCCTTCCTTCCTTCCTTCCTTCCTTCTTTCCTTCCTTCCTTCCCCTGACATCATGGCCTTCCCACAAGGCCCTGGAGAGCAGAGAAACACATTTTCCAAGACCTAGTGTCTAGGATATTGCACACCTGGGAACTCTGCAGCCTGATGTCAGCTATTTCATCTGTCTGCTCTATTTTCTTCTTGCTGTTTGATTGAAGGGAAGTGAAGAACGAAGTGCCCAGGCTTGAGAAGTTCTCTTCAAAGTGTAGTATCTTGGTTTAAGCTTGTCTACCCTAAGAACTTTAAAATTGTCCACGTGATTTCCCCCACACAGTTGCCCCAATCCAAGCGCAAGCCAGAGAACACTGTAGTTTGTGTGGTTCCTTCTGTGACCACTCTTCAAATCATTTTGAAGTTTCTTGAATTTCAATAGGAGGCAAAAGGCCACCAAATGTCTTAGGTCCAGAATATATTTCATCCTTTTTGCAATAATAATAGATGATTGCATAAACATTCATGTGAATGTGATATACCACACCCAGTCAGGACCAATGAAGAGAATCATACATTCCATGGGGAAATGAACACATTCCTTTGGCCCTACATTCTGTATCATTTCCCTCTATATACCCATAATAAGGTTTTAAATGCACATCACAGAAAAAGGGTCCTACCTGGGATTTCTTCCTTCTCTGTTAAATGTACAATGGTGCTTCAGAGAAATCTGCAATTTACAAGCAGTTTCCTGAAAGAGTTGATACTAAACACTGAGAAAAGTCCCAAGAGAAAGTTGCTATGGTGGAGTGGAGGAAGGGAAGCTGGGTCAGGTCGCAAGTGCAGCACATTTGTGTCGGCAGATGAGAACAACCACAGGAACGAAAAGGAGGTCATAATTAGAACCGTATAAATTAGACGTAAAATAAACCTATTAGTTCATCTCAATCACCCCTAAAGGGGCCAGCATAAGGCCATTCCCTGCAGAGCACTTTCAATACTTTGTCTATATCATTTTTAACAGGTCTATGAGATGATGTGCTTTCATTATCTGGGTGGAAGGGGGCTATAATTCTTTTGAATAACAAGGAATCTTTGATATTAGCAGTGAACATTTTAACAGGGAGTTAATGTTTGCAAGACATGTATGGAAAGCAGGGTCATGCACGTGTTTATGTTTTCAAGAACACATAAAACGTCCCTCAACACAGTCATTTCACAAATATTACCCAACAGCACTCTCAGACACGTGGATATTTGCTCTTTTTTCGAGAATCTTGTAATCGACAGTCCAAGGAAATAGTCTGGTATCTGTGAAAAGGCTAAAATCAGTGAAAAATAAGAAATGATTTCCTTGAATTATTATTCCCAGAATTCTTAAGAAAGAACAAAATAGGAAGAGGGGAAGTAAGTGGGTTTGGTTTCTCTTCCTGAAGATGGCAGCACTTGACTCAGCAGGTTCAAATAAACCTTTGGTTCTGGATCAATTGCCCTAATGTCACTTACAGAGAGAGTGCACAATCTTTCACAATAAATGGAGGTGGGGGTGAGACTGCAGGTGAAATCCCAAAACACCTCATAAAAGGGGTAGACAGTCAGCCCTAAGAAAGGGAGAAGCGACCTTGGAAGCATAGAATAAGTCCAGTGGGTAGGACCCACAACCAACATGGAGAAGCTAAATCAAAGATGTTTTTACCAGCATCTCTGCAGAGGGAGCATTGAGATGCTCTTTTACTTACCAGCTGCATGATCTTTGGTAATTACTTGATCTCTCTAAAGCCACACTTGCTTCATTTGTGAAAGTTGTTTATTTTTTCTTTCAAGAAATACTAAGTATCAATTATGCACTAGGCCCTTCACAGGATGCTAAGATTACAACAGGACACAAATCCAGCAATGTCTTCTTTCATGCATGTAATGAGGGTGCCAACTCAAGGCGGTGGTAAGGACTGAACTCGGTCATGCTGCGGAGCTTACTGTAAAGTTCTTAGTGAGTATTAGCTTGATTGTGGATATGATAATATCTGGAATTGAGTAAGCCACTTCTATAAGATTTCTGGATACTTATTGATATGTTTCGGCTCTGTGTCCCCAACCAAATCTCATCTTGAATGGTAATAATCCCCATGTGTCAAGGATAGGACCAGGGGGTAGTAAGTGAATCATGGGGGTGGTTTCCCCTATGCTATTCTCATGATGAGTGGGTGAGTTCTCATGAGGTTTGGTGGTTTTATAAGTGTCTGGCATTTCCCTGCTGGCCTTCATTCTCTCTCCTTCCACCCTGTGAAGAAGTGCCTTCTGCCGTGATTGTAAGTTTCCTGAGGCCTCCCACCCATGTGGCACTGTGGGTGAATTAAACCTCTTTTCTTTATAAAGTACCCAGCCTGGAGTATTTCTGCATGGCAGCGTGAGAACGAACTAATACACTTACCTCTGAGGAACAGATGACAATGTATGCACTGTATAGTAACATATTTTGGAAAATTGGTAACTTTATGTTTTTATTTTCTTAATCACACTTTCAGAAAGAAGAGTTCACTTTGCTTTCTTGAATTGCTTCCCTCTGAGTCAATCCTCAAGCAACGTGGTTTATCTGCCCACCACTACATTCAGTTTAGCAATTCCTTACTGTGCACCTACTGTATGCCAGGTGCTATGACAGTATGGGAAACTGCAGTAGGGGCTCAGGAACCTCTGAGAAGAGCTCCTGCAGGTGATGAGTAGAAAGTGTCAGGTGGAGAGACAGCACAACCAGGGAAGGAGCACCAGCACATGACAGTCATGGAGTCTGGGGCCCCAAAAGAGGCACTACCGTTCATCCAGTTGCTGTTTTCAGAAACATTTACTCTGTAGCTCATGCCTAATAAATTCCAAATTCTGTGGAGTCTACCCCTTAAACATTTTTGTAGATGCAGCCATTACACTTTATCTCCACTGTCACATTTCCAGTTCAGACGTGTATCCTCTTCCGGCCATTGAAATGACTCGGGACTTGAAACTCATTTTGTTACGGAAACACCAGGGATTCAGCCTCAGTCCTGCTGCTCGCTGCACAGAAAGTCAATCACCGAGACGATGAGTATTGCGAGGGAAGAAGGCTTTAATCGGGTGCTGCAGCCAAGAAGATGGGAGATCAGTCTCAAATCCTTCTCCCTAACTAAAATCAGGAGTGTATATAGAAGAAAAGAAATGTAACCTTGTGTAGTAAACAGGAAGTAGGGAGGAGTCAGGAAGAAAAGTTGGACAATAGGAAGCAGGGAGGAGTCTGGCATCTCACTGTCCAGATAGGGTGATCTGGTTAAGTGCAGCTCCTTGATGCTACCTGGGAGGTCTGATGGTTTGCTGAGAAATGAACTCAGATAAGACTAATGTATCCTAAAGTTTCAAGACAGGAAGGTCAATTTCTATGTTTATTCAGAGAAACCATAAACATCAGTTCTGTGGGACAATTGGGTCAGTGTCAGTTTCACCCTGTAGAGTTCCTCAACCTTGGCATTTTGACATGTGGGGATGGGTAATTCTTTGTTTTGTGGGAAGTGCCCTGTGCATTGTAGAATGTTCAGCAAATCCTTAAGGTCTACCTACTAGATAGCAGCAGCAACTGTCCTCCTCACTGTGATAGCCAAAAAATGTCTTCAGATACTGCCAAAGTCCCCTAGGAGATAAAACATCCCCATATAAGAAGCACCACAATGCTTTTCATGAAATTCATGCATGTTTTCTTCACTTAACCTACCTCAGGTCTTTGTTCAATTATCCCTGAGTTGGTAGGGCCACATTTGGCCATCCTATTAAAATTATAGCCCAAACCACACCTCTACTCTACCTCCATCTGGCTGCTCCTTCTCACTGATCACTTTTATTTAGATCCCTAACATTATCATCACCTGAGGTATTTTGCCTCTTTTATTTGATTAGTGTCTGTCTCTTCTCCTGTATTAAGCTCCATCTCCATCTTTTTTGTTATTTGTCCATCTCATGCCTTCTTAGCAGTGTCTTGGCCTTGGTATCACCTCCCTACCTTCCTTTTTCCCTTGTCTCCAAAAACATCTATAGCCATTGCTGAATTATGAAATCATGATAGCATCATCGTACTCACAATCTCCCATTGCGCCTGTCAACAATGGATAATGTTCTGAAACTGCTCACATGACCAGTCCAGCTGGGGCATGTGCTCAGCCATTCAGCCTCTGCTTCTGTCCCTCCCTCCTCTGACACATACTGTGATCCAGGAAACATTCAGATCAGCTTCCAGCGTCCCCTGGCTTGTGTGCCTCTTTTCTGTCTGTCCTAAATGTTCTCATGACATCTTCCCTCGAATCCTTTGAGGCTCACTTCAGGTGTTACCTTTTTGATAAATCCTTTCCTGATTCTCACACAGAGCTTGGTTCTCCTTTTCTGTGCTTCTATACATTGTTTCTACCTCCATAAATGTACATATTTAATTCCATGAAGAAAATGGACTGCATCATAGATTCTGTACAAGTTTGTTTTCTCAATGGCCTGAAAGGTCTTTTATGGTAGAAACAATATATATTTACATCCTGGGCTACCAATACAGCACTGAGCGTGGAGCAGAACTCATAAGTGCCTGCTGAATAGCTCAGTGAACCTTACTTTGTATATTAGCTTTTTTCATGAATGCCCATGAAAATTTGTATTACCCTAAAGGTACTATTCACAAATTGTGTGCCTCAAGGGGTTACAGAAAACATGCAGGGGACCATGGAATATGTTGTATATTTAAGGGAAATACAACCACATTCAACATCCATTGGCCATCCCATGAACCAGTTCCAGGTAATCCGCAGTCTCAATGTTAGATCATGTGACACTTCAATTGATGGCATGAGATCTTGGCAAAACTGGATTTTTCACTATTACTGTGATGAAAAGCAAATTCTACATGAAAATCAGTGTGACTATGAATTGAAGGCAATGTATTCAATCTGATATAAGATTTGTCCAATTATATAGTTCCCAACACACACACACACACACACACACACGTATATACATATGCTCTTAATTATTTAAAAGTGAAATAAATATTTTTCATTCCATATATCTATCTTATTTTGAAAATGACTACCACATTTTAGGATATAAGCACTTATTAAGATGTTTAAATATAACTGCTTAATAAGTATTGCATTAGTCAGTGCTCATGCTGCTAATAAAGAAATATCAAGAACTGAGTAATTTATAAAGGAAAGAGGCTAATGGACTCAGAGTTCTAGATGGCTGGGGAGGCCTTGCAATCATGGCAGAAAATGAAGGAAGGGCAAAGGGATGACTTACGTTGCAGTAGACAATGTAAGATTCCCTGTAGGGAATCTGATGGTTCCTTACACATGCCCTCTTGCCTGCCCTTTATAAAACCATCAGATCTCATGAGACTTATTCACTATCATGAGAACAGCATGGGAAAGATGACCTCCATGATTAAATTACCTTCCACTGGGTCCCTCCCATGACACATGAGAATTATGTGGAAATTACGGGGGCTACAATTCAAGATAAGATTTGGGTGGGGACAGAGCCAAACCCTATCATTCCACACTGGCCCCTCCCAAATCTCATGTCCCCACATTTCAAAACCAATCATGACTTCTTAACAGTCCCACAAAGTCTTAACTCATTTCAGTATTAATTTCAAAGTTAATAGTCCAAAGTCTCATTTGAGAGAAGGCAAGTCCCTTCTGCCTATGAGCCTGTAAAACCAAAAGCAAGTTAGTTACTTCCTAGATACAACGGGGCACAGGCATTGGGTAAATACATCCATTCCAAATGAGAGAAATTGGCCAAAATGAATGGGGCCACAGGTCCCGTGAAAGTCCAAAATCCAATGGGGCTGTCGAATCTTAAGGCTCCAAAATGATCTTTGACTCCATGTCTCACATCCAAGTCATGCTGATGCAAGAGGTAGGATCCTATGGCCTTGAGCAGCTCCAGTCCTGTGGCTTTGCAGGTACAGCCCTCCTCCTGGCTGCTTTCATAGGCTGGCATTGTCTGTGGCCTTTCCAGGTACATGGTACAAGCTGTCAGTGGATCTATCATTCTGGGGACTGGAGGATCTATCATTCTCAGGATCTATCATTCTCATAGTTCCACTAAGCAGTGCCCCAGTAGGGACTACATGTGGGGACTCCAACCCCACATTTTTCTTCTGCACTGCCCTAGCAGAGGTTTTCCATGAGGGCTGCACTCATGCAGCATACCTCTGCCTGGACATCCAGGTGTGTCCATACCACCTATGAAATGTAGGCAGAGGTTCCCAAAACTCATTTCTTGCCTTCTGTGCATCCATACGCTCAACATCACATGGAAGCTGTCAAGGCTTCAGGCTTGCACCCTCTGAAGTGATGGCCCAAGCTGTACCTTGAACCCTTTTAGCCATGGCTGGAGTGGCTGGGACACAGTGCACCAAGTCCCCAGGGTGCAAACTGCAAGGGAGCCCTGGGCCCAGCCTAGGAAATCATTTTTTATTTCTGGGCCTCTAGGCCTATGATGGGAAGGGCTGCTTTAAAGATCTCTTACATGCCCTGGAGACATTCTCCCCATTATCCTGGTAATTAACATTTGGCTCCTAGTTACTTATGCAAATTTCTGAGCCAGCTTAAATTTCTCTCCAGAAATGGGTTTTTCTTTTCTATCACATCATTAGGCTGAAAATTTTCCAGACTTTTACGCTATCCTTCTTCTTGAATGGTCTGCTGCTTAGAAATTTCTTCCCCCAAATACCCTAAATCATCTCCCTCAAGTTCAAAGTTCCACAGATCTGGGGCAGGGGCAATATGCCACCAGTCTCTTTGCATAGCAAGAGTGACCTTTACTTCAGCTCCCACCAAGTTTCTCATCTCCATCTCAGACCACCTCAGCCTGGACCTTATCGTCCATATCGTTAGCAGCATTTTGATCAAAGCCATTCAGCAAGTCTCTAGGAAGTTCCAAACTTTCCCACATTTTCCTGTCTTCTTTGAGCTCTCCAAATTCTTCCAACCACTGTCTGTTACCTGGTTCCAAAGTTGCTTCCACATTTTTGGGTATCTTTATAGCAGTGCCCCACTACCTGGTACCAGTTTACTGTATTAGTCACTTCTCATGCTGCTAATAAAGACATACCCAAGACTGGGTAATTTATAAAAGAAAGAGTTTTCAGGGACTCACAGCTCCACGTGACTGGAGAGGCCTCACAATCATCGCAGAAGATAAAGGAAGAACAAAGGCACGTCTTACCTGGCAGCAGGCAAGAGGGGCATGGGTAGGAAATTTCCTTTATAAACCATAAGATCTCATGAGACTTACTCACTATCATGAGAACAGCATGGGAAAGACCCATCCCCATGATAATTGCCTCCCACCTGGTCCCTCTCACATCACATGGGAATTATGGGGACTACAATTCAAGATGAGATTTGAATGGAAACACAGCCAAACTATATCCAGTATTAAGTATAAATAAGTATTTAATAAACACATACAATTAGGTAGTTCTTTTGCCCTGGGCATGCTAGGGAATAAACAAACAAACAAACAACACAAAAAACAAAACAGCTGAGGCACTAAGGGTCAGATAATTTAGGAACCTCTTCCCTAAAGAAAAAATTACTGGTTAAAGTCCTTATTGGTAAGCAATAGATGCTGATTCTGGCTGACTTCTGCAAAATAAATACATTTATTCAAATAGTATTGTGGAGTTTTCAGAATCACTGAAATAGCTTTAAGATGAAGCTTGGAGCCAAAGCTTCTGGCAGCAATGCCCAAAACTACACCCTCCTGACGTGTCAGGAGAGAGGTTGCAAACTTGCTTCTCTGTGCTGGAAACTCAGTACTGCTCTGGAAATATAGAACCGGGAGACAAAGAGAGGAGAGAGAAATACTGAAAGAGAAAGAAAGATTGAGGCATACATTAAGAAAGAGAGATAAAGATGTAACAAGAGAAAGACAGAAATTGAGGCAGGAAGAGAAAGACAGAGAGAGATCAAGAGAGACAGATCGGGAGAGAGAGGTAAATGCATACTGAGAGAGAAAGAGAGAACAAGAATATTGGGTAAATTGGTATAAATATTATAACAATAGAGTGTATTTTTTTATTATACTTTATGTTCTGGCATACATGTGCAGAACATGCAGGTTTGTTACATAGGTTACACATGCCATGGTGGTTTGCTGCACCCATCAACCCGTCATCTACGTTAGGTATTTCTCCTAATACTATCCTTTCCCTGGTCTCCAACCCCCGATAGGCCCCGGTGTGTGATGTTCCCCTCCCTGTGTCCATGTGTTCTCATTGTTCAACTCCCACTTATGAGTGAGAACATGCAGTGTTTGGTTTTCTCTTCCTATGTTAGTTTGCTGAGAATGATGGTTTTAAGCTTCATCCATAGAGAAAATTTTTGCAACCTATCCATATCACAAGGGCTAATATCCAGAATCTACAAGAAACTTAAACAAATTTACAAGAAAAAAAAATCATTAAAAAGTAGGCAAACAATGTGAACAGACACCTCAAAAGAAGACATTTATGCAGCCAAGAAATATATGGAAAAAATCTCATCATCACTGGTCATTAGAGAAATGCAAATCAAAACCACAATTAAATACCATCTCACATCAGTTAAGATGGCAATTATTAAAAAGCCAGGAAACAACAGATGCTGGAAAGGATGTAGAGAAATAGGAATCCTTTTCTACTGTTGGTGGGAGTGTAAATTAGTTCAACCGCTGTGGAAGACAGTGTGGCAATTCCTTAGGAACCTAGAACCAGAAATACCATTTGACCTGGCAATCCCATTACTGGGTATATACCCAAATAAATCATCCTACTGTAAAGACACATGCACACCTACGTTTACTGCAGCACTATTCACAATAGCAAAGACTTGGAACTAACTTAAATGCCCATCAATGATAAACTGGATAAAGAAAATGTGGCACATATACACCATGGAATACTATGCAGCCATTAAAAGGATGAGTTCATGTCTTTTGCAGGGACATGGAGTTTATTTTTTAATAAAGTTAACACAAGATTATAAAACTATTACTATTTTGAAATATAAATAGCATATTGATGTAAACTCTTCATGTATTAAACATTTTTCAGTATTTTTATATATACTGCAAAAATAAATTTGGTTATCTTTAAAAAAGGAATAGAATTGGACTTTCAGTATTATAAATAACATTAATAAAAAAGTGTGCAGTAAATGAGTCAAAGTATTTCTGTAGATGATAAAAATCATGAAATTCCTAAAAGATGGAAAGAAGAATTTTTAAAAACAAAACTGAACTCCCAATCAGAATAATGATGGCAGCTAAAACTTCTGGTACTAGCTGCCACTTAAAAAAGATGGTTTCCACATCCAGGAGAGATTGGTTTTATACATGAAAGAACTCCTTCCAATCTGTGCTAAACAAAATAATGAACCAAATAAGAATCGACTTCTAGTGAGCTGGGAATGAACACGTATGTTAAGGGAAAGAACGCTTTTGTCCCATATCAGTTTAAGTCAGGTCCTCTGGGAGGAGTTCAGCTAGAGTTAATTGAAAGACATGCAGAGACATCGAAAGATAGTTGAGTTAGGAGTGCTAATGGAAGTTGGTTGCCTGTTACAAGCTTAGGGAAGTACTCTGACAACTGGAGAATGAGTGTTGTCAGTGATAAATCATCCCTGATGGAAACTTGTCAGGAGCTATGGAGAGAGTGTGTGGTTTGTGCATTGATTGGAGTAGAGGAGAATGAGCCTGCAGCCTGCCTTAGTGTTGCTCACCCAAGAAAAAATGCTTTTGGCCTTTGAGCAAATGAGTGAAGTCTTTTGTGCTTTCCAAGGCAAAAAAGCATGTCAGACAATGCCTAAGTGGGCATCCTGGTGTGTTTGGCACCAGCAGGTGCCTATCACTCGTAGTTTAACAGTTTCAGTACAATGGACTTGTGTGCCACAATAGGGGGGTTCTCTACGCATGGGTACACCATGCATCTATCCTGTGTTAACCATATTTAGTGGTGCTCTTGGAAGACGATCATCTGTCTGCTTGGCAGGTGGCTGTAGTTTACTGGCCTCGCCTGTTAATGAATGTTTCAGTAGAAGCCTGGTCATCTGCAAAGCTTAGAGAGGTGAAACATTTCCTGACATTAAACAACATGTAAATGTTCCTCAGTGTAGACATATTGTCTTTGTTTATTCATCAATCACAAATCAGAATGTGGCTGTGCCAACCCAATCACTATGTTGGCCACTATTATAATCAATACCAATTACTCTGGCTGATTCAAAAATCGTATAAAATTGTCTTTGAGCTAGAAGGTATTCTAATTTATGGAATGATTGTGCTAAACTGAGCTCTTTTTAGTGGACTAGACTCATCTAAACTACTAGTTAGTTGTTTAGCATTGAGAACTGTCTTACTGAGTTATGGTAGAAAAGGTACAAGTTTACCAATCTGGAGAGCCACATTTGAATTGAGTCACATACCTTCTTATCATGTGATCTTAAAATAACTCTTACTCATCCTGTGTCTCTGTTCTCTGTCTGGAAATCAAAACCAATTATTTCCTATGGTTTCCTTTCATTAGGCACTGAGGATTTTAAAACCTTAGAATACTTGGCAATTAAATTTTGCACCCAATCCTTTTGACATGCTCAGCCCTGTTTATCTGATACAAATTTTCCTCTTCCTTTCATTCTGTCTTATTATTTTCAGACTTACTGGACAGTATTTTATGCTGTGTAACATGTTCGTGTGTTTTTGCTCTTATTAGTAGGCAAATTGTAAATAGCAAATAAACTAGTATCTGAATTACTTTCCAATCAAGTGTTGCAGACATGTAGTTTTTTAAAGCATGTGAAAAATTACCTATTGAAAAGCACAGGTACACAATAGTTAAATGTAGTATACACACTACATTATTATAAATCTCTGTGTACATACATATATGCATACGTGCTATGCAGGTGTGTGCATGTTTACATATTGAGAGGTGGGGGAAAGAGAGATAAGCTACCAATGAAAGTATAAAAGAGACAACATAAGAAACACTGCTGTCCTTTACCTTTGTTCTGGCCTTGTGAACATCTCCTCCCTGTCTAACTTATTTATCCCAAAAAGGAGAGGTGGCCGCGGGAAATCAGGCTGTTTTGGCCATGTCAGAAGGAGCTGGCTTCATGACCAAGAGCACATGGGAAGGGCCCTTTGGTTGGCTGACCATCAGGGCTTCTATTATCTCTGTGTTCTATAGTTCTTCACTTTCATTAGACAGGTTGATTAAATAAAGCAGCCAGGCACCTCTGAATGGCAGCCCCGTACCTACTTTAATTTTTCAAGAATTTTAACCCATTATATGTTAAAATCTGTAAATTCAATTAGACTTTGGGGTTTATTTGTGTGATCCATGCTAATCAACCTTTTATTATTGCTATTATTACTACTATTTTACTTTTTGACAATAGTGTCTTGCCTGTCGGCTACTTTTCGTTTTTTTCTGCTACTCGGTGATTTTGTGCTCAGGTGTTTTTGCAAGATGTGCCCCTTCATTTCTTCACAGAGGAATGCTTTAAAAACTGATTATCTGAAAGAGTGCTTCCATCAGGTTCCATAACTGTGGGAAAGACTCGCCCACACCACAGCAGTCCCACAGACACACACACACACACAGTTCAGCTCTTCTCCCACTCAGTTTATCCAAGTGCAACTAAGCTACGCAGAGGTGTCTGGAGATGAAGACTGATAAAGACTTGACCCTATCACAGCGTTCATGCCCTGAGACTTGGTACTGCACGTATGGCTTCTAACCTGTGTTTGAACACATAACTTAAAGAAAATGTAAAGTAAATGTTCTAACATCTGTTTCCCCTTTCTGCAATGTATCTATTGCACCTATTTTCCTTTCTAGCTTGAATATGGATTACTGTGGGGGATTTTGTCTTCTAAAGCGCTATGCCCCTTTAGCCAGGGATTGGGAAAAACACACCCTCTTTCTAAAGAGTGCTCTCAAACAGAGAAACAACTTTTGGAAAAGCTGTTAAGCAGGAAGGGCTCACAAGAGAAAACCATTCAGTCATAGATAAGGTAATTAAGTCCCAATTGTATCATTAACAATACATTTCAGGTTATAAAGTTTATGTTATAATAGTTCATTTTTAAGTAAAATATAATAACCATTCTCATTCTTCTTTCATTGTATTAATTTTTCTAAAAGCTGACATCTATGCACAGTTCTTTCGCTAGCCAGTCTGATCCCACAACTTAATAAAAACTTCTCACTACAAAAATATTCAGAAACACATCCATATAATCCATTAATTTATGATCTTTTTTATTATTTAAAAGATATGTCATTAAAAGTCAAACTACTAGTGTAAGTTAACATAAAATAGAATGATACAATTTTCAATATAATTAAAGAAATAGAAGGGAAAAGGAAGAGAAACCAATGGCAACACAGGTGTTATTAGAACTTTTTAGTGCTTTATAAGTCACACAGATTAGTTGTATCTTTATTTTCCCTTACAGCTATCCTAGAGTTCATTGATTATTTGTCAATTTACACACTCCTTTAGACTGAAGTTTGATTTTCCTTTAGAAGTGTCTTTGTTTTGTTCTGTTTATACAGTAGGAAATTGTTGAGACTACAATAACTGTTTTATTTCTAAAGACCACTACTTGGCTTGGCACATTCACTAATGCAGTAACTTCCTACTGAGCATGTTTTAATTATGAGATTCAGACAAATCTTCATAGACTCTACATCTTTTTGAGATATTCCGCTTTGGGCCAACCCTGGCAGAGTCCTGAAAACACTGTTGGATTTATTACTGAATCGAGGAGCTGCCAGAGCTGCCATTTTTTCCCCTCAGCATAACCCTCCTCTAAAATGCTATTCTTTGGCTGAAGCCCTCAGGTGGAGTGCTGCTTGCAAGAGTCATGCACAAGTGATGTCCATCCTGGAATGGGAGTTTGCTCCTAACAAATATGAAGACTCCATGAGCTAAGCAAGAGAAGATAGAGACCAACATTCAGTACCAGATGCTCTATAATAACCACTGCACACTCAAGTGAAGGGGTAAGTAGAAGCATAATAAATAAAATGACGTGCAAGACTGAAGAAATTGAGATGAACAGAGTGTGTCCACTCTTGGTGAAGCAGGTGCTCAGGGCTTATGTCCAAAAATGCTTAGAATCTGGGCATACATCAGAGTTGTCCAGAACTGTGAGGGCTCTGAGATCCTTCCCTAGTACAAGCTGTCGTGCGAAACTGTCACGGTTTCATGGATGGTAGCAGAAGACACAAGATTACTGGGTCAGAAACGAAAGACTTTATTAGCCAGACGCAGGGGCTCACGCCTGCCATCGCAACATTTTGGGAGGCCTTGGCCTGTGGATCACTTGAGATCCCAGGAATTCGAGACCAGCCTGGGCAACATGATAAAACCCAGTCTCTCCAAAAAATACAAAAGTGAGCTGGGTGTGGTGGCACGTGCCTGTGATCCCAGCTACTTGGGAGGCTGAGGTGTGGGGATTGCTTGAGACCAGGGGGCGGAGGTTGCAGTGAGTCCAGATCACATGACTGCACTGCAGCCTGGGTGGCAGAGACAGACCCTGTCTCAAAAAACAAAGCAAGATTAATTATTCATAGGACAACAAGCAGCTAAGCATTCACCTATTTGCCTCAACGTCCTTGGCCATCAGGTCCCACAGGGCAACACAGACAGGCAACGCAGCAGGTTCCTTTACAGGAGAATAATCCATGTCTGTTTTATGGATGCTAAGCCAGTCTTCACTCTGCTCCAAAGAGACATTCTCACTGTTTTGCAAGGCTTTTAGCAAACCTCCTCTTTTCTCTGCAAGGAGGTACCACCTCTCTCTTCCAAGTCTGTCGGCTACAGGAACATCCAGGGAGAGACTTCAGAACAAAGCTATGAGTGGCTCTGTCACACAATGCACAGAAGCATGAGAGGCTCACAAAGAATAGTCTGTCACAGGGGCATTCTTCATTCCCTGCTCATCTGTTATGTAACAGGCATCACATTTTCAAATATTTACTGAACACTCATTCCTTTTAAACCTTTTTTCTTTTCTAGCAGTATTTCCACTGGGGACTAGGGAAAGGTGACTGGAGTAAAGGAGATGGGGCAAAGGAAGTTGGAAGACGATGCCATTGCCTTACTTCCCGACTGAGGTTTGGAACTTGGGTTCTCTAGAAGCAGATGCTGAGATGGAATGTGGGATGCAAGATATTTATTAGAGATCAATAACTGTGGAAGGGTCAGGGAGAAGCAGAATTAGACGGAGTTGTTGAACTTCAGAACAGGGCCAGTGAGGCATCAGCCAGCCTCACGGGGAACGGAGATGCAGATGGCAGGTTGGCATCTTCCTGGATTGAGCCAACCTAGCCAGGCAGTTATTCTCCTGCTGCACTCAGCCAATGGATGTCCATTGTCCCAGGAGAGGTGGGCTCTCAGGTGAGGCAGCCCTGGAGCTGAGCCACACTGGGCAAGGGCTGACAGGTGGGAGGTAGGATTGTCTGCTGACCACATTCCCAGCTGCTGTGGCAACAAGCCCTTTTTTGAATGGAGAACGCCCTAGAAGGGGCCCCTCTGCATTCGCCAAAGTCTACCCCTGTGTCTCTTGGGTCCTCTTTTCCCTGCAAGTTTGTTAAGCTATTACTCCAGGATCCTGGAGAGCCCTTTTTCTTTACAGAAACTTAGAGGAAGAAGGTTGGAAGGAAAAACTGCAGGCATCTCCCCTACAGCTGGCCTCCAGGCCACACAGCTGGTATGAATCAACCTCCTTATCCAGTGTCTATTCTAGACTCCCCTTAACTCAGCTTCCACCTCTGCTGGGTATCGTGGTTTGCCCAATGGCATGAGCTGCCTCCTCATCCTTGAAGGCTCTGACCCCCTGGTCATGTTTCTCTTTTAGGGAAAGCCTGCACTTTCCCACTGGCTGAAAACACTGCCCAGGAGCACACCAGTGGAGGTCTGGGTTTCTCCCTGTCCATGCTGTCCAACAGCAGCCCTACCTCTGCTAAGGAGCAGATGCAATTCCCTCTGCCAGGATGGAGAGTTCTCTTCTTACCTGTTGGTCTTTGGGCACGAGTCCAAAGTGTCCCCGCGACAACCAGAGCTGACAGTGTAGTAGAACCTTTGCTGTGTCTCTTGATAAAAGGGGGCCTTCACTGGAGACCGGGAATCTTAACTTTGCTGAGCCCAGGATTAGGAGGAGCAGCACCACAAATCCTCTTAGTTGTTTGTTCAGAAGGATGACAGTTGAGATCACAGCCCTTGCAACCTTCCATGCCCAGGGATTCTTCCTGTGGGAGACCCAGCACCCTCCAAAGATGCTTGGTTGGATGTGCACAGTGGCTCGGACGATGGTGCTGCATTCTCAGGTAGCATCTTCCCGAAGCTGGAGCTCTGACTGTACCTTACACGGGCTGTTTCAACCCTCCATTTGGCTGGTGGATTCCAGACAAAGCCTTATGTGGCACGACTGTTGGATCCTGTGGTTGCAACAGTGGACATCTATACGGGACCCCCTCACTAAGGCAGGCACAAGGGAGGCGTTTTGGAAAATTCTTACATTTTCTTACAGAAGATGAAAACGTAGACTTTATTAGTGTTTCATGATATAACCTTCCAGCACCCCTACACACACACGCACACACACACACGTTGTCTAAAATTATTCAGTGAATACTGTTTTCTGTTGTTATGTTTTCTTCCACATTATGTTAATGGTTATGGTAATCCTTGATTGAATATGCTATGATTGATACAAACTCCTATTTTGGGATAGTTAAATCACCTCTACTCTTTTGCTATTATAAATAGCTCCCAACAGAACATTCACATGTCCTTCAAATAAATTTCTAAATGTGAATTTGCTGATTCAAGGAGAATCCAACATTAACTTTGAAACCTAATATTTAATATAAAATTGTAAGATTCCTCTTGCTTCAACCCTTGCATGCTTCATTATATTGTGGGATACACACACGCACACGTGTATATATATCAAATATATATATACACATATATATGTGTGTGTTTATATATATTTTATACACATATATGTGTGTGTGTATATATATATATACACAAATATATACATATATATATATATATATATATGTATATATATATATATATATATATATATATATATTTTTTTTTTTTTAAACAGAGTCTCACTCTGTTGCCCAGGCTGGAGTGCAGTGGCATAATGGCATGATCTCAGCTCACACTGCAACCTCTGCCTCCCAGGCCTGAGTGATTCCTGCGCCTCAGCCTCCCAAGTAGCTGAGACCACAGGTGCCTGCCACCACACCTGGATAAGCTTTGTATTTTTGGTAGAGACTGTTTCACCATGTTGGTCAGGCTGGTCTCGAACTCCTAACCTCAAGTGATCGACCTGCCTCAGCCACCCAAAGTGCCGTGATGAACCATCACACCCAATAAAAACTTGTATTTAGTTGAATAATTTCAAATTAAATATGTACACACAGCAAACAATTCTAACAGTTCAAAAACAATGTTTCCTTCTTGCCTTCTGCCCCCAGCACTCCGAGGCTAAGCATCCTCCTCCTGGAGGCAATTTCTGGTATATTTCTCCAGAAATGTTTTATGTGTACACAGACATGTGCATGTGTGTGCATTCTCTTTTTCTACATAAATGAGATAACACATTAGAAATCAATATATATCTTGGTATTTTTACCTAACAACCTTTTTTAAATCAGCCCATACAGATGTATCAGTTTTCTTTTAATGGGGACAGAGCATTCCATGGCTGCACCATCATTCATTTAGCCCATCTCTTATTATTGAATACTTAAGGTGTTTCTGTTTTGCCTTTTAATATTTTTATTTAGATATATTTTACATACAGTGAAATACTCAGATCTGAGGGTTCCTGTTCAAATGTTTTACAAACGTTCACACCCATGGGACCCACACCCTTGTCAAGACACAGACTGTTTCCATCATAACAGAAAGTTCCTACTCGTTTCCCCAAAATGGTCACTATTCTGATTTCTTTCACCACAGATTAGTTTTGCCTGTTCTAGCACATCAAATACATGGAAGCATACAGGATGTATTTTTGTCTGTGTCTGGCTTTGTTCAGCACAGTGTAGGGTTCTGTGGTGTTGTGCTGTTGGATTCATCTATGTTGTCTAATTAACATGCTTTTATTTATTGAGAAGCAACGTCTTATCATTTGAGCATACAGCCATTAGTTATCTATTCTCCTCTTGCTGGATATTTGCATTGTTTCTAGGTTTGCTCTATTGAGTCAAGCTTCTGTGAACATCTTGCCTGTGTGTTATTGTGGCCATGTTGCTTTGGGGAGTGGAATGGTTGGATCGCAGAGCAGGTGTATGTTCTACTTGTTAAGCAGCTAGCAAACCACTTTCTACAGTGGCTCAAACATTTGATGCTCCCGCCAGGAGCGGATGAGCATTTCAGGGAATCAGCAGTCTCACAATCATTTACTGTTAATGGTCTTTTTAACTTTAGCTACTTTAGTGGTTGTGGGGTGGTATCTCATTTTGGTTTGTGCATTTCCTAATAACTAATGAGAACACAACATTCCAAGAAGAATGAATAACATTTTTGAAGACCCTAAATCATAAATGGAGTTTTTAAAAATTTCTTATACATGGTGGTATAGAAAAGTACATATATAAATATTATTAGCATTTCAGATTATATCTTTCTAGATCCTTCTCTCTCTCACACACACTCACACATTTTATTTAGTACAGCTTTTAGTGGTTTTATAGTAATTTATATGAATAACCGTAATTGGTACAGCCAAATCCCTACTTATTAATATTTCCTAGTGCCTTTATTTTTTTACCGTTTGTTCTAAAATTTGTTTGGGTAGAACTAGAGTAGCCCTTCTCCTGAAATGTGGCGTCTCTTGGGTTGTGATGAAATGCCCTGGATATTCTGGGAGGTATCTTCTCTCTGGCTGGCTGGAATTCCTGTCTTCCAGCACCCTGTCGTGCCAGCATCCCCTGCAGCTCACAGCTTCCCAGAGCTGTGCTTTTCCAGGCCCCGAGGATTCCACCCTACCTACACATGCACAGCTTAGCACTTGGCTAAAGACTTGAGAAAACCCTGCACATTTTTTTTTTTTTGTCTCTTCACTGCACAGCTTTCTCCTCTCTAGCCTGCTGCTCTAGAATTCTAGCACTGTTGAAGCCTCCAGTGCTACCTCAGTTGGGCTCCACATCCCTGCCTCTTGGTCCACAGAGGGCCTCTAGCAGAACACCTGGAGGATGGAGGGGCTAACAGTGTGCATTTCTCTTCTCTCCAGGAACACAGTCCTCTACCTCTTGTATGACATCTGAAAATGGTTGCTTCCTATATTTTGTGCAGTTCTGTAGTTACTTACACCAAGGGGGCTAGTTTGGTATCAGTAACTTTACCACATTCAAAAGTCGTCATCTAGATTTTTTGCACAAAATGAATTTGGTATGAAAAGTAAACCTTCAGTGGACATACATATAGCTAGATGGTTCTGTCTCTATGGACACCCCAAATAATTTTCTTTCAGTATCTATTAAATGTAGTGATGCTGAGTCAAGATGTACAGTTTTTGAAATTTGTCTTTTAATTGTACTATTCTTTCAGCTATACCCTGGCTTGCTTCAACCATAAATAGGTGACTTTAAATAATTAGTTTCTAATTATAATGAAAATGAATACAGGTAAAACAAATCATTTTTTCCCAAGGAGTGAAGCAGAACTATAATGAAACAGAAATTTTTTTTCTGGATCAATACTCAACATCTTTAGAAAGAAAAAAGCAATATTAATAGTTTTCTTATGTACCTTTCAAAAATTTCTGGTTCTAAACATTTGAATGTGCAGTTTTTCTCCTTCCTTTGTTTTTTGATACAGATGGAAAGATATTTTTACATCACTGTGCAGTTTATAAAAATTAACAAAATATATTGAATAAATTTTTATATTAGCACAAAGATAGCTAACACATTTTAAAAAATAGCTGTAAATTACTCTCCTTTCTACATGCACCATAATTTAATTCATAAGTTTTCTATTGATGTGGTTTGACTGTGTCTCCACTGAAATCTCATGTTGAATTCCCATGTGTTGTGGGAGGTAATGGAATCACGGGGGCCAGTCTTTCCCAAGTGTTCACATGATAGTGAGGGTCTCACAAGATCCGATGGTTTTAAAAATGGAAGTTTCCCCACGCAAGCTCTCATTCTTTCTTGCCGCCGCCACGTAAGAAGTGCCTTTTGCGTTCTGCCATGATTGTGAGGCCTCCCCAGCCACATGGAACTGTAAGTCCATTACACCTATTTTTCTTCCCAGTCTCAGGTATGTCCTTACCAGCAGCATGAAAACAACCTAATACACCTATTGATGAACATGTATGTCGTTTTCAGTTTCTTTTAGTATTTCAAATAATGCTACAAGGAAAATTCTGTGCAGGCCTTCACGTAGACATGGTAATATACCTGCAAGGTAAATTTCCCAAAGTAAAATTGGAAGACCAAAGTAAATACACGTTGCATTTTTACAGACATTGGCAAAATGCTCCCCAAAGAGACTCCACCAACTTACACTCGCACCAGCAGCAAATGAGACCATCTGTTGGCCCACATCCTGTGCGCACTGTGAAAGATCAACTTTCCAATCTTTGCCAATCTGATAGGTTTTAAAAAATAGCATCTCATTTCAATTTGTGATTATTTAATTATGCATGAGATTATGCTTCTTTCTTTTTCTTCATATTGGTATATATTTGAACTGCTTGTTCATGTCCTTTAAATAATAAACTTTAGTGGGCCCAACCTGGGCCTGGTAGCTACTGCTGATGCTATTGAATTTTGGTGAGTTAATCTAAGCAAGAAGCTCACGGCCAATGTAATTCACCCCAAGAAATATTTCTGAAGTTGTATGGTATATTTTTGGCATTGATGACAGGTTTATTCCAATGACTTTTATTCTCAAAATGCTTAATTCACATTACATGTGTATGTATGTTTGATTACACCAATGCTTCTGCATACTATTGCAAAATACTGTTTAAAAATTGGGGGCAAGTCCTTTTCACAAATCGAATAATGAGTAAAGCCAAACTATTAGCTCATGTTTGGGTACCTGGCCTCCATTTGGCTGCTGTCTCTATTACCACTTAGTCCATTCAACAATCTCTCAATGTCTTGGAGGTATTAGGGCCAATGCTGGCACTGTAAATATTAATAAGATGTCTGGTTTAGAGACAGGAGGTCTTGTTTATTATAATGAACAAATGAAAGTGTTTCAAGTATGTTTGATTTGTGTGGCTGCTTAAGAGCCAACCTCCACTGCTGTGAGACTTACTAAGAGGTGGCTACCAAGGACTTGCTCCTGCTGCCCTTTTCCAGACTCCCTCAAGCACAGCCCTGGGCCACAGTGAGAGCGTTCTGTGAGCTTGTGTGAGACTCTGTCTCAGACAGAGGCGCCTCCCACTTCTTAACTGAATCTTGGGCTTTGGAAACCCTATTGTGTGCCAATATAATCAATCTACACATGATGTCACAAGACAGAGAAAACGCTATAAATGGTATCCAAGTTCATGGCACTGAGTCTCCAAGGGCTGTGAGAGGAAGAGTTGGAAGTGCTGGCATGCTTGCTTGGCTGAAAGAGCCATGGCAGGAAAGATGGAACTGAACTGAAGGTACAGCCACTGCTCCAAGGTACGAACTCACCTCGTTAATTTGGCTGATCAGAACAGCAGACATTACTACCTTCTGTCAATTGCCTTATTTTGGAGAATTCTTAAATAGCCTCTTAGCCACTGTTGTGACTCAATAATTGTGACCTTCTAGCAGTTACCATGGAAAGAATTTCTAGATTATAAATAATGACAATGTGAGTTTCCTAGTTACCAAGTGTATTTATAAAATGAATTCCAAAGGTGCATGACATTTAATTCCAGCCTATTTTTAGACACTAAAGGATAATAAAGGAAAATACGTTTTTTCCAGAAGAGGAAGAATTGTAACATTTTTTCCAAATCTAGCTATAGAGCAGTACATCTATATTACTATTTGGGGAAAAAAAGGGGTTTTAGTAATATACTATCCTTGGTGATTTAAAGGAAGCATTTAAACTAATATGGATTTCACAGTTAAAGAGAGCCTCCAAAATCATGCATAGAATTTGATCTATAAAAATTATCTTGGAAATAAAAAATATACAGTGTCTTTAATGTTTTTTAAACACATAAATTGGGAAGACTTTTATGCCTTCTACTTTACAAAGTATTTCTTATTAAAAGAAATCATTATTTATCATAAAGAACGTTGTCTTATTTCATTTTTTTAAATAGAGATGATAGGGTCTTGCTATGTTGGCTAGGTTGGTCTTGAACTCCTGGTCTCAAGCGATCCTCACATATCAGCCTCCCAAAGTGCCGGGATTATAGGACTGAGCCACTGTGCCTGGTCCTTCATAAAGAGCTCTTGGAAGCAGAGGTTTACCTAGTTAAAGAGTCACAATCCAAGAAAGGGGAGTGAAGATCCCGAAGGAATACATTTAAAAAAGAAAATCTACTAAATGGAGTTTAATCACATTTTTAATGGGCTGCAGAAATGACAGCTCAAAAAGATATTGGAGCAATGAAAATGCAATAATTTTTACGTCCTGTTTAGTGTTTTGTCTTTTCCAAACACTGTTCCAGGAGATACTTCAAAGAAGTTGATGCATAATGTTTCTTAGTCTTCCTTGCAATGTCTCATAATTGAAAAATTTTCTCCTTTCTGAATCTTGAATCAAATCCTGTCTCTTGTCCATGCTCTGAAACATGAAATTTGAGAATTTTATGGCTGAAGCCTCTAGTATTAACACTTTTATCTCTCTATGTATATTTAATGTATTCTGAGTTCTTTCTTTTGGTGCAATTTCAATAAATATTTTTTGTGAACTGTATTCATTTTCCATGCTACTCTAGAGAGTTACCAGTTTAGCGTCTTGAAACAACACAAATTCATTATCATATGGTTCTGTGGGTCAGAAGTCTGATATGGCCTTACTGGGCTAGAATCAAGGTCCCGTCTGAAGGCGCCAGGGTAGAATCTATTCCTTTGGGTTCTCGGATTCTTAGCTTCTAGGGGCCACCATGCTCCGTGGAGGTCCCTTTCTCCATCTTGAAAGCCAGCAACAGCTTATGGAGTCCTCCTCATATTGCTTAATTCACATCTGTGATCACATCACTGTGACCTCTTCCATCCCCACGTCTCCCTCAGACTCTCGCCCCCTGCCTTCTTCTCCCTCTGACTAAGACCCTTGTGGTGATCTTGATCCCACCTGGATAACCCAGGATACTCTCTCCATCTCAAGGTCTTTAACCTTTAACTTAATCACATCTTCAAAGTCCATTTGGCAGTAAGGTAGCACATACACAAGTTCAGGAGATGAGGATGTGGACCTGTTTGGGGAGGGGGACCATTATGTTGCCTGTCACAAGCATTTGTTTATTCTTTCAAACATACTTCTTGAATACCTACTGTGTGCTTGATACAGTGCTGAATATCAGATGATTAAAAGGTGAATGAATAAACTAGTGATGGTTTCCAGGTTTATCTATGCCTGAGTCTAGGAAAGGAATCAAAGAACTGGTGTTTGAGGCCTAGCATTTTCCCTTCTACTGTTTTTTTCTGTGTTACTCATTTTTTTCCTTCTTTTCTTCCAAATCTATAGGAAATCACATTGTTATGAAATTAAAAGGTATTTTGGACTGAATCTAATAATCACATTAATTAGTTTAATTAATAGCAGGCAATGCATTATCCAAATTACCGCTCCATGTACTAGGAACAAATTAATACAAATTTTGTAATGATGCTAGTTACAGGTCAATTTTAGCTCCAGAAAGAAGCAATGGCTTAGCAATTACATGCCTTCCTTTCTTTTGAAAGCTGTCATCTTTGAAGCAGCCTCAAACATTTGAAATAGAATTGGGTCAGATCTAGAAGCTAAAGTTTAGTGAAAAGAGTATCATCATCAAATTCTGAAGAAGCAAGGGAAATCAAGTCAATTACCAGCTTCCCTGTAGATGTGAAGGTCATTAGAAACAGTAGTGATCCTTACATGTCAGGGCAAAGACAGAGCAGATTCTAGAAATGCTCAGAATATCAGACAAAATTCTGCCAATGCCACCCCAGATGACAGCAGACTATAAAAGCCAATGCCTTCACCACAAACAGTAAGGGGATCTGGAGGAAGAGAGACTGGGAATTTGGGAATTTGCTGCAGACAGTTGGGATCTCACACAACAGTAGTGACCATGCGAACTTGTACCAATGCCTTCGTTATGGTGCTGAAGCTTTTGTTAAATAAAGGTTTTGAGCTGTTATCAATCACCTCTAAGATTTTTTTTTTAATTTAAAAGTATATGTCTTTGTCTGCTGTTCTCAAGTAATTTGGTCTTAGGCTCCCTTTACCATCATAAAAAAATATTGAGGATTCCACAAAGCTTTTGTTCATGTAGGCTATGTCTACTGACATTTATTGTATTAGAAATTAGGGCTTAGAAGAAGAAAACTTTAAATAGTTATTAACTTATTTACAATTAATAACAAACCCATCACATGATAACACAATTAAAATATTTATTAAGAAATAACTTAGGACTTCCAGGCAAGATGGCCAAATAGGAAGAGTTCCGGTCTGCAGTTCCCAGAGAGATCATCTCAGAAAGTGAGTGATTTCTGCATTTCCAATTGAGAGGTACCTGTAATGCCAGTGAGACAGAACCATTCATTTCCCTGAAAAGGGGGCTGAAGCCAGGGAGTCTATCTCAGCAGACCCTACCCACATGGAGCCCAGCAAGCTAAGATCCACTGGCTTGGAATTCTTGCCACCAGCACAGTAGTCTAAAGTTGACCTGGGATGCTTGAGCTTGGTGAGGGGAGGGGCATCCACCATTCTTGAGGCTTGAGTAGGTTGTTTTTCCCTAACAGTGTGAACAAAGCTGTGAGGAGTTTCAAACTGGATGGAGCCCACTGTAACTCAGCAAAGCGACTGTAGCGAGACTGCCTCTCTAGAGCCCTCCTCTCTAGGCAGGGCATCTCAAAATAAAGGCAGCAGCCCTACTCAGGGGCTTATAGATCAAACTTCCATCTCCCTGGGACAAAGCACCTGGGTGAAGGGCCAGCTTTGGGCACAGCTTCAGCAGACTTAAACATTACTGCCTGCCAGCTCTGAAGAAAGCAGTAGATCTCCCAGCACAGCACTCAAGCTCTGCTAAGGGACAGACTGCCTCCTTAACTGAGTCACTGATCCCCATGTATCCTGACTAGGAGACATCTCTCAGCAGGGGTCAATAGTAACCTCATACAGAAGAGCTCCGGCTGGCATCAGGCTGGTGCCCCTCTGGGATGAAGAAGATTCCAGGGGAAGGAAGAGGCAGCAATCTGCTATTCTGCAGCCTCTGCTGGTGATACAAGCAAACAAGGTCTGAAGTAAACCTCCAGCAAACTCCAGCAGACCTGCAACAGAGGGGCCTGATTGTTAGGAAA
>NW_016107329.1:7804738-7844298 GCF_001604975.1 Cebus imitator
AAAAAAAAAAAAAAATGCCAACACAGAAACTCCATCTGAAGCACACCAACATCAAAGACAAAAGGTAGATAAATCCACAAAGATGGGGTAAAAAAGCACAAAAAGGCTGAAAATTCTAAAAACCGGAATGCCTTTTCTCCTCCAAAGGAACACACCTTCTCAACAGCAAGGGAATAAAACTGGACAGAGAATGAGTTTGACAAATTGACAGAAGCAGGTTTCAGAAGGTGGGTAATAACAAACTCCTCAGAGCTAAAGGAGCATGTTCTAACCCAATACAAGGAAACTAAGAACCTTGAAAAGAGGTTGGAGGAATTGCTAACTAGAATAACCAGTTTAGAGAAGAGCATAAATGACCTGATGGAGCTGAAAAACACAGCATGAGAACTTTGCGAAGCATACACAAGTATCATTAGCTGAATCAATCAAGTGGAAGAAAGAATATCAGTGATTGAATATCAACTTCATGAAATAAAGCATGAAGACAAGATTAGAGAAAAAAAAAAGAAAAATAGTGAACAAAGCCTGCAAGAAATATGAGACTATATGGAAAGACCAAATCTACATTTGATTGGTGTACCTGAAAGTGACAAGGAAAAGGAAATCAAGTTGGAAAACACACTACAAAATACTATTCAGGAGAACTTCCCCAACCTAGCAAGAAAGGTCAACATTCAAATTCAGAAAATACAGAGAACTCCACAAAGATACTCCTCGAGAAGGGCAACCCCAAGACACATAAGTGTCAGATTCACCAAGGTTGAAATGAAGGAAAAATGTTAAGGGCAGCCAGAGAGAAAGGTCGGGTTACCCACAAAAGGAAGCTCATCAGACTAACAGTCAATCTATCTGCAGAAACCCTATAAGCCAGAAAAGACTGGGAACCAATATTCAACATTATTAAATAAAAGAATTTTCAACCCAGAATTTCACATCCAGCCAAACTAAGCTTCATAAACGAAGGAGAAATAAAATCCTTTACAGACAAGCAAGTGTTGAGAGATTTTGTCACCACCAGGTCTGCCTTTACAAGAGCTCCTGAAGGAAGCACTACACGTGGAAAAGAAAAACCAGTACCAGCCACTACAAAAACATACCAAATTGTAAAGACCATCAACACTATGAAGAAACTGCATCAACTAATGGACAAAATAACCAGCTAGCATCATAATGACAGGATTAAATCCACACATAACAATATTAGCCTTATATGTAAATAGGATAAATGCCCCTGTTAAAAGACACAGACTGGCAAATTGGATAAAGAGTCAAGATCCGTCAGTGTTTCATATTCAGGAGACCCATCTCATGTGCAAAGACACACACAGGCTCAAAATAAAGGGATGGAGAGATATTTACCAAGCAAATGGAAAGCAATAAAGAAACAGAAGTTGCAATTTTAGTCTCCAGTAAAACAGACTTCAGACCAACAAAGATCAAAAGAGACAAAAAGTGCATTACATAATGGTAAAGGGATCAATGCAACAAGAAGAGCTAACTATTTTAAATATATATGCACCCAATACAGGAGCACTCAGATTCATAAAGCAAGTTATTAGAGACCTACAAAGAAACTTAGACTCACACACAATAATAGTGGAAGATGTTAACACCCCACTGTCAATATTAAGACAGATCAACAAGACAGAAAATTAACAAGGATATGCAGGACTTGAACTCAGCTCTGTATCAAGTGGATCTACTAGACATTTACAGAATTCTCCACCCCAAATTGACAGACTATATATTCTTCTCAGCACCACATTGCATTTATTCTAAAACTGACTACATAATTGAAAGTAAAACACTCCTCAGCAAATGCAAAAGAATGGTAATCATAACAAAGAGTCTCTCAGACCACAGTGCAATCAAATTAGAATTCAGGATTAAGAAACTCACTTAAAATTGCACAACTACATGGTAACTGAACAACCTGCTCCTGAATAAATACTGGGTAAATAATGAAATGAAGGAAGAAATAAATAAGTTGTTTGAAACCAATGAGAACAAAGACAAAATGTACTAGACTCTCTGGGACACAGCCAAAGCAGTGTTTAGAGGGAAATTTATAGCACTAAAATGTTCACAAGAAAAGCAGGAAAGTTCTAAAATTGATAACCTAACATCACAATTAAAAGAACTAGAGAAGCAAGAGCAAACAAATTCAAAAGCTAACAAAAAAAACCAAGAAATAACTAAGATTGGAGTAGAACTGAAGGACATAGAGACATGAAAGACCCTTCAAAAACTCAATGAATCCAGGAGCTGTTTTTTTTTTTTTGAAAAGATCGATAAAATAGATAGACTGCTAGCCAGACTAACAAAGAAGAAAAGAGAGAAAAATCAAATAGATGCCATAAAAAATAATAAAGGGGGTATCACCACTGGTCCCACAGAAATACAAAGTACCATGAGAGAATACTATAAACACCTATATGATAATAAACTGGAAAATCTAGAAGAAATGGATAAATTCCTCGACACATACACCCTCCCAAAACTAAACCAGGAAGAAGTTGAATCCCTGAATAGACCAATAACAAATTCTGAAATTGAGGCAATAATTAATAGCTTATCATCAACCAAAAAAGGCCAAGGACCAAACGAATTCACAGATGAACTCTACCACAGTAGGTGTCTCTGTCTTCTTCAGTTCTGCTCTGATCTTAGACTTTAGATTTTTCCTGCGACATGGAATAATTAAGCTAATTAACACAACTATCACTTCAAATATTTAATATTTTCATGATAAGAACATTTGAAATTTACTCTCTTAGCAAATTTAAAGTGTACAGAACTCAATTATTAGCTATTTTCACCATGTTGTGCAATAGATCTTGAAAAAAAAAAAAAAAACCCAGTTATTAGCTCTGATCTAATTGAGGTTTTGTACATTTTGCCTTCCCCCAGTCTCCTCTCCTGGCAACCTCTGATAACCACCATTCAACTCTCTGATGCTATTGTTTTAGCAACCTCCTGGCAACCTCTGATAACTACCATTCAACTCTCTGAGTGCAATTGTTTTAGATTCCACATATAGGTGAGAACAAGCAGTTTTCCTTTCTGTGCCTGGATTTTTCACTTAGCATAATATTCACAAATTTCATCCATTTGACAAAGTATCTCCCTTTTTAAAAGCTGCATATGATTCTATTGTGTACATTATTATGCAGAGGGTTTATTTCAATTTAATTTCATTTGGCTACTTTTGCTTTTGACACCTATGCTTTTGGGGTCAAATCTAAAAAAAAATCATTTCATAGTCTCGTGTGATGTAGTTTTTTTCATATATCTTTTTCCAGTAGTTTTACAATTTCAGGTCTTATATTGAAGTCTTAATCCATTTTGAATGGATTTTCTTATATGGTGTGAGATATGGGTCTAATTTCATTCTTTTGCATGTAAATATCCAGTTTTCCCAATACCACTTACTAAAGATAATGTCTTTATCTTTCTGTGTCTATTTTTATGTCAGTACTATGCCATTTTAGTTACTATTGCTTTGTAGTATAGCTTAAAATCAGGTAGTGTTGTGTCTCTAGCTTTGTTATTTTTGCTCATGATTGCCTTTGTTATTTGGGATGTTTTTGTAGATCCATATACATTTTAGGATTTTTTCCTATATCAATGAAATATGGCATTAAAATTTTGATAGAAATTGCATGGAATCTGTAGATCACTTTGGGTAGTATACACATTTTAATAATATTATTTCTTCCAGTCTATGAACAAAGCATATCTGTCTTTATTTGTGTCTTCTTCAATGTAATTCATTAACATTTGATGGTTTTAAGTGTAGGGTCTCTCACTGTTTTGGTTAAATTTTTCCTAAGTATCTTTTCTGTAGCTATTATAAATGGATTGTTTTCTTAATTTATTTGTCAGATGGCTTGTTGTTAGTGTAATAAAACATTTCTGATTTTTTGTTTTAATTTTGTATCCTGCAATTTTACTAAATTTATTAGTTTAGCAGTTCTTTGGTCAAATATTTATGGTTTTCTCTATATAAGGTCATATAATCAGCACACAGCAAGAGTTTCACTTCTTTCTTTCACACTTGGATGCCTTCTTATTGCTCTAGCAAGCACTTTCAATACTATATTGAATTAAAGTGGTGAGAGTAGGCATCCTTATATTGTTCCAGCTCTTACAAGGGGTCTTTTCAAAAGGGTTCCTATTCTTTTACCATTGAGTGTAATGTCAGCAGTGGGCTTATTACATATGACCTTTATTACTTTTATTGGGTAGAAGCTCATTACTTCTATGCCTAATCTGTTGAATGTTTTTATTACAAAATTATGTTACATTTTGTCAAATATTTCTTCTGTATCTAATGAGAAAATTATATAATTCTTCTTGTCTTTCACTCTGTTAATGTATTAACCTGCACATAAAATTTATTGATTTTCAAATGTTGAATCATCCTTGCATCTCAGTGATAAATCCCACTTGCTCATGGTGAATAATCCTTTTCACATGTTGTCAAATTTATTCTGCTAGAACTTTTTTGAGAACTTTGGCATCTCTGGCCATCAAGGTTAATAGCGTATAGTTTTCTTTTCTTTTTGATGTCCTATTCAGGCTTTCATATCAGTATAATCCTGGCCTCATTGAAGGAGTTTGGAAGTATTCCCTCATTTTTGACTTTTTGGAAAAGTTTGTGGAGAACTGGTATTATTAATAGATCTCATTTCAATGTTTGGTAGAATTCAGTAGCTAAGCCATCAGATCCTGAGCTTTTCTTTGAAGAGATATATTTTATAACTGATTTAATTCCTTTATGCCTGATTATTATGTTCAGGTTTTCTATTTCTTCATCATTTAATCTTGATAGATTGCATGGGTATAGAAATTTATCCATTTCATCTAGGTTATTCAAGTTGTCAATGAATAATTGTACATAGCTGTCTCATGATTCCTCACATTTCTGTAATATCAGTTTATAGTATCTCCTCTTTCAGTTCTGATTTTATTAATTCGACTCTTCCTTCATTTTTTTCTTAGTCTAGATAATAGTTTGTCAATTTTGTTTATCTTTTCAAAAAACAGACTCTTAGTTTTATTCATCCTTTCTGCTTTTTAGCTTGTCTCTGCTACATTCATTTGTGCTCCGATATTTACTGTTTCCTTTCTTTTACTTAGTTTGATATTCTTTGCTAGTTCCTTAAGGTGTAACATAGGTTGTTTATTTGGGATCTTTCCTCTTTTTTGACGTAGGTGCTTGTTGCTATAAACTTCACTCTTAGACCTGTTTTTGCTGCATTTGATAACTTTGATATATTTTATTACCATTTTCATTTATTTTAAGATATTTTAAAATTTTTAATTTCTTCCTATATTTTTTGTTTATGTAGAAGCATGTTTAATTTCCACATATTTGTGAATTTTCAAAAATTCTCATTATTGGTTTCTAGTGTCATTTTGGGTGTAAAAGATACTTGATATCATATCCATCTTTGAAAATTAGTTATGACTTGTTTTGTGGCCTAACATATGATCTATCCCGGAGAATGTTCTGTGGGCATTTGAAGAGACTTTATATTTTGTTGTGGTTGGATGCAATGTTCTGTATTTGTCTGATAGGTCCATTTGGTCAAAAGCTCAGTTAAAGTCCAATGTTTCCTTATTGATTTTCTGTCTGGATGATTTGTCCATTGTAGAAAGCAGGAATATTAAACTTCCAATTATTACTTTCTTTCAATCTATCTCTGTTTTTCAGGTCTATTAATATTTGCTTTATATATTTAGGTGCTTCTATAATGGGAACACACATATTTATTATGGTTGTATCTTCTTGATGCATTGATCCCTTTATTGTTATATGATGATCTTCTCTATTTTTATGGTTTTTGACTTAGAGTCTATTTTATCTTATGTAAGTGTAGGTATCCCTGTTCTCTTTTGGTTTCTGTTTGTATGGAACATCCTTTTCCAACTCCTCACTTTCAGTCTGTGTTCTTAAAGGCAAAATGAGTCTCTTGTAGGCAGCATATAGGTAAGTCTTGATTTTGCATCCATTCAGCCACTGTATGATTTTTGATTGAAAAATTTAATCTATTTATATTTAAGGTAATAATTGACAGATAAGGACTTATTACTCTTATTTTGTTAATTGTTTTCTGGTTGTTTTATAAATACTTTGGTTGTTTCTTCCCCCTTTGCTATCTTATTTTGTGATTTGATGGTTTTTCATAGTGTAGTATATTTTAAATCATTTTTATTTTTTATTTTCTTGTGTTTCCTATACATGTTTGCTTTTGATTAATAAAGCTTACATGAACTATCTCACTCTTACAACAGTTAGCTAATAACAACATAACTTTAATTGCATACAACAGCTCTACACATTTATTTCTCCCCACATATTGTGTGTTTTTGATGCCTGAACTTACATCATTTTGTAATATGTATCACTTCACAGCTTATTTAGCTACAGTTGTTATTTATAATTCTATCCTTTAACCTTCATGCTAGGAATAAAATAACTTTATATACAAGCATTATACTCCTGGAGTATTCTATATATTGCTCTGTAGTACTTGTACATTACTTACACATTCTGTGGTTTCTAAGTTTTATGCTATTGATTATCAGCCTTTAGTTTCAATTTAAATAACTTCTTTACCAATTCCTCTACAGCAGGCCTAGTGGTAATGTACTTCTTTAGCTTTTGTTTGTCTGAGCAAGATTTTACTTTTCTCCCATTTCTGAATTACAGGTTTGCTGGGTAAAGTATTCTTAATTATCAGGATTACTTTCTCTTCAGCACTTTCAATATATCATCTGCTTTTTTCTGACTTACAGAGTTTCTTCTGAAAGATCTGCTGATAGTCATATTAGAACTTTTTAGTATGTGATGCATTTATTTCTTACAGCTCTCAGAATTTTTCTGTCTTTGAATTTTATAGTTTTATTATTATGTATCTTGGTAAACTCTTCTTTGGGTTGAATTCAATTGGAGACCTCTGTGCTTCCTGTACCTGTATATTGGCTTGTTTCCTCAAGATTAGAAAGTTTCCAGCTATTGCTTTTAAAGGGCTTCCTGGCCTTTTTTTCCCTCTTTCTTCTCCTTAAATTCTTATTATGTGTAGGTTAGGTCTCTCAATAGTGTCCATAATTACTGCAGGCTGTCTTCATTTTTAATTCTTTTTTCTTGTTGCTTCCCTAATTGGTTAATTTTAAATGTCCTGTATTCAAGCTTACTGAGTCTTTCTGCAGCTTAATGAAGCCTGCTATTGATGCTTTCTATTGCATTTTTCAGTTCAGTCATTGTACTCTTCATCTCTAGGATTTATTTGTTTGTTTGTTTTTTACTGTTTCTGTTTTTTTTGGTCAAAATTTTTATTGGGTTTGTGCATTGTTTTCCAAATTTTACTGATTTATTGATTTAAATAAGAAGATTAAAGTTTACTGAACTTTTACAAGAGAACTTTTTTTAAATTTGTTTTTCTGTCATTATTAGATCTTCCTTTCTTTAGGGCCCATTGTTGGAACTGAGTTAGTTTCTTTTGGAGATGTTGTAATACCCCAATTCTTAGTAATTCTTATTTTCTTGCATTGGCGTTTGGACATTTGTGGAGAAAGTCATCTTTTCTGGATTTTATAGGTATTCTTTGGTAATAATGAGAATACCTATAGGTATTAATATTACCTATAGTGAGGTAATAATCCTCCACTATTTAGTCTACCTATGAGTCTCTATAAGAAGGTATTATTATTTTAAGTGTTAGTTACAATTCCTAAGAAGAATGAGAAAAGTGCCAGGATTTTCATTCCACAGCTAATATTTTCTTTTTTGCATTTACCAAATTTACTATTTCAGCTAGTCGTTAAAAGTTTGAATAAAGAAACTTCAGTTTGGGGCTAGTTTATCTGTTTACTTTTGTGCTTTACCTATTTTTGGATTTGAATTTTTGCTGACTTTTCTAAATATGTTTGAATTTATGCTGATTTTTCTAAATCTGTTTATAAAGCTGTAGTTTCATTATTACTTGTAATTCAAGCTTAAAGTATGTACCCTTGTTTCTAGGTATTTGATGCAAAACAAAACAAAACAAAACAAAATTAGCTTGAAAAGAGCAATGGCAAATAGTTCCTGAGGCTTATTATTGTTTTATTGTGAGTATAAATTCTTCTTTCCAATCTACACTGTGATTATCTATTCAGGGGAAGCACTGAGTCTCCACTTAAAATATAGGAAAACTTTCCATTAACATCAACTAAAAGACTATGAGTAAAGCAATAGCAGATTTTATAAGCACAAAACAGATGCCTTAAAGCAGGACATATGAAGCTTCAAAGCAACCAAATAAGTCCATGAGAAATCCTACCCTTTTCTAAATAAATAATTGGTTACAAAATCATTTTTATACTTAAAGTGTGTGTAGCAGAGTGGAAAAGTTTCTATTTCTAAAAAAGGAAAGAGAGAGAGGGAAAAAAAAGAAAGGAAAGGAAGGAGAAAATAATATAAACGCAGTTTAGGCTAACGGCAACTTAACATACATAGGTACATTTATGAATGTTTACCTGCAGTGAATCTTTAACAGACATCACAGCAATTGGAGTAAAATCTTACCCTGTTGCAGTCAACAACAAGCAGAATATCTACTTCCTTCAATCCCAGGATGCCCTGATTAGCTGTCAGAAAGAGAATCTCAGACTGGACATTGCAAGGACCAGCAAATTCTTCATTTATTTACAGCAGGTGTGGGTTTACACAATAATTCATGAAAGCTGGAAGTCTGCCATAAATTAAATGTTTATGCTGATGTTGCATATAATTACCCAGATCTGTGGTACCACATCCTGATCACATGCTTTTGCAAAAATTGTTCCTGGTGTCTTAAATTCATTAAAATAAAATTTGTAGCCCTTTGTTTAATGTTTTGGTGAGAAGAAGAGAGTATTACTGTCAGTTATGAAGCCTTGGCTTATCTGATTTTGATTCCTGACTTTAGTACAGCTGTTCCTCCATGTGCATGCCGCGGAAAAGCAGTCCTTCCACAAGAAGGTGGGTGTGGTTGCCATGAAAATGCATCACTCAGCTATCCTGCTGCAGGGATCATAAATAGTTGAGCTGCAGGCACTGTCACTCTAGACTCACCATCACAATTACTCAGCAGTGTTACTCCTTGCAAGCTGTCCCCAGCCCACAACTAAACATTACAGGTTGTTCCTATAAAGATGCAAGACTCTTCTGCTGAGTCACTTTCATCCAAGGACCCTTCACCGGTCTGGCTGAGCCTCACTTAAAACTGTGCTGTAGTATAAGACTCTTGCTACTGAATCCATTTTCCCTTCTTCTCTCCTTTCACAGGCATAGGCCTGTGTCATGATCTGAAAGAACTCGCCACTATATTTTGCCCCCACCCCAATCAATCTCTCTTGTCTAATCCTGTCTTGGAATCTGCATATAGATAGCTCTGCAGGAACTCACTTTGCTTCCCATAAGCTCATCAAAAGACATCACATCTGAATAGAATGTAAGGTCTCTGCTGAATAATAAAAACTAACTTATGTTCAAAATACAAATTATAGAATTTTCAAGGAATGAAATTTTACCATAGTCCAATAAACACACAATAATTAAAATAACAAGGAATTGGCAGACAAAGTACTTTTAATAAGTAAATATTGAGGGCCTGTATGAAATCACTTGTTTGGAAGGAAAATAGGCCAACTCTGTACATAGGCCCAAGCTGCAAATGAACTGCTATTGAATTACATAGCTGTATCAGGATGGCGCTGGAAGTCAATGGTGAGGAGAAAGTTTCCCAGTGAGCAGAGTTTCAGAGTTTTCACCTGTTTATTCACATTGCGTATAGAAAAAAAGTGACAAGGTAAGCATTTAAAGTGACTCATTGATAGTGGCCAGTGACTTGGCTACTGTCTATTACATATAAAATGTCCAGGGAAGATGCAGAGATATATCTATGGGGACAATTGCAAGTAAGAAAGACTTCTTACTGCACACTAATGTTCATCAGGTATTATTTACCATGGAAGAAATACAGAGCTGCCATGCAGAAAGAAACACTTGGCTCCATGGCATCAGCCAGCCTCTTCACTGCTACCCTAGCTCTGGCACAAGGAGCACCTGAGAAGAGTTACTGCCGTGTCAAGAATCAAGACTGTTTGGGGGCCCAGAAACAAGGTGTTCCCTTTTCCATGGCTGTTTGACTGCCATCACTGCAGAGTATTTGACCTGAGAGCAATGAGGACAAGGCAGAGCTCCCCAAAACGACACCAACTTTTGAGGAGGCCAACTAGCCTCGTGGTGGGAAGTCAATTTTCTTGGAAGTGACAGTAATTCATCTTGCCAAGAATTGACATATATTCTGGCCATCAGGTTACCTTTCCTATCTTGTAAAATGTTAGCTCACACAACTCTCAAAGGTCTTACAGAAGTTGAGTTATCTGACCATGCATTTCATGTACATTGTGTTGAACCGAATGACCCACATTACAGCACAGCTGCAGAGGCAGCCGCCATGTGGCTGTGGGATTCATGGGCCCTCTTACATGCCACAGCTCCCACAAGGCTGCTGGCCTGAAGGCAGAGCTAAGGCGCAAGCTTGTGATACCATGTGATAATGGACGCCACCCTCCACTATATGTCATGTACCCCAAATCAAACGCTTATGTAGTGCTGCGCCCTCAACACATAGAATGCGTGGGGCCATGAATAATGGTGTGGAAACTGGAGTAGCTCCACTAATCCCCCACTGATTCACCTGGAAAATGTATTTTTCTTGTAGTTAAAATTTGAGACTCTGTGGATCTATGGGCAAACTATATCTACACAGCAAGACTCCCATTCACTTCCAGTTATTCCTCCTGCTCAGTCACTTCAAGCTCCTTGCAACCCTTTCCCTTCTGCCCAGCACTTTCCCTCTCACTACCCTCCTGGAATGTCCTCCTCTCCTTCCCTTCCCTCCACCCAGCCGTGCTCTACTCAAACTTCAGATCGTCAGCTAGAATTTTACTTTGCTGGGAAACTTTCCCAAATGCCAAAGAGAGAGTAAATCTGCTGTAACGAAGGTGACCATGTGTCCTGGTTTGTCTGGGCAGCCCAGGTGTCCACCAGTAGTATGCTTACTGCCCCTTCTTTGCTAACCTAAGGCTTCTGGTCCTGACCTGTAGCCCACATGGAGGTGGAAAATGTAGCACAGAATATATAATTCACTTCAGTTTCCAGAATCCTTATAATAATATATTCTGTATTTGTGCTTTACAGGCATTATCCTAAGTATTTAAAATAGTATTTGTACCTTACAGACATTATCCCAACTATTTGAAATATGTATTAATTTATTGTTAATATATATTTCCTTAGAGCAACTGTAAGAATCATGAAGGTAATATGTTTATCTTGTTCATCATTGAATTCCCAGCATAGGGTAGCGTCAATGACAAATTGTAGACACTCAGCAAATATTTCTTGATTGGAAGAGAGAGAGAGAGTGAGAACTGTTGGCATTGAAGCATTATCCAATTGCTTTAACAGAAAAAGAACATTATCAGTTTATACTACCAATTACTATGGAATATTATATGTTCCATATAATATTCAACAGTATGAAATTTTGTCCTTTTTAAAACATTTTTTACCAGGAATAAAGTGGTTTCTGGTCTTTCTTTAATTTGCATTTCTCTGGTAGCTAACAAGATAGACATTTCTCTTTACTATTTGTATCCCATTGTGAATTTTCCATTCATTCCCTGAGTTCTTTCATTATTGTGATCTTGGTAATGTTCTCGTATCTGCAAATAAATTTACTTATAATAAGTATTAATCCTCTATCTCATATATTGGATGCGAATGATTTCTTTATTATTATTTTCTTACTTATTTCGTTACTATTTTTTCACATTCTATATGGTTATGGTAAAAGATATGTCAATTATTCATGTTATGGACTAAGTGTGTTTCTCAAAATTCACATGCAGAAATCCTAATCCATGGGGTGATGGTGTTAGGAGGTGAAGTCTTTGGGAGCTGATTAGGTCCTGAGGGTCAGCGCTCTGAATGGTATTAGTGCCTTTATAAGAAGAAACATGAGAGCTTGATCCCTCTGCTTCCTGCCACATGAAGACACAACGAGAAGACAGCTATCTATACAGCATGAAGCCAGACACCAGATCTGCTGGGGCCTTGATCTTGCACTTCCCAGCCTCTAGAACTGTGAGCAGTGTTTGTTGTTTAAGCAACTCAGACTATGGTAGTTTGTTACAGCAGGCTGAACTGACTGAGAAATTTTTTTTTTAATAATTTCATTACTTGTTTGTCATACTTTTCCCAATGTCATGAGAAGTCCTTTTTAAAATGTTGTTCCTGTTTTTTTGTTTTGTTTTGTTTTGTTTTTGTTCTTAGCCAAATTTTCTTTTGACATATGATATATACTATGGCTTTAAATAATTTTCGCTCCTTTCCTCTTTGCTACATAATAACTTTTTAAACGTATCTAGTTAAGGATAAACTTTAGTCCAGCTCATCCTAATTAAGAATTATATAGCTCATCCAAAGTACTAAGGTGTTACATGTGTAGAACAGTATCAAGATAGGAGCACAGTGAGATCAGCCCCTGGGAAGTGATGCCTGGGAATGTAGCCAGGTGAGCACACGGTCTTCTCATGGTTTATAGTGTATTTGTGACCACCTGTAGGTCTCAAGGATCCCTTTTTGCAAGGGACTGCATGATGTCCTACAAAATGGTGTATAATAAGGAATCTAATCTTTAACGACATGATTTGCCCACAGTCACTGGTAGATAAATCTCCACCTGGTCATTCAGACGTGAGACTAGAGAGAAATGAAATTCCAAACATGAAAACTCATGTCTCACTTTTCATCTGGACTCTAGATGGAAGTCAAAGATGGCAACAGTAGTCTGACATTCTTAAGTCACTTGTTAATTTCTTTATATTTGTTTATATTTCTTTATATTCTTTCATTTGTTAATTTCTTTATATTTCCTGACACCTTCCTAGATTCTTATAAACCCTGCCCAGAATCTTATACACACGACCTTGTGAGGACATGCATGTATTTAAAAGAAGGTAGATGGTATCCAACAGTTCGTGCTTACGGAATTACCCACACCTGACCTAAGGGAATGTCAAACTTCATTCACAGCTGAGTGGACTGCACCAACATGGTGGCTCAGAGCTGTTTGCGAAGTTGTGCATTAGAAACAGATGTGTATGGGGGCCTGGTTAGGCCACATGTAGCTGAAACTTCATGCAGCAAAAGTACATCCTTTTAGATGAAGTTGAGCTTCAACATAAGCCTGAGCTTTCTGCTAACGACCCTGATAAACCATGTGCTGTCAAATAGTGCATTCCTGCAGCTGACTTGAGATCATTCATTTCCAAATGCCTCATAATAAACCTCATTTGTATTCTTTCTTTTTCTCAGGGAATGAAGTGGATCTCAGCCCATTTCTTTTCATTTATTTGAACTAAAAATTAGGTCTCTCATTTGTTTTATTGCTTTCATTTTTGAGAGAAGAAAATGATGAATGCATCCATGAAATTTTTCAGCAAAGAATGGCGATAAGAATTCTTCATTACCTACCATATATCCATTGTATTTCTGACTCCCTTTTTAGCTGTTGGATTAAAATTTGCTTTTATGAATATGAATACCACCATTTCCTTCTAAAAAAATTGTCTGTTTCTTTGTTCTATTTTCTCGGCTCAGCTGACCTTGCACTTTAAATATGATGGTGACTTCATTCAGATAATGCTACAAAAAGCTAAAATGGAAAATGAAAATTAAAACTGTAAAAAGAAAATTAAAATATCGGTTTTTGTTTGCTTGTGTTTACGATTTAAGAATGTTTCTTAATAATGAATACAGTGTAACCAGAAGATCAAACTCAGGCAATATTGAATCCTGATTTTAAAAAACGTCCTTCAAGTTTTACTTGCTGGCTTCTCAAATGCAAATCACTCACTCGGTGCATATTCATCCATTATGCTAGTCACCATGATAGGTGTTGGCATTATAGCATCGAACAAAGCAGACAGAAATTCCTTAGCGTATGTATTGGACACACAGATGGGATCTGTCTTATATATGTTCTGTTTCTGTAGTACAGGGTATACTAGTATCTCTTATTTCCTTCCTCAGCCTGGTTTTGAAAGAATTTTAATAGTGCATATAATTGAAACCAAGTAAAAGATATCCTGAGACCACGGCTGTTTCCAGAAAACATTGGAATGTTTAAGATTCAGTCAAGCTGGGCTGTGGCTGAGGCTCTTGACACCTGGTGCCCATATATTCCTATAAAAAGGAGAAAACATATTTTACTTGTGGTCCTTCAAGTCACGGTTTGGGCTGAGACAAGCAACATTTAAAAAAAAAAATCACCATTGATATTCTAGTAGCTACAGGCCAAATGTAGTTATGTCTAACATTTAAGTATTTTTAAAGATTAAACAATTTATCCTCAGAAAGAAAATAAGAAAACCACTGTTGTATTTTTACCAAGCCTGTCCTAGGCCTATTCACACATGTTACCCAAATTCAATTGCTGCAGCCACCAGTGAGATTATATTTTTTACACTTGTGAATATTTTGCTCAAAAACCACACACCTAGAGTCAGGATGGATTCCCACAAGGGCAAGACCAGGGAAGGGGAGGACTGAATGCTGGCCTTCAGGGAGTCCCTGGTGGGAGGGTCCAAGGAAGACTACAAATCTCTAATGCACAGATCCAAGGCAGAAGGTCAGACCTGAATCCAATTTCCCCATGTTCAGGTGATCAGAAGAACAGGACCAAAGCAAAAAACAACAAAAAAAGGAGGGTGAAGGAGCATCTTGTTAGACTTACACGGCACTCTCTAATATGAAGGGCAAGATCAGAAATAGGCTACAGCCCTCGGCAACTTGTCTGCCAAGCACGGGATGAAGACAGCCAGTGCCCATTCAGAGAAGCAGAAAGACAGAATCCTTGGACAGCTCCTGCCTGGAAAAGCAAGGGACCCAAAAATAGCAGACTGAGGAGCGCCCAATGATCACCAGCAGTAGATAGAATTTATCTGAAGCTGGGAAAGAACTGAGAGTCAAAACTCAAACCCATGTTTGCCAAATGAGGCACCCAGCATGAAACAGAGGCTACGATGCTTAGCTCCATCTGAAGGAGTGCAGGGAGACCCAACGCTTGGAAAGCCCTGATGGGCAGCCTGGTGCTGTGCTGGAGCTGGCCCAGTTCACCAAATGAACTCATGAAACGAGAGCCTGGCTTTGTATCTGGAGTCACAAGGGAAAAATGCAGGGATAACGTGGAGGGATGCTGCAAATCTGAACAAGTTTTTTTTTTTCTAACTTATTTATTTTATTTATTTTTCTTTTTTTATTGCATTTTAGGTTTTGGGATACATGTGAAGAACATGTAAGATTGTTGCATATGTATACATGTAGCAGTGTGATTTGCTGCCTTCCTCCCTCTCACCTATATCTGGCATTTCTCCCCATGCCATTCCCCCCCAACTCCCCACCCCCCGCTGTCCCTCCCCTATTTCCCTCCAGCAGACCCCAGTGTGTAGTGCTCCCCTCTCTGTGTTCATGTGTTCTCATTGTTCAACACCCGCCTATGAGTGAGAACATGCGGTGTTTGATTTTCTGTTCTTGTGTCAGTTTGCTGAGAATGATGGCTTCCAGTTTCATCCATGTCCCTACAAAGGACACGAACTCATCATTTTTGATGGCTGCGTAATATTCCATGGTGTATATGTGCCACATTTTCCCTGTCCAGTCTATCATCAATGAGCATTTGGGTTGGTTCCAGGTCTTTGCTATTGTAAACTGTGCTGCAATGAACATTCGTGTGCATGTGCCCTATACTAGAGTGAATCGGCAACCAACAGAATAGGAAAAAATTTTTGCAGTTTACCCATCTGACAAAGGGCTGATACCCAGAATTTACAAAGAACTAAAACAGATTTACAAGAAAAAAGCAAACAAGTCCATTCAAAAGTGGGCAAAGGATATGAACAGACACTTTACAAAAGAAGACATACATAAGGCCAACAATGTATGAAAAAATGCTCATCATCACTGGTCATCAGAGAAATGCAAACCAAAACTACATTGAGATACCATCTCCCACCAGTTAGAATGGCCATCATTAAAAAATCTGGAGACGGCCAGGCACGGTGGCTCAAACCTGTAATCCCAGAACTTTGGGCGGCCGAGGCGGGTGGATCATGAGGTCAAGAGATTGAGACCATCGTGGTCAACATGGTGAAACCCCATCTCTACTAAAAATACAAAAAATCAGCTGGGCGTGGTGGTGCATGCCTGTAGTCCCAGCTACTCAGGAGGCTGAGGCAGGAGGCTTGCCTGAACCCAGGAGGCGGAGGTTGTGGTTAGCAGAGATTGTGCCATTGCACTCCAGCCTGGGTAACAAGAGCGAAACTCCGTCTAAAAAAAAAAAAAAAAAAAATCTGGAGACAACAGATGCTGGAGAGGATGTGAAGAAATAGGAACACTTTTACACTGTTGGTGGGAGTGTAAATTAGTTCAACCATTGTGGGAGACAGTGTGGCAATTCCTCAAGGACCTAGAAATAGAAATTCCGTTTGACCCAGCAATCCCATTACTGGGTATATATCCAAAGGATTATAAATCGTTCTACTATATGAACAAGTTTTTAAGCTGTTCTTGCCATTGCTTATGGTGTGCTTCTGAGGACAGGGGCCAATGAGTGAAGGGCAACGACTGAAGGAAGCATTGGGAGGAGGACTGAGGGCTGTGATTGTCATCCTTTTGGAGTTGTGTTTCATTCTCCGTGTTCAGATCTGCAGCATTCTCTCTTCCTTGCAAAAACCTCTTTCACCATGGCTGAGTGGATTTGTTTTTTAAATTAAAGTGCATTAAAATACATTTTGGTGATAATAGATTGAAGTGTTTACAATAAATATAATTACAAATGTACTTTGCTGTCGCAAGGCAAGAATGGAAATCGCTAATGTACCAATTTAATGCTGCTGTGAATAAATAGAAAAAAAATTAGCTGGTAAGATGAAAAAGTTTTACTCACATTTGAAAAAATTTTTAAATAAAGCTAAACACCCATCAGTAGCTTTGCACACTATAATTCCAGAGAAACATCACCTTTAAAATTGTTATTGATACATAACTGAACCTATTGATAGGGTAAGTGTGATATTTTGATATGTGCATACAACGTTGGATGACCAAATCAGGGTAATTATCATGTAAATAGTCACTGAAAACATTTATCATTTCTTGGTGCTAAGAACACTTAAAATCTTTTCCTCTATTTTGAAATATGTAATAAATTATTGTTCACTATAGTCACTCTACTCTGTTATCAAACACTAGAACTTATTTTTTCTATCTAATTCTATATTTGTATTCATTAACCAACCTCTCTTCATCACTTCCAGCCTCTGGTAACTGTCAAGAAAAGCATTACCTCAACTGAAGTGTGTCCCTCTCTGTCTGTCTTTTCAGAAGACAACCCTGGCATGGGAAGTTTTCTGATCTTACTGGTGGATATTCATTTTTGGCAGCTTTCTGATATTCTTTCATAATTTCTATGGCCTACTATTTGCTTTTCTGTTAACCTCTCTCTATATTTTGTAACTTGGAGCCAACCAGAAGGGTCTCCTTATCCAAAACATGTCACACTGAGATGCTGAGGGGAAAATGCTCTTCCAGCAATTGCCTGGCCTCCCTCCTCTGAGGCTAAACCATTCTGTCAGTTGTTACATCCGGTACGCCTCTGTTCAGTCCCATCTCATCTGGCTTTCTTCAATTCTAATTCAGGAGCTAATTCTACTTGAAGAACGAACACAAGATGAAGTTGGTCAGATTTACCACACCATGTGAAGACACAGAAGGGGGGACATGGGCACTGTCCCTTCTGAATCCATTGCTAAGTTGACAAAATAATCTTGTATGAAATGCTAGCATTCGGGGTAGTTGGCCACCCTACATGGTCAACAGGAAGGTCAGGCAAAGGAACAGGGAAGCAGCACATTCAGTGATTAAACCTCTGCTGTTTACATATACTTTCATGGATCGCAATCTCAATTAAAAACCCAGAGACCCAAGTAGTGAGCAGCTGCTGCCAGTGACATTTCAAGAAGTTAAAAAGAAGACATAAATAGGAAATATTGGCTCTGAAACAGTATTATTGTTCAGTCCAAAAACACAAATAAAATGAACTTTTAGTAAGTAGAGTGGGATGAGACTGAGCAGCCCAGAGTCAACCCTGTGCTGATGGATTCACAGGCATGCTGTCTTTCCAAAGTAATCACCGGCCACTTCTAGGCTAGCGTCAAAAGTGGCCATTTGAACGAGCCATGGTGCTCATCAACATTGCCTTCATGATTAGGTTCTCTTTGGAAACACAGTGGTAGAACATTTGAGGACAGATGTTAACAATCCCAACACACCATGGGCATTGTCTCAGAAGCCTGTTTATCTGTTTTGTTTTTCTTTTCCATCCATTTATTTAACAAAGGTTTATTGTGCCCAGCACTGTGCTTTGTGTAGGAGAAGCCAGAGTGAGCAAAAGTAGATTTTGTCTGTTGTAAATCCGCATATCCGTCAACTGAACCCGTTCTTCTGTAAACAGGAATGGATTCACTTCATTTTGTTTTCTGTAAATGGAAGCTGTCTCTTCTCTGTGGTCTGAACACAGAGCTGTTGATTTCCAGCTTACCCTTTTATTTGCTCATTTTATGGTCTTAAGCCATAGAATCCCTCAATTTCCTCATCTATATAAATGGGGAAAATAACCCTAAACTCTCAGGGATTAACCAATTAGGAATTTCAAAGGATTTGGAAGTCTCTTTCATGGTTTTTCAGTGTTATTTTTCTAGCAATCTTATTAATATGCCTCATCTATTGTAGTTTTGTAAATTGTAACCAGCAAGTTCTTTGTCCTTTTTTATATTCACCACCATGGATCTTTATTCTTGAATAAATTTGTTGTTATAAAGATCCTTTTTCACTCTTGGAATTATATTTCTATTCCAAATTATTCCTCAGCATAGGGTAGATTATGTTTTCATATACACCCTTCCAAAACACAGTGTTTTTATGTTTTTAAAATTATGTAAGTATTTCATGTTATTTCAATACAGAGGAGGGAAAATTTTGCTTGAGAGAGAGAGAGATTGAAGGAAGGAAGGAGAGAAAACACATTTAAATGTTCCTCACAGATGTAACGTCTAATAGCAGATTGTTTGAATATACAAAGAGTCTTCAATGTATCTCTATACGTTGAAGATTAAGCAGAATTGATGAACAAAATATTCTAATAAAATTCATGAAGCCAAAAATATATCTGCTATCTGTGTATGAGAACACATCAGTGCAGTGAAAATAGTTCCTAAACTGTAGTTAAGTAATAAATTATATGGCTGAGCTATTTTAAATAGCACTTTGTTTATAATAATATCTTTTTATAATCCCTGACTTCTAATTAATGCAAAATAAATCACAAACATCGTACGTTCTATCATTTCCACATTACCTGCATCTCATAACCAAATCATTTTTTATTATTGTATTTTAAAAGTATAAGTATATGAAAATGTCTTCCACTGTCGGTATTTTTGTAAGTTTACCTGTTTTTTTTGCTGTGTGTTTCACAAGACTAAAATTTCTGTACTTTTATTGGTCAGGCCAAAACTTAATTTATTTTTGACACCATGATAAGGGTATTTTCTCTTTTCTTAGACTAAAACACACCCCATTGTTGTTTTTTTTTTTAATTTGTTATACTTTGGGCTCTGGAGTACATGTGCAGATCGTGCAGGTTTGTTACATAGGCATATATGTGTCATGGTGGTGGTTGGCTGCATCCATTACCCCATAATCTACAGTAAATGATTATCCTAATGTTCTCCCTCCCCAATCCCCACACCCTGCTACTCCTCCCCTAGCCGCCCATCCCACAGGTCCTGGAAACACACCCCATTCTTATCCAAGGATATTATGTCTCTTCCATATGCATTAATTTCTATATAGGTGTGTCTGCAAGCAATTATGCTTTTTTATTTTTAAAGCAATTTTATTTACTTATAAAATCCTCAAAATGGCACAGACGACAGCCTCAGCCTTTTGCCACAGCCCTTATTGCTGTGCATACTGATGAGCGATTCATAAAATATTAACCAAGTTTGTGTCTGGGGTAAAACATGAGGTAGAGGTCTGACAGTGATCTGTGTAATCAACTAGAGGTTTCCATTTTATGCTTCAGAAGGTGGGAGGAAGGCTGTGTTCTCAGCTTTCCCTCCCAGGGCCAGTGGGGCAATGCTGGTGGATGGCGTGAATCCGTGTACTGAGATGCAGCATTCTGGGTTCATGACTAAAGTATCTTCTTTTTTATCTTTCTGAAGCCCCTACCATTTTTACAAATCAAAGAGAAAGAGAAAGAGAGCATGCCATTAAAATGAGCTTCTCTACAAGATGTGATCAGGTTTTCAAAGGAAAGCAATGGCGCCGTGATAAGAAACAGCAGGGAAATCTATTCGATATTGTGAGAGCATTTGGACTGAGGCATGAGGTGTGGAAAGCCCGGAGCCCAGTGAAGTGGGAAGGGAAGTGTTTCCAGGTGAGGGAAAAGCAAGTGCAAAGTCTTCTCGCGAAATAAAACGCATCGTGTCCACGGGGAAAATGATGATCTCTCCAGCCCCTACGTGGAGTGTGGTTACCGTGGCTACAGACTACAGGTTTAATACTGATTGGGTCCATCAATGGCCATGAGAATTAGGTGGCAGTCAGGAGCAGTAAAGTGAAAGCAACAATTAAATTTCTGTGGAATGCAGACAGGAAGGATTGGTGTGTACACTTTGCCCACCATGGGCACACAGAATATTAGAGCAGGTCACTAGAGATTCTGTTGCAGTGGGCATCCAAACTGAGACTGTAACAAGGGTGTCCAAGAAGGGGGAGGAAGCCAAAGGAGGTGGTGTGGCCTAAGGAGCCCCAGAGCTCCAGATAAAGTGGGCAAAGACCGGAAGTGCCTGGGGACGACTTGGGGGCAGTGGCTTCTGTTCAACCCAAAGAGCTGTGAGGGCAATAAGCCATGCAAGGCAATGTCATATGATGACCCTCCAGACCAAGTCCTGGGTGCTCCTCACCGTCCTCACAGTGGGCTGAAACAAAGACAGCAAGGTGCCTTTTGGGAGAAGCATTAAAACACCTGCTTCCATGCCAAACTTCTGAAAGCTGGGCTAAGAGTGCTTCTTTGTGCAACTCATTTATGACATGCCTTGACGTCTTTGTCTTCATGTATGTGTATGTGTGTGTACGTGTGCATGCACATGCTTGGAATGTTTGAGCTGCTAGGAGCAGTGAGTGTGTACTTTTCATTAATTTGAGTGAGACATTTTGGGATATCATTTTTAAAATATATCTCTTCTTCTTCTCCTTTCTTCTCTCCTTCAGAAACTAATTATACAGGCATGAGGCCACCTGGACTTGTGCCACAAATCACCACACTGTTCCTTTTTTGTGTCTTTTATTTTTTCTGTGTGTTTCATTTTGGATAGTTTTCTATGTTTTTTAAAGTTCACTAATCTTTTCCTCTGCAAGGTCTAATCTGCTAATGACCTCACCTGACATATTTTTCACTTTAGTCACTTCAACACTAGATGTTTGATTTGAGTTATTTTTATATTTTCTAAGTCTCTGCTGGTAACAGGCTCATTTTCCTTCTGCAGTTTTTTTTCATCATATGGAATACAACTACATGTCCCATTATAATGTCCTTATTTGCTAATTCTATCATCTGTGTCATACTTAGATCTGTCTGGCATCTGTCTCTGTTGATAGAGATAGATAGATAGATGATACATATAGATAGATAGATAGATAGATAGATAGATAGATAGATAGATAGATGATAGATAGATAGATAGGTTTTTTGTTGTTTTTGAGGTGGGGCTGAAACAGCCTTAGTTTAGGGCTGCATGTGCCTCCTGATGAGGCAATACCCTTCTGGGTGCCCTAATGATGTCCCATGAATTACAAGCACTTTTCTCTCTGGTTGGTAAAAACACATGATGTTCCTAGCCTTCTGTGAGCTACACAGCTATTCCTCCAGGTTGTTTTGAGGGGTTCTTTCTCCAGCCTAGGGTGGTTTCCTCATGCTCGCGTGCTGTACTTTAGCTAAACCCTTGAGGGAGGCCTCTGCAGGCTTCAGAGTTCCATCTCTGTGCAGCACTCCCCTCCCTGGTTCCCTCCTGGGATGCTGTATCTACTTGGCCTCTATGGGTTATCAGCTCCACCTCCTCAGCGCAAGAATGATCCAGGTCCTCCTGGGGAACCCCCGCTGCACAGCGGCCTGGACATGCTCTCCCGGCTGCAGGTGGGGGTGCTTCCAGAGGTGATGCTGTTTCCCACCTCTGACGGTCATTGTCCTGTGCTGGCTGATGCCCAGTGCCAGAAAACCCCTGTTTCGCAGTTCTGACTATGTCTTTAGTTGTTTCAGGTAGGAGGGAAATCCAGTCGCTGTAAATTTTTCTTAGTAAGAAGAAGAATCGAAACAATATCTGAAGTTATTAAAGACCCTTAGGTAAGTGCAAGGACGAGTGAAGCTAGGTGGAGAAGAGAATCGATCACAAACTGCATCCGATAATGACAAAATTAAATAACATAATACAACCAGAAGAATGGCTAATATTTATTAATGGCTTCAGGGTATGTGGCAGTATTCTAAGCACGTGAATTATTTTACTTATTACACTCAACAATTCTTTGAAGTAGGTACTTTCAAAAACTTCACTGTATAGATTTTTTTTTTAAAGAAAGAAAGAAAGAAACTAGGTGAATTGTCCAAGAAAGTGTAATTTTCCAGAGCTGCGAGTGGACCTGGGTTTAGAGATGGGACCTTCACAGAGCAGAGAAACTTCAAAAGCTACTCAGAACAAAACAGAAACTACCTTAAGGAAGGTCATTAATATAAACTAGTAATAGCTTTGTTAGCTATTCAGCCTCGTCATTGGTCATTTCCTTGACTTTTCTTCAAGGCCAGTGCATTTTGGGACGTACAAGTCTGTATTGCTATGAAATCACAGCATGCTGTGTGGCCCTCAGGCCCTCAGCCTCTGTGTGCATATGACTTTCTGCTTCTCTGAAGACCATAAGCCAGACATCCCCATCTATGTCTTGAAGTGTCCTCATGTTTTAGAAAATACCACCAACAAAAAGTATCCTCTTTCTTTTGTTATTTTCTGATACATATGTCCGTACTCAATGAACCTGTCAAAATGAACATGCCCCACTATGTAAATCAATAGACAGATACACACCTTCTACCCATGAATTTCAAGTAGGGATACGTTCTTAAATGATCAAAATTCACCCATCCGACTTCCTCACCATCCACCTCTGGCACTGTTGCATAGGACCTGTGAAAGCTGTACCATACCAGTATAATGGTATGGGTGAATTCCTTTACTCTTCCCTGTCTTTTAAGATTTTATGCAAATGTGTACTGTCCATGGTAACACATGGGATGTACGGTTGTGGAAGGATGTACAGGGGCAAGCTATCTGTGGCTTTCATGTTTGAGGACCCTGCAGGGCCTCCGCTGGTGCCCTGAGCTAACCCAGCACCTGGACCTACAGTGTGCAGCCTCCTCCCAGGGCAGGCCAGGCCCTTCTCAGTCTTACACCTCCTCCAGGTCAGCCCAGCCACCCTCCTCAGTCATGTGTTCGCCCATCACCCGGATCAACATTCCTGGACCAGAGGCCTTTCTTGAAGAGCCACTGTGCAACTTTTTAAACAAAAACGTATACAGCAGAGCATTTCCTAAGAAGGAAAAATAGAACCAAGATCCTATAATTTGAGGGACAGAAGAGCTAGAGAGGCTCCAGGTGCCAGTGAGTGGTGACACATTAGGAAACACTCACAGGTGAGAAAATATCCGCCAGGCAGTCAAGAGTACACTGTTCACTAACAAACACCCCTCAAACTGCAGAGGCTGCGGCAGCACACATTTCTCTCTCCCTCGCGTTGCAGATCTGTCTGGGGTTTGGCTCTGGTCAACAAGTTTATGACCAAGTCTGATGGAGTCACTGTCTGGGACACTGCGAGTCTTCAAAGCAAGGCAAGATAAGGGGACTTGTGAGCTGGCTCTTGACATGTCTACTCAAAGATGACGCAGGTTAGTTGCTCTCATGTTACGCTTCGACACACAAGTGGCATGCCACTCAAAAAGTGGGTGCTAGACTTTGGGGGCCCTCCCAATTCTCCCATCAGGAGGGGTATTGCAGTCCCATGGCCAAGACTGATATCCTGTAGGAAAGGAGGATGACTATCCCTAGCAATAATAAAATTGACCCTGAGGAGTAAGGAGTTTCCCCATTGCAACGGACGTCACCTGTGACTTTAACTGCTCAGTCCTAGAGTCTCACGGCGATAAGCAGGTTTGCAAACTACGTGGCCTTGCACATAGAAGGAAATGTCAGAGTGCATCCTGCACGGCAGGAATTGGCACTGGAGCAGCTGAGTCATTGTTGCCCCCAGCCGGGTACAGCCTGCAGTAAAAGAGCTACTGATACCCCAGACCTTCACACGATGTAGAAATAGAGTGAGACCCTCAGTTCCTGATGGGCAGATAGGATGCAAGTCTAAGTGATGGAGACTGGCACCCCCAGGGTGGCAGCTCCACTCCACCTTGTGCTGTCTGTGTGACACAAGTGTAAGAAATTCAGAACACAGATGTCAGTCAATAAAAGAATGAAAGCCATTCTGTCAGAGGCTTGAACAAAGATGTTCTTTCAGTATAAAGACCTCCCAGCCCTAGGGAAGCCAGGTAAAATGGAGTTTAATTGTCTCATTTAAGAAATCGAGATTATTTTATTCACATAAAAATGTCTTAGATAAAAAAATATAATTGCCGAGACCATAGACAACACCCAGGAGAGGAGCTCTCTGAATTGGCAGCAAGTTTAAAAGCTTCATTTCTCTCTTTCAGATGTGACGCAGAAGATCAATTTAGCTATGGGATTAGGAGCAACAAGCTGCATGTAAAATTACTCAATGGAGCCTAAGGGAAGGGCTGACTTAGAGAGGACTTCGTGTTGGGGATCATTTTGAAAACAGCTCAGACAGCATGGAGAGGTTTTCACTGTCCTCCACAGCCATTGCCTAGAATGACATCCACGCATTCAAAGTGCCCCTGCAGAGAGCACCAACCCACCAGGGCGGAGCCTCAGGCTGACTCACCACCCATTCCAGCAACTTCCAGTGGTTCATAGCTTTCCCCAACCGGAGACGGGACTCTGTACTGAATGCTCACTGTTACTCCTGTTGTGACTTCACTGTTATTGTAGATAATCACAAATAGTGCATCAGCACATAACTGTGTATGTGCAAAGTGGTTTACAGTTTTTTTCAAACTGATGAGACTCTCAGGAACTGCACCCCACCTCTCTCTCTCTGCCTCTCTCTCTGTGTCTCTGACACATACACATTCTTTCTACACATATAGTGTACACAGATACCCTATATATACTACACAGCCACATACAACATGTCCACCAATTATATCGCTGGCGGGCCATACTCAATAAGAAAAGACTATGACATGATCAAGATGCAGCACTGTAAACACACAAAGAGTCTGTCAGTGAGTCTGATCCCACGCGTAACCATGGTCCAGACTGCTATGAGAAGGAACTCCCCCAGAGCCTTTACTTGGGAGATGATTCGGTTGATGGGGTTGGCAATGAAGACCAAAGGGCCCAAGGAATGGCCAGTAGCAAGTGGGGAAGCCAAGAGAAAAGAATCACAATAAGGAATTTATCAAGTACTGAACAAAATAAAATGAGAATTGAAAAAAGCCCACTGAATTTGCTGGGTCTGAAGCCATTGGTGACTTATTTAAGGAAAGTGATGAGCAGTGTTATATTGTGGTGTCTAAACCATCCAATCTCACATCTATCCACTGAGGGAATCCTGCACAGGTAGCCTCTGGCCTCTTGGAGCATCTACTCTATCTCTGTGATTTCCTACATTTTAAACAATGACCTCTTATAAGAGATGCATTTTCCACTGCAAAACCATGTGTGGGCACACACATACATAAACACTCACACGCACACCCCACTGGAACAAAAGTTTCATTAAGGAACACCTGTATTTGCCAACTGTGATCAACACTTCTTTTCTATTTCATTTAATTCAATTAAAAACCTAATGGTGATGACCAGCTAAAACAATTCCACAGCCACACACGGGGTTTCAAGCACTGTGGGACACACACTGCCCAGGAGATATGGCGCCTGGAGCTCACATGTCCTTCCAGCCCTGGGCCTTTACTGGAGAGGAGCTGGGCATGGGGGCCTCGGTCCTCAGGAGCGGAAGAGGACCTGGAGGGGATTTCAGTTCCAGGAACTCTGGGTATTGGTGAGGGAAGAAAAGGGGGAGAGGGAGAGGAAAATAGGGGTTTGGGTCAGAGGGAAGACCTGGACCTGACAAGGGTTTCCAGGTTCCAATTCTGCAGCTGAGAGGACACGATGAATAGGGATCCCCAAACCCAAGATTCTCTTCCTGTGACAGCTTCTACTTCAGTCCGTCAGTATTAACTGAAGCCAAGGGCAGGACCAGCCAAGGATGGAGTGAGTCCGGAGGAGGGGGCAGGCAAGAGGGCAGGCCTGGGGCCCTGAGTGGCTGAGCAGGCAGGGCATGCCTTCTCTCCTTCCCCGCCCCTCTCTCGCCTTCGCTCTGCCCTCATGAACATTCTGCAGACCTTGCTCTGGTGTGCTTTTCCTGTGTCCCAGCCAAAAGTGGAAGACATGGTAATACTCCAGCGTTCCCCAAGAAGGAGTAGGTCACTCTGCTCCTCCCAGGACCCAACGCCGAGGTAGAGCAAGTGGAGAATGGGGTTGGGCCTTGGAGCTTCTTCCCACTTCTCTAGGTCAGAGGCACATCTTCCTGCTCACTCCCACCCCCTTTCCCAACTCCTCCTCTGCCCAGAGACAAGGTGTGCAAGGCCTGCACTGCGCATTTCGTGGATGCATATTACCTACTAAAGGAGGCCTCTCCTTCCGTCTCCCCAAGGCTATGTCTTGCTCTGCCGAAGTTCAAAAACACTGACGGATGTGGAGACGAAGGACAGCATCCCAGGGTGAGCTTCACAGCCATGCGCTCTGCAGGGGCAACCAATGGCAGTGAGATCTCTGCTCTCTGCCCTTCTCCTGGGAGCTCACACATGCATAGGGGCACATGAGGCTCTGGCATGGAGCCACAGAAGGGCTGTGTGCGCGCTGGGTCCCACACTTCCTATTCTCTTGGATTCTTTTTCTCTGTCCCCACTTCCAGCTGACCTGGCAGTGAACCCAGAGTTGAATCCTTTGGCCATTTTCTAGTTAATATTCTGTCTTGGTATTTCCTTGGCTACTTCTCCTCCTGGTGGAGAAGATGCTGTTGAGAGAAGGGTGAAGTGACGCAGGGCCAGCCTGGGAAAGGACGTTGACAACAAGCAAGGTCCTCTCACTTCCTGCTCTGCTCAGGGCAGAGCTGCTCCCTCCCCACTGTGTACACATGCAAAGTAGAGACTGTTTTCGTCCATATCAAATATAAACTAATTTTTCTGTATCACTGACTGCAAAAAAAATATAATCAAGTCAGTCACAACCTCTCCTCTCTAAATCAGAAGTAGGGGCCCGGCGAAGGTTTCAGTGAGCCGAGGTCATGCCACTGCACTCCCGCCTGGGTGACAGAGCAAGACTCTGTCTCTGCCCCCGCACCACAAAAAAGAAGTAGGGGCCTAGAATTTTTTTATTCTTTAATTTTTCCTCAAAGTAGATAGCCCCCAAAAAATACTCTAGTAAGATTAAAGATTGGTTCCCAAATAGAGGTTAGACATGGTGGAATTTGCTAGTCTTTGCATATATATAAGTAAGGGAACGCTAGAAATGAAACCCTTTGCATACTATTGATTTGATATAAATATCCATTTTGTGGGAAAGCCGTGGTGTTAGGCACAGAGTTTCCCATAAATTTGAGTCACAATACATGAAAGACGCTATTAGCTTCATTTTGCAAGGAAGAAAATGAAGAGACAAAGAGGCTAACAGCCTTGCCCATAAACACAAGCGGCAGGTGGCAGATTCGAGATGTGAATCCCACGTGGCTGCCGGCCCACTCGCTTAGCTACAAAAATATATCCTCTCAGCGTTTAAGGAGCACTAAGGAGCTAAGAAAGGAGCCACTGTTGAGTATTGGTCCTATAATTATTGTCCCAGAATGTTGCTTTGTAAGCATAATATAATGAATTAAATACTGTTGTATCAAAAACAACTAGACACTATCCTTCAGGTACAGAGCATAGAAAAACACACAAACAATAATCTAAATTAACTCCCCAAACCAAAGGGTAAAGCCAGCTTCAGTGAAAGGCTTAAGAATATTGCTTTGTTCATTAAGGAGCATAGGGAAAATGACAGACACTGGCTGTACTGCCTCCTTTTAAGAAAACCTCTTCCCTGCTGCAGACACAGGTCACACAAGTTCAAGCCAGTCGTTGCCGCTGGAGATCATGAGCTCCTTAGGTTTACCATCATCTCCATCAAGCAGCATCTTGGGTGAAAGCAGAAAACTCATTTGATTTTTCTATTTGTCAGCAGTGTTCAGGATTAAATGGGAATAAGCGGGAGGCATTTTATTTGCGGGCAAAGAGAAAACTATCTAGTCTCTGTCTGCCTGTTACCTTTTTGTCTTTATCTTTGCTCTCACCTGGAAACTTTGATGTCAAAAATGCTATCAATTTCCAAACAGTTGTGATAACCAGGCAACGTATACTTAAGGGATTCCATTTATAAGAAATAGGCCTGTGTCCTTCTTCTGGAGAAAAAAAGAAAAGCCCTCTGATTTTACTGGGATTAGACAATCGGCACACAATACGGCTGCTGAGAAACTTTCCTTTCTTACACACAAATGCTGTATAAAACAGCTGCAAACAAAGAGATCAAGTGCCGCTATCTAAAGATATCTTCCCAAGGCCCAAATCCTTTGCCAATGGTGACATGTCCTTTAAAATCTGTTCTGAGGGATAATCTTTTGTCTTATATCATGGATACAAGATAAAACCACACACAGATTTTATTTTTGTTCTTTGCCTCAAAAACATTCCAAGCCACTTTGCTTTCCAATTCATGATACGAGTTTGAAGCATCTGGATTTGATTCAAGGCTCTATTACAAAGTTTTCTTTTTTGTCAATGCTGTTAGGAAACGTCCTGGCTGAACTTTCAGTCATTTTCTATCTTTTTCATTTTTAAATTTTGACTTGAGCTTTGACTAGCCAAAAACCTGTGGGATGTGAGATTACAACAGAGTGCCTCACAGGTAATGGAGCGTACTCAGGATGGGTTTCGTTACCCTTGCAATAGCGACGCTTACACTTAGGCCTTTGCTTCAGGGATAAACACCTTTGAGCATCTTCTCTCATTTTCAAATTTGTTGGAATAATGAACAAGGTTCAGAAAATTCTTTAACTGGATGAGCTCCCAGGTTCCTGAAATTTCCCAAACGTTTATCTCATTCTTCATGTTCTGGCTCCCTTTGACATTCTATCAAGGGGATGGTGTCCATCTCCACCTGGCATGGAGCCAGTGCCCAGCACATCCTAACTGCTCCGTATATACTTGCCAAATACACACCTAGATGAACGTAAATTATTTTTTATAATAACCTTTATTTTATTGTTTACATTATCTATTTTTTTTAATGGTAACATAAAACGTACATACAAAAAAATACCCGGCACAAAGGTGTGGCTGAGCAAAACATCACAAGGGGTATTCCCCATCCGGGTGTGGAGAAAGATCTTTGGTAGAGCTCTCAGAAGTGGTGCCGTGGGACCTTCCCTCCCAAAGACCCCTTCCGCATCCTCATTTCTGTAGTGGTCACTTCCTTGCATTTCTTTATGGTTTAATCAACCAAGGGTGGATTCCTACAAGCTACCGTTAAAGGTTGCCCACTAAAAAGGCTTTTAAAAACTAGACGATATGATTTGGTTTTGTACACCCACCCAGACCTCATGTTGAATGGTAATCCCCAATGTTGGAGGTGGGAGGGTCTGGGTGGGAGACCATTGGATCATGGGGGCAGATATCCCCCTGGCTGTTCCTGTGCTAGTGAGTGAGTTCTCATGAGATCTGGTTGTTTAAATGTGTCTAACACCAGCTGGGCACAGTGGCTCACGCCTGTAATCCCAGCACTTTGGGAGGCCAAGGCAGGTAGATCACAAGGTCAGGAGATTGAGACCATCTTGGCAAACATGGTGAAACCCCATCTCTACTAAAAATACAAAAAAAAAAAAAGAATCAGGAATGGTGGCACTCACCTGTAGTCCCAGCTACACAGGAGGCTGAGGCAGGGGAATCACTTGAACCCGGGAGATGGAGGATGCAGTGAGCTGAGATCGTGCCACTGCACTTTAGCCTGGTGACAGGGCAAGATTCTGTCTAAAAATAAAAAACTGTCTAGTGCCTCCCCTTGCTCTCTCTTCCTCCTGCTCCAGCCGTGTAGGACATACCTTCTTCTCCTTCACCTTCCACCATGATTGTAAGTTTCCTGAGGCCTCCCAGCCACGCTTCTTGTACAGGCTGCAGAACTGTTAGTCAATTAAACTACTTTTCTTCATAAATTACCCAGTCTCAGATAGTTCTTTATTGCAATGTGAGAATGAACTAATACTCTAGACTTGTCCTTCAAGTCTCTTTTATTTACATTACCTTCCACAGCCCTTTATTTACCTTATAATGTATCTGCTACAAATTCTGGATATAGTTTCTGACAGTACCATCTCCTTCAGCACGCATTTTGCGGATTGTACGTTCCTCATGCAGTTCAATTCATTTCTCTACCTTTTGTTTTTCCTCCAGATTGACAGCTGTATCTGGAAACTTGATGAGACTCAGGTTTGATCCCTTTGGCAAGAATATGGGTGCCACCCTATTGTTTTATCAGAGAGCACAAAATATTGAAATTTCATTCATTCTTGGTGGTAGCTGCTGTTTATGGTCAAGGCATATTGACCATACACTTATTCTTTCACAAGGGTTGCAAAAGAATGATATCCTAATTCTATCTTTCTAAAATCTATCTGGAATAATCCTTTTCATTATCTCTCTCTCTTTTGTTTTATTATCTAATGCTACATTTCGCACTTTAAAAGCAAGGACAAGTGCCTGAGTCTTTTCTTGCATTTACCTAGTTTTTAAGACAATAAATTTTTCCCTGTCATCTTCAAAATGCAGCCAGTTGTTAATTTTTAATATCATTATGAACTTATGAATTTAAATCTATCTGTTGGGTTTCAATTCATTATCGTTTTTATACCTTTCAAAGCTCAATTTGTCCAATATTTGGCCAAAGGGGCCTTTTTTTCTTTTTTGAGACGGAGTTTCGCTCTTGTTACCCAGGCTGGAGTGCAATGGCGTTATCTCGGCTCACTGCAACCTCCGCCTCCTGGGTTCAAGCAATTCTCCTGCCTCAGCCTCCCGAGTAGCAGGGACTACAGGCAGGAGCCACCATGCCCAGCTAATTTTTGTATTTTTAGTAGAGATGGGGTTTAACCTTGTTGACCAGGATGGTCTCAATCTCTTGACCTCGTGATCTACCTGCCTCGGCCTCCGAAAGTGCTGGGATTATAGGTGTGAGCCACCACACCCAGCCTCAAAAGGGTCTTTTAAAATAAACTCCTGAGTCTTTTGAAGTGAGTCTACAAATTTTTGATGGCTTCCTTATTATCTGGTATATCAAGATGTTCCAACTCTGTTTCTTTAAATGGTAAATGATAATTCAAGGCCACAGTCTTGACATTAAGGACATTCATTGCTGTCTAGTTAGTCATTATTGTTAGGCCTTTCCAATAGAAAAAGCTAGGAAAAATAGACAGGTAGATAGGTAATTTAATTATCTATTTAAAGATAAAATACTTCTTGAGTACCTACCAATGTTTTCCATTTAAAATTCAAGTCTAAAGCATTCATATTTCACCTCTTCTAATTAAATCTCTGTCTTCATTTTTTAATACCAAGAACCCTGGCTCTCAAAGACACAGATGATAATTTACAGTATCTCCAAAAGATTCAGGCTTTCCAATATTGCACAAATAAGTCTCAGAATAACAGTACTAGTCTACCATCACTGAGTCTGATTGTAAACAATAGGTTAAATGTATGTATATATGCTTATTCTCTCTCCAATTTTTACCTTCTACTTTACCACATTGTCATGTCCTGTAACCATTTCATACTATGCTGTCTCTTTTACCCATTTAGTCTTAGTTCCATCAGTAATTATGCACTTATTTCTTTCTATTTAGAGTAATGCCAATTTGTCTGTAGTCAGTTTGGTTTTCTGAAGTTTGCTTTCTAGGTGATTCTGTAGGAAGAAGTCAGGGAAGAAAATTCCCTAGATTATTAAACGTTGGCAATTGTTTGTCTGAGATTTGTATACTTGAAGGTCAGCTTTGCTAGCTATAAAATTCTTGGCTCACGTTTTTCTTTACCTTGGATATTTTAAACGTGTTCCTCCATTTTCTTCTGGCATAAGATATTGGTGTTTAAAAAAAAAAAAAAAACTGATGATAATCTAATCTGCTTTCCTGTATAAGCCATGTCTTAGTTTACCTAGTTATCAAATTATTATTTTTCTTTTTCTGTAAAATTTAGCAATTTTACTAGTATGTTTTAGTTTAGTTGTTTCAGTTGATATTCCCTGGTTTATAATTAGTTATTTTGATTTGTATCTTCAAATATATATATATATATATATATATTCCATATATATATATATATATTTCCATACATATATATAATTATACTTTAGGTTCTGGGGTACATGTGCAGATCATGCAGAATTGTTGCATGGATACATACGTGGCAATGTGGTTTGCTGTCTCCGTCCCCCCGTTATCTATATCTGGCATTTCTCCCCATGTTGTCCCTCCCCAACCTCCCTACCCCGCACTGTCCCTCCCTTAGTCCCCACCAACAGACCCCAGTATGTGATGCTTCCCTCCGTGTCCATGTGTTCTCATTGTTCAACACCTGCCTATGAGTGAGAACATGTGGTGTTTGGTTTTCTGTTCTTGTGTCAGTTTGCTAAGAATGATGGTTTCCAGATTCATCCATGTCCCTACAAAGGACACAAACTCATCATTTTTATGGTTGCATAGTATTCCATGGTATATATGTGCCATATTTTCCTTGTCCAGCCTATCTTCATTGGGCATTTAGGTTGGTTCCAGGTCTTTGTTATTGTAAACAGTGCTGCTATGAACATACGTGTGCATGTGTCTTTGTAATAGAATGATTTATAATCCTTTGGGTATATACCCAGTAATGGGATTGCTGGGTCAAGTGGAATATTGTTAATTAAAAGTGATTGATTGCAAATTCTAGTCTTTGTCATTGTCTGTTGTTTTGATTTCACACACCAGTCTCCAATCCAGTTGTCTTTATCTGTCTTCAGTGTCTGTCACTTTCATGCTTTTGATTATGTTGTCTTTATAATTTTTTCCTTTTTGCCTTCTTCTTCTCTTAAGGCAATATAACTTGTGTCCATTCAATCTTTTTTTAAGTCTGTATTTCTAAAACTTTTAATTTGTGCTTATATTATTTCTTAAATGTTTTACTTCATTGCTGAAATGTTTGTAATTATGACTTATGTTCTTTTATGTCTCATATCCTTCTTTACACCTTTTATCTCATTCTGAAATCATACTTTACAATTTTGCTCTTTTCTCAGGATGTCTTTTTATCTTGTTTTCATTGTCTACCAAGAGGCTATTCAACTTCTTATTCTCTTTTTTCTTAAAGTACCATTGTATGGAATTTGACCTCCATGCTTTCCTGTTACTTTTTGTAAATTTAATTTTCCTGGATTTTTAGAAGGAGGTTTGCTTCAGATAGCTGTTTTATTATTATCTTGTAAAGGGTGCTCTTTTATGTTGTTTTGCATAGTTTTAAAAAAATATATAGCAGCTTGCTTTTTGACATAACATGTCCCTATTCTTCCCCTCCACTTTAATCCAGACTTTCTCTTTCTTTCTTTTCCATGGTCATTATCTTGCTCGGCTATAATCCTCTAAGCCGGGGGTCCCCAACCCCCATGCCAAGGACTAGTACTGGTCTGTGAAACCATCTCCTCCATGAAACTGGTCCCTGGTGCCAAAAAGGTTGGGGACTGCTCCTCTAAGCAACTTTCCTCAGTTTAGCGCTCTTACCTGGAAGGATGCCCTGGAAGACAAATTTCAGGAGTTAATAGGGTCCACACCCAGCCTTTTCAGACCTTACCACAGACCCCTTGCACGCAGACTCAGAAAAATCCTCCCAGTTTCAGTTGGTCCCTCCAGTTGGTCCCTCCAAACTGGCACGTCTCCCTTGCCCTGTCTGTTGGCTCTTTGGAGGTCCTCGTGTCTACAACCCTGGGGTCCTCATGTCTACATCCCCAGTGCTCTCTGACATTCCTCTTCACATGGGTGCTGGCAACACATGGCCTTGTGGACATTGCTGGCTTGCTCCAGAGACTTACATGTGATCTTTCAGGGGATAGCATATTGCTTTATTTTATTGTAAATGTTGATGGTATTGACTGACTCTTTTTTGGAGGGGGAGAGAAATATAATGGCTGTTTTTATAGAGGGATTCAGGAAGGTACCGAACTATGCTGGCACCACCAACATCATCCTTTAAGAACTCCTGGTGCTCATTTTCCAAGGTCTTCTAATTAGCTCACAGATTTATCTTGCTGCCTGAACCACATTCTGGATTCTTTTAAGGGTGAGGAATTTAACACAAATCTTCTGTTTTATGTTCATTTAGGGTAAGTCTCTTGTGTGTGGCTCAATAAATGTGAATTATTAAATACATGTTAACAGAAATTTAGAGCCTGTAGGAATTTTAAAGGTTAACTAGACTAATGTTTTCAATTTACAGCATTGGAATTTGTATTTTAAATATTTTTTTCAAACATGTCATTTCTTTATTTTTCGGTGTTTTTATTAATGAAGGGTTTAAACAAGTATAATGTGACAAATACATTAGTCCTTTTCAGTTGTCTGATTTTCGAGCATTATTAGAAAAGTTTTCTCCCATCTAAGTGATCAAGAAACAAGTCCTCAAGTAAACCTGCAATATCTGTATGTCTGTCGGCTTATTTTTATGGTTCCTTTTAACATTTAAGTGTTTAATTCAGCTGAAGTTATTCTGGTATTGGCCAAAATAAAGGGAATTTCACTTTATTATTTTTTCCTGCAGATGATAGCCTTTTGCAATTGTTCTAACATGATTTACTAAGCAATCAAAGCATTTTTCGTAAATGACTATAAATGTCATCTTTATCATATACACAAATCTTGTATGTGATAAATATGTTCCTGATTTATTTTTTTCTTATTTTCTAAATTTTTGTCCCTATTCCTTTCTCTTACCTAACAGTGCAGATAGCTTCTCTGAAACATCGCATATGGTGATGACAGTAAACACCATTGCCTGTGGCTGATCTTACCAGGAACACTCCTCACATTTGACTGTTCAGCATGATATGATATTGGATTTTTGAGTCAATACATAGAAATATTTGCATTTTGCTACTATCTACTTACTCCTATTTTGGTAATTATTTTGTTAAATTGGAAATAGATGCTTAATTTAAATAAATAGGTGCTAAATTTTAGCTTCAATAGAGACAAGCTTGTGATTTTTTTTACTGTTTTCATATAAAAATTATAGAATTTCCTAATATTGAATCATCTTTGGGTTCTAAAAGTAGACCACCCTACTTCCTCATAGGGTGTTTATTAAAGTAGAAGTTTGGATTTTATAAAATAACATTTAGTTAGCATCTTCGCATCATTATTCACAAATGAAATTGATCTATAACTTTGATTTCTTTTCCTTTTAATTATCTTTGTGAGAATTATAAACAGAATTGGAAATTCTTTTCTGCACTTTCAAGCAGTTTAGATAGCGTTGAAGTTACCTGAATATTGGAGGATTGCTGGAGCTTCCCCAGTGAACCTCTTTATGCCTGCCGCATTGTGGAAACTAGCAATTAGTCAACTTTCATTATTTCTTGCTCCAATAATTTGTCTGCTTTGTTTATTCTTATCACCTGGGATCAATTTTGTTGGTGTTACTAAATCACTTATTTATCCGGATTCTCAAATTTATGTGCACAGGGTTAAGCAAAATAATCTCTTATAATTCACCTATTTTTTTTATCCTTTCTGCTTCTGTTAAGATTCTTGTTTCTTAACAATCACGTTTAGAATGTTTTCTCTTTTTTTTCCCATTTATTAATTTTATTGCATTTTAGGTTTTGGAGTACTTGTGAAGAACATGCAAAATTGTTGCATAGGTACACACGTGGCAGTGTGATTTGCTGCCTTCCTCCCCATCACCTACATCTGGCATCTCTCCCCTTGCCCTCTCTCCCCAGCTCCCCACCCCCCACCATCCCTTCCCTATTTTCCCCCAACTGACCCTAGTGTGTAGTGCTCCCCTCACTGTGTCCATGTGTTCTCATTGTTCAACACCCACCTATGAGTGAGAACATGCGGTGTTTGATTTTCTGCTCTTCTGTCAGTTTGCTGAGAATGATGGTTCACAAATTTGTATTTTTATTCGTACTTTCTATTGTGTTAGGTGATATTCCTTGTTCTTTTTCAGTTTATTTAGTTGTGTGTTTATTACCTTGGCTTTTACTCTTTTTTATTAAATAAATACTAAGGCTACTAATTATCTTTTGAGTGTTGTTTTTGCTGTGTGGCACAGATTCTGATGAATAGTGTCCTATAGCACTATTTCCCATATGTCATAACACTGTGGTTCTGATTTTATCCTAGGGTTGACATTTTTGTTTTTGGTTTGTTTGATTGTCTGGTAAATATAGGTAATTATGTGCATCATGGTTTGGTTTGTTTTCTATCTTTAAAGTTAATTTTGAGCATAATTATCTTGTGACAGGGCAACAATGAAAATCTGTCACTTGACAGTTCTGAAAAAGGTAATGGCTAAACGCGACTTCCTCTCCTAAGGTCATGGCTCCCTCTCTCTCTTCTTGTCTGTCTTCCTCAGACCTTGTGAGTAAACATTTATACAATTTTTAATTCTAAATCAATAGCACTTTCAAGCAGAGAAACTCCTTTTTTATGAGGCCTTTTTACAAAGTACTGAAAATAATTATTATTTACTAAATATTAACTCCACTAAATTCTGAAGATTTTTCAAATCTTAGTCATGAAATTTTAAATCACCAGTGATAACTGGGGCTTAAACTTAGAATTGGGTCCTGTGCATAAAAACACCAAGCCAGTGATTTTTGTGATGGTAGAACCTGCTTTTTTCAATTGAAGATCATGATTATAGCCGATTATGAGATTTGATAGTATGCATTATATGTGAATTGAAAATAGTGGCAAATTAATTGATCCCATTACAGTTTTTCTTTACTGACATAAACTATTTGACTTGGAAACTAAAATGTGCAATAGTTCCTATTTACCTACACATAGGAGAGAGAAAGTGCTGTTAGGTTATTATAAAAATTTTTATTGACTTAAAATGCATAACTATGTGATGTGGTCACGGAGATTTAGGTCAAATGTGACTAATGCAGAAATGGATCTGAGGGACTCAGGAAGAAACAGAAGGCTCCACAGGCGGGAGTCTGCTGAATATATACCTGCAAGTTTGGCACACTTTTCTTCCAGAAATTTCCTCCTGAGTAAACATTTTTTTCAATAAAATTGATAATTTGAATTAACAGGAAACTAGTGAGGATGGGGTGATTGATGATTTATAGGACATATAAATATATATCTGATATATATATACCTGATGTATATAGCTACACATATATATACATCTATAGACTCCATAATCGCTGTTAGTTCACTAAAATGAAAGGCGGTCATCAGCAGCAGCAGCAGCAGCATCATATTAGCTAATTATTACTGTGGATATTCACTTTATCTACAGATTTCATTTAATTATCACGACAAACCTCCAAGGTAGTTATTGTTATTACCCTAATTTTACAGATGAAGAAATAATAAATATACATTGTACTAAGCACTTTCAACATAGTTGTCATTGCACAAGACAATTTTAAGTGTCAATTATGGAGTATTAAGAAATATATGAGGCTTTCTAATATGCTGTTTTTTTTACATCTGATAAAGCATTCCCTACTGAAAGGATGCAGAAGTTGGACATACAGTCCTTCATCCAATCCATTTTTAACTGTCAGGCCCTTGTTGTTATACTACAGGATGTATCAATTTCAGAAAAACATATTGTTCTGAAATGTTTTCTCCCATCAGTGTTGTAAATTTCTGATGATTCCTGTCAAATTTCCTAACTACTCCCTGTCCTGGGGACCTTCTCATGGCATGACCATTCAACAGTTACACAGAGGCAAACATAAATGAGAATATGAAGTTAATAAGTAAAAATAGAGAAAGAGACATACTGCCATCAGGGGCATTCCTGTCAGGTTGAAGCATTGCAATACCTGGATGGAGGTGTCCATTCCAGTTTGGAATTATGGCCCAGAAAATATGACCAATTTAGTTAAAAGCATGGGAAAATATCCACAGCCAAGCCGATGGAGAGAAGAGAGCACACGAAAGCCATCAAGACAACTCCACCCAATCGCAGCTGGTAATACTGCAATCAAACCTTTCATTTGATTTTATCAAATTTCTCTTCATCTCTGTCTGTGCTCTATCCCTAAGTGTAACCTTACATGGTATTAAAGGGATAATAAATGAAGGTTCTACAATTCTCAAAGGTCAGTTCATCTGTTCTTTCATGTAGCTTATTTCACAGAGACATCACCGTGTCACTCAGGATGCCCTGCAAAGAGTTAAAGGCTGGACTTAGGTGGCAGTGGACCAGGGGTCATCTCTGTGACCTTAAGCCACCATTTAACTTCTCTACCCCTTGGTTTCCCCACCTGCAAACTAAGGAGATTGGGCCAGCTGGTCTCAGAGCCTCTTGCAGCTCTTTAGTTGGATAGAATTTGGTACTGAAATTCACCAAATCCCTGGCATTTTACCAGATGCTTCCTCCAGCACATGCAGTGGTACTAAATACATATGTCCCCTTGGCTTTTGCTCTCAAGAATCCCTGTAAAGTGCTGGTCAGCTGGGCACACGGCTATTACTAAACCGCCCTTCTGACGCACTCATGAATGGAAATAGCAGAATCATCATGCTCTCCCTTTCAAAAATGAGGCGAAACTAGACATGAGCGGAGAGTACTGAGACTGTAAATATTAAATACAATGTCCACCTATTTCCCAGTTGCAGGGACCACTCACAAGGTAGAACCACAGCAGCCCCAGACCTGGCCTCTCGGGCAAGCAGGACTGACCCTCCCACCCAGCTCTCCCTGCTGCTTCTCATCTCTTGGAAACTGTGCATTTCCATCAAGCTGGAGACCTAAACTCTCCTCTCCTCTCTTCTCCTCTCCTCTCCTCTCTTCTCCTCTCCTCTCCTCTCCTCTCCTCTCCTCTCCTCTCCTCTCCTCTCCTCTCCTCTC
>NW_016107329.1:7844317-7901943 GCF_001604975.1 Cebus imitator
TCCCCTCCCCTCCCCTCCCCTCCCCTCTCCTCTCCTCTCCTGATGGTGTCATCAAGTGCCATAATGTACATGTATCTCATTTGCCAGGGATCGCTTAGCAACAGAACCCTGTGTTCTGCCAATTTGCTTTTCATGCTGACAACCTAGATTTCACAGAAGTTGTGTTTTCTAGAAGGCTTTACAGACCGGAAAGGGTGACAAAGGGATGTCTCATTGCAGATGCAGACAGAGACTGGCCCTGGCCGCCCCTGTTTATGATTTCTGGCAATATTTTAGATGCTATAATGGCACAGTATTCAAAAATAATTTATTTTTAATCTCCGGCTATTAATCACAGTAGATTGACGTCAGTTAGCTCATAAAGCGGAGGATATAAAGTGCTGTATTTGTGAAGAAATATCAACTTGATTTTAGCCACAAACATTAAAAGCTAGCATAAATCTAATATATTGCCAATGGGGTGTTCATAGTGCATTAGCAATGTCGGCTCACCTTGCAAAAAAAATGTTATTTTATTGGAGGAACATTTGTTTTGAGAACTTAAACTTGTCCTGCAGGGTAAAGGAGACAGCATAGCGTCTGAGGTGGTTTTATCTTTGTCCTTCCACTTGTTTTCACTCGTGCTATGTGGGGAGAGGAGGCAAATAGTGTGTGATACATTGCAAAGCAGAATAATGTTACCAATGTTTGCACGTAATAAATGCTTCTCATTTCAATGCAGGCCTTATAAAATAATTTAATATGCGTGATTTATTTTAAACAACTATCTAACCAGGGCAATAACAAAGTACACAATGGAGTGTAGAGTCTTGTTCCCTCTAAAGAAGTCACTTCGTCTCATTAATTATTCTCCATATATACTGCAATAACTAATATGGTTAATATATAATAATATAATTAAGGCAATTCATTGGCTGATGACAGTTTAATCTATTTTCCCTCGTATTTCTTCATGAGATTATGTGAGTTTGAATTAATCATAGGTGAGTTGGTGTAAAATTATCCACCAATTTTCCAGAATCTCTCAGCCCGGCCATTGCAGTAAATGAAGTTCCCGCAGGTAAGTTTCCAGACCAATTCCATTTTTCTCACGCTTCTCTTTGAGGTACATGGGGCTAAATTATACAATGGTTTATTTTATGTTTAGACGGTCTGCAGCTTACAGAAATTCATGGACTGGTGGCGGTTTAATAGCAAGCTGATTGGCAAGCTGGGCTTTATTATTTCTTCCAGTGTGTTCTCCGAAAAAGCCCAGCACCCAAATTGTTTCTGCTCATCATCCCTTCAACATTTACTTAAGGGGCATCTATAATGTCGCAAACATTAGACAGATGCAGAAATATGGCAAAGAATCAAGTTCTTCTAGACCTTATATTCCACTTGGCCATGCAGGGGAGGGTGTCACCTCTCCTAACAGTAAATGAGTGCATAATACTCGTTATGTAATATGGTAAATTCAAAGAGTGGCAAAGACTCAGAAGAGGACAATACAGCAGAACACTAACGTGGCCGTGCTCCCGTGGCAAAGGTGCTGCAGCTGGGACTGTCTGTAAGCTTTCAGAATGTGTTTCACAGACACGCTCTTCCTCCCCCGACCCGGTCCTAGGGCCTTTCTTGGAAGCACACATTCATAACTGTAGGCTTCACCTTTACCCTTTGAACTTCCAAAATGGTAACACTAGATACACCATAAAAACATGAGGCACCCTACTCACAGAAGTTGATTTTGTGAGTGTAATATCTTTGTTCTCTTTCTGCCTTTGAAAAAGGATAAAAGACAAAAAGTTTTCTTTCTACGCGTCATGTAAGGAATGCATTGTGGAAGTTAACTAAGCTTCGAGGGCACAGTTGGTTTCAATTATGTCTTCAGCGTTGCAGGTAAAAGTCTCCATTTTACTGTTCCTGTTTTAATAATTAAGCCTTGCTGGGTATTTAGTCCATGCTTTTGGGCTGAAGTAAAGAGAGCTTCACAGGAGGCAGGAGGATGTTCAAAATGAGAAAAACTCCAGTGTGGGCCACCCAGGGCTGCCTTGTTAAAGAACCAGGTGTCTGGGGACCTGTGGAGAGGGCATCACGGGAATTCCTACCAACCTGGGTCTGGATGTGAGGCGGCACCAGGAGCAGTATGCCCTTCCTGGCTTATCTGGTCTAAAATCTCAGGAAATATCAATGTGGATAATTTGAATACATTTTAAAAATAAATGAGGATAAAAATGAAAGACGAGAAAGTGAGAGGGAAAGGAGAAAATATCTCTTGTTCTCTGCCTCTGCCTCTGCCTCTGCCTCTCTCTCTCTCTTTCTCTCTCTCTCTCAAACACACACACACACACGCACGCACACCCTTGACAGCATTCAAGCCATGAAGCATGCTGAAAATGGTTGAAATAATAACCTAAATAAAACCTAGATAAATAAATAATAACCTAGATAAATAAAAACTAGAAATGTTTCCAGTTTTTCAAGTGGGAGCGGGCGGCCTGGTGGTATTAATATTCCCAAGAGATAAAATGGTTCTAATTCTTTAGCTCTTGGAGAGGCACATGTGTGGTTTAGGGTATAGGGTTTGAAGTCACGCAGATCAGGGTTTAAAAGTCAACTTTGATTCTCTTTCACTGTGTCAACCTGGACAACTTAGCTTTGGTGTTTACAAACACAAATCACCAGGAAAGAGGTTTCCACCACACAGGGTCTTTGTGAGCACGTAAGGGAATATTGCACTCACGGTTCCTTCACACGGGGCTTGGTGGAGAGCACCCTCAGTCAGTGACAGCTTCTTTTCTGTCTCTGCATCAGGGAAGTTCAGGCTCAGATCCTGCCCCCTCCAGGTTGGATAACAGCTGCTATGAATTTACCATGGCTGTCCCATGAAAGTCATTTGAACCTAGGAACACAAATACAAATACTAAAATGCAGTCATGGGAATGGGAGCGTCAAGCGTGAGGCCTAATCCATTCTTGTTTGCATTGCACCCGGGGTTGGCTTTCCGTGAGCCTCTGGTCACACTTTTATCAACTGACCAATACACAACCTGGTTTTATGTGTGTGCCTGTTTAAAGACACCTCACTTAGGATATGTTGCTGGCTCTTTAGCAATGGACCACGCCCAACAGCTCCGTCACTCACGCCGTGGCACCCTCATGTCACACGCCTGTTCTCTCTGTGAGATGCATCACAGCCTCCTGGCTCTTCTGAACATTCAGTAGCAATTCAGCACAGTGCACAATGCACAGAGGCTGTTTGAAACAGCAAAATCACCAACAAAAAGCATGAAAATGTGAAGCACACAGCACCACATAGACCCTGGCGAGGATGCAGGTTCACAGTATGGGCTGAAACAGGAAAGCTGAGCCCCTGAGCACTGCAGCCAGGAACGCACAGGCTGGGGGGCTCCAAGTGTTGGCTGCTTTCTTTTTCGCCGTGAAGAACTACAAAAGCATCAAGAGAATTAATTTGGGGGTTTACAAATAAACTTTGGTGAGGAGGCAAATTCACAAATATACAGAATCCAAAAGTAATGAGGATCAACTATACGTAACACTCAATCCATACACTCTTAATAGGCAGAGTTCATAAATGCCCGAGAACAGCCACGCAGCGTGGAAAGAGCTTGTTTCCACCTAAGGCACCAGGAAGACTTGTGGGATGATGGAATCACACTCAGTGTCCTAGTTCTTAGTTAATCTGTTTATTGGTGAAGGAAACAAATTGAAACATTTTTTTAAAAAGCAGTTTCAGCAAGATTTGCCTGATTTCAGTAAAATGTTTCCTCACAAATGGCAAAAGGCACAAAAGTTTTGGATTACTTTGTCCATTATTCTTCAAATATTAATTAATCAGCTACAGCACTTGTAGTCATTTGGGAGTGGTAACAGAAGGAGAAGATAAAATCTCTGCTTTTCTTCAGGTTGCAGTCTAGGATTCCATGTCTCTAGCTACCATATTTAGTATCAGATTTGGGACTCATATGCACTTCTCAAAAGAGTGGCCTCAAGACTTGGTGAGTCAGAGCTGGTGGTTCTGAGAGGCCAGCACAGAGACAGCCATGGAGGAGGCAACAGCAAAGGGCTGGCCGTATGCCCCAGGAGTTCCGTCTGGTCCCATCCATCCTGTGCAGAAGGGCAGTGTGTGCCCATGTGGGAGTTCTGGAAAGCAAGTTGTGAACCTGTCCCGGCCCACAGCTTCAGAGCACCTGCCTCTGCTCAGTAAGTGATGTTTGGAGAGGCCAGCGGAACTGCCCACTGGGGCCAGGCACTGCTGGTTCTCAGACATGTGGTAGGATGCCAGGGCTTCCCTGTTCGGATGCCTCAATGGCTGGGAAACAAGGATGCAAAGGAGATTCGGTGGGGATTTGGGATGGAGAATTGAATTTGATTGGCTTCAACAAAATGCCATGAACCTCTGCTATACGTGGACAGGAGGCGCAGGTGCTGGAAACAGAACTGTGAACAGGATGACTCCATTCCTGCCTGCAGGGAGCTTTCGATTGACATAGGTTCAGATCGTCTATTAAGAATCATAAGTTAGGTAAGGGAGGACACTGGAAGTCCAGAACACAGTGGGTCGGCTGGAAGTCGAGTCTGGAATGATGTCTCTGAAATGAACTTTAAGTAAAAAAAAATTAATAAATTGAAGAAAGAGTGGCTCTAGGCCAGGAAAAATCAGCAGAAGCTACATAGGCCTCAAGCGAAGAAACCATGAGCTTCTGGCATGGAGGATAGCAGCTGGTAAGGTGCTCTGTACTTTGGAAGAACGAGAAAGGTCATATTTCACTTTTTAATTGTTTCGCTTGCTCTACAATCTACATTTAGGATCATCGTGAGTTTGAGTTCTCAAATCCCTGTAGATAAAATTGTTCCAAACAGATCTCAGAGAGCAGGGAAGCAGGAAGACAGTGCATTTGGGAAAGAAAGTCTGCTCTATTGGATTCACGTTGCTGTTATGGAAATCAGTAACATTTATAAAGTGGAATGAGGTATTAACGTTCAGAACTTCAGCGACTGAAAAAATTAAAGGTGAATCATTCAAGCTTTCTTAATTGTCATCTAAAATAATGCATTGAGGCTTTCCTATTCACAGTGTGATCAGTTGCTCATCTCCAATAAGAGAAAAAGTCCAGTTGTCTTCCCAAGGCCTCATAGACACACGTCACCTCTGCAGGACTTTTTACATAAGCATTGAAGAAGGCAGTTGGAGGAAACAGAGCCCCTGGAGGTGGTGTTCTCAGACTGATTCACCAGGTCAAGTCAGCGCCTGCACACAGCAGCACAGTTTGTGAACAGACGCAGGATGGGGATGGGAAGAAGCAACGCCTCGAAGCCTGGCAGCACCAGGCAGATAACTCTCCATCCTCCTAGGCAAGCGGTCACCAGGGGCAGGGGAGTGGGGGTGTGAGCTGTGAACTGTCAGACAGAAGCAGAGACAGCTGCAAGGCAGGGAAGACTGGACTCGCCCTGATTATCCCCAGTAACCGTCTGACAAAAAAGATTTGACCTGGACTTGTGTTGGGGGAAAATCAAAGTCTTTGTTTTTAGAAAAAGAAGGTTCATGGATATGTTAGGATCAAAGGAAAGTAAACAGCATCGTCATTGGAGGCCACATATCACCAGATAGGAGGAGACTACTACTATTGATAATTTTAAGCATATTAATATTAAGAACAATACGTAACATGTATGTGCAATAAACGTATGGAGGAGTCAATGACATGTTAATGAATTGTGTTTCTTTTCCATGTACTTATCTTTTTAGTTTTGTTCCTTTTTTATAACAGAATTTCAGAAATTACATCAATTATTTTATTTGGATACAGACCATTATTGGGAATATTATGTACAAAGACATATATTCTTACAGATATGAAAGTGACAAAATACCTTATGAGTTTTCAGTGATGATCAATATGAAATGTGGACCTTTTCTTTAAAATTATGCATTCAATCCCAAATTGTTTTTGAAGATTCCAAATTTGGAGTCCTAATTGTTCTCCATATAGGCCTGTGACCATAAGTTATAGGCAATACATATAAGTAAAAATGAGATATCAATGTTTGTCTATCAAAATGGCAAAATGAAAAAATATGAAACCAATATTGGTGAGGGTCAACATTGAAACAGCTATTAACAGTGAAGAGACTTTATGAAGGGTATTTTCGCAGTCAGTATTAAAATACTAGAAATTGGTGCACATCATATGCAGAAATCATATTTCTAGAAAATTTTCTTAATAAAATAAACCGGGATCTGTACAAAGATTTATCTACTATGGTAATCGGAGCAGTTCTCTTTATAACACTGAAAAACTAGAAATAATTTAAATATCCAAGAATTATGACATACCTATAAACTGTCATTATATCATATTGTGTTTAATAACATAGAAAAATGTAGACTATTATAAAGAAAAAAAGTAAGAAAATGAGATATCTGTTATATAGAGAACATATATCTGCATGCACATATAGAAAAAGAAAATAAATATATGTTTTAAGTGCTTAAAACCTTTATTATAAAAAATTTGTAATATATGTGAAGTGGACATGATAGTATAATGAACTCAAATGCACCCATTTACTTGGCTTTAGTAAATCTCAACTCATTGTCAATCTTGTTCCGTTTATATCCCTGTCTATACTCACCCATCCCCACTGCCATCAGAAAATTATTTTGAAGTCTTCATATCACTTCATTTATAACTATTTTATTAAAATGGCTAAAAGGTAATGACTTTAAAAAATCAAGTCATCACAATGTAATTATCACAGTCCAAAAAATCAAAATATTAATTTCTTATTTTATTAAATATCAGTCCATGCCTAAATGTTCTTATCTGTCTATCTATCTATCTATCTATCTATCTATCTATCTATCTATCTGCCTACTTACCTGCCTACCAACCTGTCTACCTGTGTTGGTTTTCTTAAAACAGAATTTAAAATAAAACAGATATTGGAACATTTGATTATATATTCTAAGGCTCTTTTAAATTTTAGATAACCTGCCTCCCCCTCTTTTGTTTTGCAATTTATTGTTGGAAGAATTTTGCTGATTGCACTTATATGGTAATGTTTAACATGTTTTTTTCTGCCACTTAAATTTCCTAAAAGCTGACATTAACTGTGATGTTAACTAATCCATTATTTCTAAGATGGTAAGATGGTGATATTCTAATTCTATCCTTATTTTTTTCATTGCTAAGCAAGAAAACTTTTATAAAATGAAACTTTACCTTATCAACTCTCATTACATTGTATCCCTTTAGGAAAGGCAGAACAAATGCTTGAGCCTTTCCCTTTTCTTCTTTCTTCTTCTTCTCTTCCCCTTCTTCTTCTTCTCTTCTTCTTCTTCCTCCTCCTCCTCCTCTTCCTCCTCCTTCTTCTTCTTCTTCTTCGTCTTCGTCTTCGTCTTCTTCTTCTTCTTCTTCCTCTTCTTTTTTCTTCTTCTTCACGCAGTGGTGTGATCTCAGCTCACTGTAACCTGCACCTCCTGGCTTCAAGTGATTCTCCTGCCTCAGCCTCCCGAGTTGTGGGGATTACAGGTGCCCACCACAACGCCCAGCTTATTTTTCATATTTTTAGCAGAGATGGGGTTTTGCCATGTTGGGCAGGCTGGTGTCGATCTCCTGACCTCAGGTAATCTGCGTGCTTCAGCCTCCCAAAGTGCTGGAGTTAGAGGCATGCACCACTGCACCAGGCCTCTTTCCCTTTCTTTACCAGTTACCAAATAATTAGTTTTCCTCTCACATCTTCCCAAAGAACAAGAGGACAAATGAGATATTCTTTTGTTTTTCAATATCATCATGAACCAATGGATTTAAATGAATCTTATGTATTTCAGTGCAGTTACTATTGTTGATGTTCATATTGTCCATTGGCCAAGGGGGATTTATTCAAGTTGACTTGAGTCTTTCTGACATTACTCCAGTAATCTCAGATAGTTCTCAGGCTGTGGGGAAGCCTTAAGTGGCCCAACAGGTGGGAAGGAAGGAGAAAAGCAAGGAGAAAAGGAAGGAAAGAAAGAGGAGGGAAAAGCAATACAGAAGAAAGAAAAATAAAAAATAAATTTGCTACTTTTTGATTCAGCTTCAATTTGTGTCCCTCTAATGGCACTGATGCATACACACTCCCTACTAAATGCACAACCACTGGTGACTGTAAACCCATACCTCAGAGTTTCAAACAAAAAGAGATGCAGCACCTCAGGGAAGCTTGAAGCGTTTTTATCCGCATCTCAGATATTTAAACCAAAGCTGAGCACTCTTTCCCCAGTAAAACATCCGTGAAGCTGTGATGGTGTCTCAGAACCCGATCACAGAGATTAGAGATGCTTCCCAGCTGTGACCCACAGCGTAGTTTTTCATCTTCACTGAGATGATTAGGGCATGTGCCTAGATTATCATTTTTCATTTCATTTCTCATTTTTAATAAAGCTAGGTATAGTCTACTACCTTTGAAGGAAAACAAGACTTAGAAGACTGGAGTAATGGTTTGCTTGTGTTTGTGATAACTTTGCTTTACAGAGCTGAACTTTGCACAAGGTTTATGCAATGGGTACCCTGTACTATTGCAGCCAGATCCCAGGACAACACTCTTGAATGACAGCTGTTTCTTAGCACAGGTTTAAATAAGTAATTCTGCTGCTAAGTACATCATGTCCCAATATGCAGTGTGGAAAAACCAGTCCTTTCTACCTACACAGGATTTTCAGGGCAGACAGCATCCTTGATAAATGCAACATTATGCCCATATTTTGAGCTTCTCATAGCTCATATTCCAGTTATTTAGAATTTATTGGGCCCTTTTATGTGTTCAACACCATTAAAATCAAAGTCCAGCACAAAAGAATGGCAACAAGAAAGGGGCACAAACCGGGGGTAAATAGTAAATATTTGTATCTAGGAGAGCCCTTTATACACTCCCTAGCAACACCCAGCATCGTTCAGGAAGTTTTTTTTTTACTTCTGGTTCTGAACCATTGGTGATTGTTTTCCAAGGTTCTGATCATTGGCTGTGGAAGTGGCTGAAATCCTGCCTTTGCCTGGAGAAAGAAGAGGACTGAAGACAGTGATTGAAAGGACTCTGGGTTGGTACACACTGTGCAGAGGTGGAGAGAATGAGACCCTCGTGTGCATTCCTGAGCTCCCACCTGACCTCTCTGCATTCTGAGGAGCCGACCTAAGGCCAGTGTATGCCGGAATATCACCTGAGAGCTTTATCAGTCTATTAGTGTAAATACTTCAGAGGTAACTTAGTAAGCCTGCACTTCTATTGTCATAACCTCTTCCCTAATGAAAAGGTAGTTTAGGCAATCCTGGTTGAAACCATGCCTCTCCATCTTCTATTTTTAAAACTAATGCATGGACTAATTCTGAGTCATTTCCTGGACCTGGACTCTAAAGATCTTTATTGCTTTTGAGTAAAGATGCTTTCTTTCCACCACTACACAAGCACTCATTAATAACTACAATATTCTGGAACACCGTTTCTGAACCACTCACTTTGTCTTTCTTTAATCTTCCATTATTCTCATAAAAGAGAGGTAAAAATTATTTCATTTCCAAATGAACACCTGTAACATATTTCCAAGCATCTTGTAAGATCTGGAAAGAGATAGTAGTATAATAATTAGCATTGCAAAAATTTCTGTTCTCATTTCTATTTATTAAGCAAATGTTCTTGGAAAGGTTCTTAAATTATAATTTATATATTACATATACATACATATTCTTAGAATTTCACTCAGATTTTTCTGCATAATTTTAATGCCTTAAAATGCTTGCATTTGCATTTAGCTACTCTTCTGAAGATTAATAGAACCAGCAAAAGTAATCACATTATGAAAACTTAAATATAGAATTTTGAACATGCATGCCCCTTTTTTCCTTTTTATTTTTCTCAACTATGATTTGGCCTGGAATCTCAAAGATTTGAGGAAGCAAAAAATCCAAATGACAAAACATCTTAGTTTTTTATCTCTTTTATTTATTTATTTATTTTTTTTTTGTATTATACTTTAGGTTCTGGGGTACATGTGCAGATCACGCAAGATTGTTGCATAGGTACGTACATGGGAAGGTGGTTTGCTGCCTTCCTCACCCCGTTATCTATATCTGGTATTTCTCCCCACGTTATCCCTCTCCACCCTCCCCACCTCCCACTGTCCCTTCCCTAGTCCCCGAACTAACCCCAGTGTGTGATACTCCCCTCCCTGTGTCCATGTGTTCTAATTGTTCAACACCCACCTATGAGTGATACCATGCAGTGTTTGATTTTCTGTTCTTGTGTCGGTTTGAGAATGGTTTCCAGATCCATCCACGTCCCTAGGAAGGACACGAACTCACAGTTTTTTATGGCTGTGTAGTATTCCATGGTGTATGTGTGCCACATTTTCTTTATCTGATCTATTGTTTCCTCTTTGACTCTTTAAGAATATAAACTCAATTCCAGGCCCTTGGTTTATGCATATTACTTGTGATGATTCTTAAAGGGCAGCCCTTGCTGGGCTACCTAGGAGAAAAAAAGTGACAACTGTCTGCTGGGCCCCTTCTGAAAAGAGGAGCAAGAACCCCCTGCTTCCCAAAGGATGCCCCTAACCCCAGGTGGGCCCAGCCTCTAGAGAGGCAGTGAACTCTTTAGTACCCAAGAGAGGCAGCCATGTTTGTTTACTGGCCAGCTGAAACCTAGCAAGATATATCTTCTTTTCTTAACCTTTGGTGAAAATCTCTCTAAAATGTATCCTATCTTAAGCAAANAAAAAAAAAAAAAAAAAAAAAAAAAAAAAAAAAAAAAAAAAAAAAAAAAAAAAAAAGTCATGAATATGATTCAGTTTCTTGCTTAATGTTGAATATTCATATAATAACCATAATTATTCTGACCCTCAAATATAGACCAGTGTTTTTTCAAAGTGTGATTCCTGGAACAACTATGTTGGCAAAGCTTGGAGAAATGGTTCAGAGTTAGACCACAGAACCAACAAATGAGAATTTAAAGGCTTAAGAACTGGAAAACTGCATTTTAACAAATTTTAATAATTCTGATATTCACTGTACAAGTGGCTGCATATTAATTATACCACAGGGAAGCTACAGCATGAAAAAAAGCTACGGTACAATGTTTATGAGCCTGAATTGAAACAATTGCAATGCCAGCATGTAAGGCGAGTATTGTGTCTGGGAACCCATCTCTCATCACTGGAGACAAGTAGTGTAGTGATGGTTTAATCCTTTCTTGTTTTAAAACCAAAGTGGATAAAACCCTAGTGATTTATTCTCTTGACTGGCTCATTATAGATTTTCTCTAGCATGGTGGCTGGCACGATACATTCACTGATATATATTTTCTTCAACCCTTAATTTCCCTCTCAACTGAAAACAAAGAAGCTAGGCGCAAAAGAGGTAGGAAAGTAATGGTTCCCTCTTTGTCCAGGGGACCAGTTCTCTTGCCTGAAGGGTAAATGCATTTGCACATGCAGCCGGAAGTGGCATGTGGCATGCGTAGCACCAAGAGCAAGGTTGGCCAATGGACTCTCCAGCTTCCCTTAATCCACGTCTTCCCGCATCACTGCAACCTGGCTCCAGAATAGACCCCGTTAATATCACTGCCACACGGAGCACTGGGTGCAACAGGAATGCTTCCGTTCTCTAATTTCTTCACCCAGTAACAGCATTTAACCCTGGGGACCACAACTTCCTTCTCAAAGCATGTTCTTCCCTTTGTTCTCCATGACACCACCTTCTTCTGGTTTTCCTTCTTGTTCTGTTCTTTTCTTTTTTTTTTTTAATATACTTTAAGTTCTGAGGTACTTGTGCAGATTGTGCAGGATTTTTACACAGGCATACACATGCCATGGTAGTTTGCTGCATCCATCCCCTCATGATCTAAATCAGGCATTTTTCCTAATGTTATCCCTCCCCAATTCTCCCACCCCCTGCTATCCCTCCCCTACCCCCCAACCCACAACAGGCCCTGGTGTGTGATGTTCCCCTCCCTGTGTCCATGTGTCCTCACTGTTCAACACCTACTTTTGAGTGATAACTCAGTCTTCTATACAAACTCTAAGTGTTGGAATTCCTCAAAAGTTAATCCTAAACTCTTTCCTCTGCTTTCTCTGTATTTTTGTCAACTGAAATTTTCAACTATGAGGCCAGGCATGGTGGTTCATGCCTGTAATCCCAGCACTTTGGGAGGTCGAGGTGGGCAGATCATATGAGGCCAAGAGTTCGAGACGAGCCTGGCCAACATGGCAAAACCCTGTCTCTACTAAAAATGAAAAAGTTAGCCGGGCCTGGTGGTGCTAGCTACTTGGGAGGCAGAGGCACAAGAATAACTTGAACCCGGGAAGTAGAGGTTGCAGGGAGCTAAGACTATGCCACTGCACTCAGCCTGGGCAACAGAGTGAGACTGCCTAAGAAAGAAAACAAAAAGAAAAGGCAGAAATGTTCAGCTATGCACAGAGGACCAAATTCATATCTTGAACACAGAACTCATTTCTGAGCTCCAGTCTTGTTTTTCCTATTCAAAATCTCTCCCTGGCTTAGGCTCTTATGATATTTATGACCTCATAAAAAGAAGAGACATAAGATATCATTCTGTTCACTCCACGAGGATATGGAAAGAAGGCAACCACCAGCAAATGAACAAGCAGACCCTCACCAGACAACAGTAAATCTGTTGGCATTTTGATCTGGACATCTCAGCCTCTAGAACTGTAAGAAATAAATGTTTGTTGTATTAAAAAACAAACAAACAAACAAAAATCTACATTTGAGTGTCTCAGAGGCAGATCATGCTGAATGGAGTTTTATTTTCTCTTCACCCCGAATTTGGCCTTTCTCCATATCTTCTGTTTGTGAATGGCCGCTCTATCTGGCCGATAGCCCAGCTTTGATTTCTTTGTTTCCCTGACATCGCATGTTAATCATCAAGCTCTGTCCTTTCCTTCGTAACCCTCAGCATCCCTCCATGTATCTCCAACTCCACCACCGCCCTTGCCTAAGCTACAGTCATCTCTCTCCTGGGCTGATGCAAAGGTCGCATAGATGTCCCATGTAACCTCGCTCTGTTCTATTCTTTACACCACAGTCAGAAAGAGTCTTAGATAATGGCTCTCTTGGCTTTGTCATTCCTTTTTAAAGCCCTTCAATGACCTTCTCCATTCAAGTGCATTCCTCCCGAGGGCTCTGGGCCTGGTTGACTGAGCTCTGTGACGTCTCAGCCTCCCTCTGAGCTTCTCCCTGCATCCTCACTGGACACCAGCTCCTCAGTAGGACAGGATCCCTCCCGTGTGGGGCCTGTGGACTTACTTGCTGTTGCCCCAACCAGGCCTGTCTTCTCTTCCTTTCTGTGACTGGCTGACTCTTCACGTGTCTTTAAACTCAGATCACATGGTGTTTCCACAAGCAGGCTTCTCATCATCAGAAAAGCCTGCATCCCATAACAGACTCTTCTACAGCGCCGCAGAGCCACAGGCCCTTCTTATCACAGGTTGCAAATTTGCATTTATTTGTTTAATTTTTGGATGAACATTACCTTTCTCAGGACACTGGAAGCTCCTCAAGGATAAGGACCAAGACTCTTTTGCCCTAAATTGGGATCGTTGCAAACCAAGCCTGTGCTGGCTGGTGCTGAGCAGACTCATGGCGCAGAAGACAAAGGCAGGGACCTACAGCTCGGAGCCTATGCTCGTGGTCAGCTGCATCCCTGTGGACCGGCCGTGCCTGCCTGCCTTCCTCACATCCCTCCACACTGGCTCACAGGGAGGCCCTAAGTCAGCTAGATCATCTCCCTTCACTCAAAGGTGTGCAGGGGGAGAGGTGAGGGCCAGGGAGCCAGGAAGCACAGGTATGAAGGCTGACTCACTGCAACCAAGAAGCCACCTGTAACGTGGATTGCCCAGTAGTTACCACTGTTACCATTGTTGTTAATATTGTTACAGGTAATAATAATTACCATGCCAAAAACTGTAAGCATCTTACATCTCTCTGTTCCTGAATGACATCAGCCCATGATTTTCAGTTTTCATACTTTGTTTGATTTTAATATTGAGGTTGTGTGAGCCTCAAAGAATAACTAGGGGAGTTTTCTCTCGCTTTTTCTATTCTAAGAAGAGTTTGTATCAGTTTTAAAATTGTGTTCTTCTTAAAGATTTGGCAGAATTCACCTGTAAAACTGTATGAGTCTGGTGCTCTCTTTGTGGCAGGATTTTAAAATATTCATTCAGTTTGTTTAATACAAGATTATTCAGGCTTTCTAATTTAAATACAGCTAATCTCAGATTTTTTGAAGCTAGTTTTGGCATATTTCTAGGAATTTGTTTAAAATTTTAAAATTCTTGGAAATCTACCTGTGATCTCCAAATATTGAGTATTTGTGACCCCTGCCTACATCCGTTTCTTGGTCAGAGGTTTATTTTTGGTCTTTTCAAAGAAGCAGTTTGGGCACTGTTGACCCTCTCTGTTGCATCTCTGTTTGTTATTATCTCCTTTTTTCTACTTTCTGGGCTTCCACTGTTACGCTTTTTCTAACTTCTGAAATGAAAAGATTAACCTGATAGTATTGTATTAATTTTCTCTCTTCACATAACCTTCTACACTTCTCTTTAGGCCTTACTTGAACTGTCCCTCAAATATATTTTGATGTGGAATTTTTATTGTTGCTGAGGTGCACTCTTTTCGTTTGCATTTTGAATTTTTTTTAATTGATAATTGGCATAGGAATTAGAAAGTTATAAAATGTCAGAATATGTGCATTTTAAAAAGTTGTCTGTCTCTTACTGATTTACAGCTTGATTGCTGTAATCAGAGAACATGGCCTGCTTTAACGTAATCTTTGAAATTCACTTAGACTTCTTTTGTGGCACGGCACATGATATTTGTGTAAATGTTCTTTGTAGTAATGAAAATAATGGTTCTCAAATTGTTAAATTGTTAAGCAGTTTTCATTATATGCCCATTAAATCCAGCTTGTTAATTGTGTGATTCAAATATTTCTATCAGTACTAAATATTTTCTGCCTGACCTATTGCTTTCTAACCAAGTTATATGAATATGTTCAAGTCTATTAATAAATTTGCCTATATCACCATGTAATTCTGTCAGTTTTTCTTATATTTTGTGGCTATTTTATTACATCCATAAATATTTAGGTCTTTATAACCTCATGGGCAATTTAAACTTAAATAAAAATGTAATGACCCTCTTCATCTGTAATAATGGCTTTTGCCTTTTAGGTTTTTCCTCTGATATTAATATTGCTATGCCAGATTTCTTTGAGTTGTTATCTGCCTGGCATACATTTTTCAATTAATTACCTAAGTATTCTATTTCTATGTTCTTAAGCTTTAGGCATATCTCTTTCAAGAAGCATATAATTTGGGCCAGGCGCAGTGGCTCACACCTGTAATCCCAGCACTTAGGGAGGCCGAGGCAGGTCGATTCACCTGAGGTGAGGAGTTAGAGACCAGCCTTACCAACATATTGAAACCCTGCCTCTACTAAAAAGGAAAAATACAAAATACAAATAAAATACAAAATTAGCCAGGGATGGTGGTGCATGCCTGTAATCCCAGCTACTTGGGAGGCTGGGTGAGGCAGGAGAGTCACTTGAACCAGGGAGGTGGAGGTTGTAGTGAGCCGAGATCATGCCATTGCATTCTAGCCTGGGCAACAAGCAAAACTACGTCTCAAAACAAAACAAACAAAAAAAGCATATAATTTCATTTTTTATTTCTCATCTGGAAATCTTTGTCTTTTACCTAATCCATTCCTTGGGATGACTCGTGCATTTGGATTTATTTCCACCATCTCATTTTTTTGCTTTCTATTTTTCTGTTTTCTGTATCATGCTTACTTTTTATTTCTTGCATTTACTTACTGTATTGACTCTCCCTATATATATCCCATTAAAATAATAAATCTAAAGTGAATTTAACATATCCACCCTATACATGAATAGAACAAAGCATGTTCTTTTATCATCCTCCATCTGACTAACTGCTATCGTTGTCCATATAATCTCATATTTTTAATTTTAGCCCCAGAAATTAGACATTTCCATTATTGTTGTATAAGTCAATGTTGGTTTGGACTTCCCCATTTGCTCTCAGTTCCCTCAATTACCATATCTTCTCCTGGGATGCGTTGCATTCTTTCTGAAGTTTATCTTGCCAAAGTTTCTCTAGGTACGACTAGGGTTGTAAGTGCCTTCAGTTTTTGCTGTTCTGAAAAGTATTATTATTCTGCTCTTGAGCCTGAGAGATCTCTTTATCATGTACAGAAGTTTGGATTGCATTTGTTTTTCTAATTTTTTAAAGATACCTTTCTACTTTCTTCTGGTGTGTGTCTTTAGTTTCCTTTATTCTCATCAGTGCTGAAAACTTGTCACTTATATCTTCCTTGTCAGTTACATTATTTCCATTTTCTTGGCCATTTTTATTTGGTATTTAATCTTTACAGAGTCTGAAGTCTTCAAGAATGGAAATAAGTTGCCTGCGGCTTCCACTTATTTTCAGTGACTTTTTTCATTTCATGGTAATGTGTGTGTGTGTGCACGGGTGTGCATGTGTACATGCACATGCACTAATATTTAGCCAAATATAATATGTGAGGATCCCTAGGAACCAAGATTCAGGATGATTTTCTCCAGAGATTTGCCTGAAAATATAATGGGTGCTGTCTGCCTTGAAATGTTTAACACCTCAGCCTGGGGGGCTCCTTGAGCGTGAGGGGGTGCACATTTGGACTCCAGGTGCATGAGACCAAGCTTTGCTCCTGTATTCTCAAAGAGATGATATTTTTTTCCATTTGGAAAAAGGACAGAGCTCAAGATATTCTTCTTTGGTTCTCCTGCAGGCCGTCAGATTTTTTTTCACCCACCATTTCTCTGAAGCTAGAGTTCCTCCAATTGTCCTGGCTTTGTGTAGGAGGTTTTAATTCAACTATGCAAATTTGCAAGCAGATTCAGAACCCAATCTCTCATTCCCCTAAGTGGCCACAATAATTCCCAAAACTGTGTTGCCAGTTTTGACTTTTGCATGCAAATTTTGGTGCATTGGCTTCTATGATTGCCTTCACCCAGCTCTGGTTTTATTTTACTCATATTTTTTCCAGCTTTTAAAGAGTTCTGGGGTGTGTGTGTGTGTGTGTGTGTGTGTTGAGCAATAGGTATTTTAAAATAACTTACCCAGCATGAAGCCATTTCAGAAAACCTGATCTACCCCTCTTCCATCAGCAGATTTCCTAGAAAAGCTCTGTTCTTCTATAAAAGGGGTTTTTTGACTATTGAATTTCCTTAAATGTATAGCTGATGTTCTTCTATAAAATGACTGAAGCAGAGTTGGTGCTAGATATAAGAGAATGTGTGTGTTTTAAGGCAGAGATTGGGTTAAAATAATTGCTAAGACTTCTTTTAGCTTTAGTATCCTCTCTTTCTTTCTCACCAGTGAAGAGAGTTGGATGAGTCATGTAGCACAGTGCTATTACTGGTCTATCAAGGACTCTCTTGTTTTATTTCATTTCATTATTTTTCTCTTCATTGTCCATCACTGACCCAATCCTTTCCTTGCCAAAGTATCAACCCAAGTGTGTTTAGTAACAGTCCTTGGATAAGAATTTATCCTTGAAATATACACCATGTATGTGTGATCTTAAGCCACACGCTTTTGTGCTACAGATCCTGTTTTCCCACCCAACACTGTTGTCAGGATCTCTCTATGTTGCTAAATTGTGCTTCTCACTGTGGCACAGAATTCCACAATGTGTTTTCACTACGTGGCACCTACGTGTTCACCTAGCGATGGACCCCTAGGTTTCTTCTAACTCTCTCCTCCCGCAAATAATACTGTGTATATCGCTTGTGAACTGGATGTCTATCTGATTCCCAGAATAGATGCATGCTTGCCTTTAATAAATGCCATAGAATGCTCTGCAGGGTGAATGTGTCTGATTCCTAATCCTACAAAGAATAAGAGTACCGTTTTCAATTTCACAGCTATTTGAAGTAAGATGATCCAAAGTTGGACCAAGCAGCGGCAGTAGGAGTGGTGAGAAAAAGATTATGGGTATAATTTGAAAGTAGGTTCCAAAGGATTTTCTGGTGAAATCAATATGGGATATGAGATAAAGGAGTGAAGGAAATACCAAGTACCTGGCACTGAGTAACTGGGATTCTCATCAACCGAGATGAGGGCTGCACAAGGTCCAGCTTTTGGGAGTGAGAAAAAAGATCAAGAGTTGTCTTGAATAAGTTAAGTTTAGGTGTCTAATTAGAGATCCACATGGAAATATGGAATAGGCAATGGGATATATAGTCTGAACTTTATGAGAGATACCTATGCTAGAGACAGCAATTCAGGAATCAGTTGCATACAGATGGTGTTTAGAACACAATACTAGGTGAAATCCCATAGGAAAAGTACGCAGCCAGGGAAGAAAAAGAGGGGCAAATCCTAAGCCCTTGACTATTCCAAGTTCGTGAGGCTGGAGACAAGGGGGAATATTCTCCTAGGAACAACCAATGACATGGAAGGGAAATCCGTGGAGCCCAGAGTCCCAGAAGGCAAAAGAAGAAGCTGTATCAATGAGTGAAGAGGGGTATGCTTTGCCAAACACGTTCGAAAGGTCAGATACAAGAATGATAATTAAAAGCCAGAATTATTGAGGAAAACACCATCAGTGACTTGGGGAAGGGAGATGGAGAGGTGTGACAATCATCTATTTTGGATTGGGTTTGAAGAAGAAAGAGTGAACACAAACAACAGTTTTGAATAGCTTTACTTGTAGAGGGAAGCAGAGAATTATATGGGGGCAGTAGCAAGGTAGAGACAGATCACAGTTTGGGACTTTTTTAAGATAGGAAAGGTCATAATGTAAAGATGTCATCATGGAAGTGATCCGGAACAGAGAAAACTGATGAGGTCGGAGGGAAGAAAGAATTTTTAGTCCAGTATCGTGGAGTAGGTAACAGGGCCTGGATTCTGCGAAAGTGGAGATGTTCGCCCTAGATGGTGGTACAGGCAGTCCCCCTCTGCTAGTGGGAGGGAAGGCGCAGCATTCCATTCCTGAAGCTTAGATGTAGGTAGCGGCAATTAACTAAATCTGCAATGATCAAAGCATCCCCAAGAGAACTCTTGCAGAAAGATACGATGTCCTTAAAACCAACTTGTACTGCCCCTCATTTTAGTGCCTCAAACATTTCACCTAAACATTTCAAACTTTTGTGATTGGAATGAGACAAACAGGGCCTTTGACTTAATTACACTCTTTAAAAGCATCTTCACTCATCTCTGCCTAATATTATCTTCTGTGTGTGAAAATGGATCCACCTTGCACAGAAATATACCAAGTTGTAATGACCACAATGACCACAATTACAGGCAGTCAGAACAGCAGCGCACCAACACCGGAGCCAAAATCATATCCGATTTTCAAATGGTGTTAGAGTTGGTTGCTACCACCCATACTCCATCTTGCCTGGCAGGGCTAGAGGAAAAAGGCAAATGTTCCTCGTATTTGAAAATTCAATGACATTTTATTTCCATGTTACATTTGCATTTTTCAAATCTACGTTTTCTTTTTAATTAGCATCTTGAATTATACCTCTGCTGATTATATTTATACCCACTTCTGTGTTCCTTTTTCTTTCCTTTTTCCCTCTCTTCCTGCCTTTCTTACTGCTGTCCTGCCTTCCTTTCTGCATCTTTTCAGGTATGTCTTCTTCATGTATTTTTAAATTTAGTGACATATGGTTGGATTTTGCTTTTTTGGATATGTAGTCTGAGAGTTTTTTAATATTTTAAGCCACTCCCATTGATTTTTTTAAAGGAATAACACCAATGTGTCAATCATTTTGTCTTTGTTCCTGTTTTTGTACTCTTTTTTCTTTTTCATTCCTGACTTTCTTTGTGCCGTTCACCATTTTTCTAACACCTGCCCCTTACAGGCATAGTCGAATTTTTTCCCTTCCACAAATGTGGCCCAGTCCCTCCAGTTATCTGTCTGGCAACCTTCTCATCTGTCTATTGTCACTGCCTTCACTTGGCTAGTTTTTATTCATCCTTGATTCTCACGGTGAATGATTTTGCCCTGAGAGACACTTCCTCAGCCCTCTGCTTCCATGACATCCCTGACTTCCTTATCTTATAGCACTATGCACTGTGTCACTTTTCTGTGTGTAAGTGTAAGCTTCATGAAGTCAGGAGTGATCTCATACACAAGTGCTTAGCATGGTTCCTAAGATAAAGTAGACATGATGAGAATTCATGGAATAGTTAAATGAGTAGTTGATTACTTAGAGAGTCTGATTAGCCCACAGATTGTTGAAAACTGTAGGAATGGCTGGCAGCCTTTGCTGAAGGAACTTGGTCTTTGTGCAGCTTCAGCTTTCTTTGTGCCTGAAATCAGCTCTCAATTTCCACGTCCATCTCACGCTGTCCTCTACGGAGGGCAATCCTGCAAAGCTGCACCACGTCAGTAAGTAGATCATTTTTGCAACCTGTGGGTCAAGCCCTGAGCTTTCTCAGTGTCTCAGCCCTGTGCCTTCTGGCTCTAAGTTTGGCAGGTTGGGCTTACTCTCTGTTTCCCGATTTCTCATCCACCAGGTGGAGAGGAACAACGATCCCCTTAACTTACTTTCCTGAACTGTTAGAAAAGCTATAGCTTTATTTTTCACTAGAACCAGGTTACCACCAGAAGGCTTTATACCTGGATTGCATTGCTTTGCCTTTTCACAGAACTGCACTGAAGGGCATTTTAAGAACCATCCTCCTGAAATGTATTAAAGCTATTTAATATGGAGGTCCCCATGATTTCACATGCGCAATTTTTGAGGTCCCACAGGGAAAATTCTACTTGTATATAAGTATTAGAAGATTGCTCCTCCTGCCTGCTTGTTTGCTTCCTGTTTAATCTTTTTTTTTTTTTTTTTTTTTTTTTTTTTTTTTTTTTTTTTTTTTTTTTTTTTTTTTTTTTTTTGAGATGGAGTCTCACTCTTTTGCCAGCCCGGAGTATAGTGGCACGATCTTGGCTCACTGCAACATCTGCCTGCTGGGTTCAAGCTATTCTCTTGCCTCAGCCTCCTAAGTAGCTGGGACTACAGGCATATGCCACCAAGCGTAGCTTATTTTTGTATTTTTTTTTTTTAGTAGAGACAGGGTTTCAACATGTTGGCCAGGATGGTCTCGATCTCTTGACCTCATTATCCGCCCACCTCGGCCTCCCAAAGTGCTGGGATTACAGGCGTGAGCCACCATGCCCAGCCGCTGCCTGTTTAATCTTATCACGCTAGGAATCCTGTACCCATTTTTGACTTGGCTGCAGGAAAGACTTGGAACAAGAGGTGTTGCCTGCCCCCAGCCTGTCTGACCAGAGGGGTCATCTGGGTCCTGTCTTACTTGTTGTATTTTCTTCTCCTTGCTCAGATTGCTTTACCTATTGATTTTATCTTTTTTTTTTTTTGGTCTTATAAATATTTTGTAAACCTTCCTTTTTTAAAATAGAGGAAATATTTTTTTTTTTTTTTTTTTTTGGTCTTATAAATATTTTGTAAACCTTCCTTTTTTAAAATAGAGGAAATATTTTTTCTGCCCCAATGACAGACAGCAAAAAATAAATTAATTAATTTTTGAAGTCTAGATTTTCACTGCTATTCTCAATCATAATCAATAAGGAGCTGATAAAATTTTTCCTTGAAGTCTTGATATTCACAAAACCTATTACCATTATGATTATAATCTGTTACTTAATGGCACTGAGAACCCTTCCTTCCTTCCTTCCTTCTCCTCCCTCCCTCCTTTCTTTCTTTCTTTTATTTTCTATTTATCTATTTTCCATGTGTTTATTTATATGTGAGATAAATGCTTCTGTTTTAACATTATTTTTTTTGAGACAGGGTTTTGCCCTGTCACTAGGCTGAAGTGCAGTGGTGCAATTACAGCTCACTGCAACCTTGACCTCTCAATCCTCCTGCCAGCCTCCTGAGTAGCTGAGATCACAGCCATGCACTACTGAGCCCAGCTAATTTTGTATTTTATTTTTTAGAGATGAAGTCTCTTTATATTTCCTTGACTGGTCTTAAACTTCTGGGCGTAAGCCATCCTCCCACCTCAGCCCCCTAAAGTTCTGGGATTACAGGCATGAGCCACTGTGGTTGGCCCTAATATCAATTTTATGGGTTTTTGTTGTTGTTTGTTTGTTTTTTAAAGACGGAGCCTTGCTCTGTCACCCATGTTGTAGTATAGTGGCATGATTTCGGCTCACTGAAACCTCCACTTCCCAGTCTCAAGTGACTCTTGTGGCTCAGCCTACGGAGCAGCAGGGATTACAGGCACCCACCACCATGCCCAGATAACTTTTGTATTTTTAGTAGAGACAGGGTTTCATCATGTTTCCCAGGCTGCTTTAGAACTCCTGACCTCAAGTGATCTGTCTGCCTTGACCTCCCAAAGTGCTGGGATTACAGGCATGAGCCACCATGCTGAAACAATTTTATGTACCATTGTTACTCTGTCAATGACCTGCTATTCATAAAGCCCAGGGCGAGAGAGAAAACGTGAGCTCTGCTGCCATTCGTATGCAGGAAGTGTGGATGCTGTGAGGACAGGCACAGTGCACTCCTGACCGGCTCATCTCTCACCAACTCCCCACTTCCAAACGGTGCTCTCTTTCTGCCTTCACTTTATAAACCCTTAATACTTGTCAAGAACGTTCACATCTCTTTTCACAAACACTAAAATCCCCCAAGGGAGTTATTATATTCATCCTCAATTTTTCACACAAGAAAACTGAAACTCTGATGGCAGTCTCAGGCTGGATGACGTGTCATTTGTCCAAAGCCGTGCAGCTGGCAAGGGGGCAACTCAAGGTCTCCAAGGAGCGCGTCCTTTCTGGGGCTGGTTTAGAGCACAGCTTCTGCATGTTCTCTGTGTACTGTTCTACTCAGCATCTCTGCCTTAATTTCCATGACAGCAAATGTGGATAACAAGTGAACCTGCTAAAGAACTGTTGTGAAGTTAAATGAGACAATGAACGCAAAAATATCTAAAACATAATACACTCTCAACAGATGTTTGTCAAAAGGATAAATGATAAAACACTGGATCTGAATGTGGGCCTTTTGACTTCAGATCCAGTATCCCTTTTCATTGAACTACCATCTCTGTCGGGAGGTGGATCAGAGGTTTGGGAGCTGCATGGTAAAGACTCGAAGGTATGAACTGGAAACTATGGCAGCTGATGTTAGGACGAGCCATCGCCTGATGATCATACCCTGCATCCAAAGTGAGTTTTCCTTTCCTGTTGATGTTTTGACTTCTCATGTGAACAATTCCTGCAGAGAAGCCCCTTCTTTCGCACCACGCACCATCTGAGAGCCGGACTGCAAAGGTGACACAGGCAATGAACACACTGGAAAGGTGACTGCTGGGCTGTAGGAAAGGGCAGGGCTCAAGGCCTTGCCATCCAAACACCACTCCCAGTCCAGCCAAGAAAGGATTAAATGGATTCTCAAAGCATTTTGAACCTTCAGGGAACAATAAAACAGAATGGAGAAGAGTAGAATAAAATAACCCAGACCAACCACTCGAGCCCATAGTAACCCCAAAGAAAGACTTGCCAACTGTGACCAGCAATCACTGAGACACTAGGTGAGCCTCTCCCGTCATTGCTAGTGTCTCACTGGAGTGCTACATCTTACCAAATTCTTTTTTTCTCCCTTGAGACAGAGTCTCATGGCAACGGCCAGGTTGGAGCGCAATGGTGTGATTTCGGCTCACTACAACCTCAGCTCCCTGGGTTAAAGCTATTCTCCTGCCTCAGCCTCCTGAGTAGCTGGGACTGCAGGCATGCACCACCAAGCCTGGCTAAGTTTTATATTTTTAGTAGAGACAGGGTTTCACCATGTTGGCCAGGCTGGTCTCAAACTCCTAGCCTCAAGTGATCTACCCACTTCGGCCTCTCAAAGTGCTGGGATTATAGGCGTGAGCCATCACACCTGGCCCATCTTGGCAAATTCTTAAGCTACATCTGGGCTGAGTGGAAAAGCATCCACCCATCAGTGATGTTTGCTTTGAGCCCAGTGGGGAGGGGAAAATGTCTGAATCTGAGCAACCCTTGTCCTGGAGATAAAGTCTCCCCTCACCATCCCACATATGGTGTTATCTTTGGGAGCTAAACAGAGAATTATATTCTTCCTATTCATTAATAACAAAACGTATTACAAAGAAAAATTGGGTATCCTCAAGACAACATTATATTTTGGGGTGGTATCATCCTACCGCGGCTTTTCTAGTAATTGAAGGATCTGAGCTATGCAAAATAATTCTCACCGGGAATAAAACATTTGCTTCAGGAGCTTTTAAAGGTGAGGGCAAAACAATTTGTATTTGTTTAAAATATAATGTCATCCATAATTAATGGGATAACTCTGGCCCAGTGGAGCTTGAAACTACTGTATATATTTGAAGCTGGATTTCTGGTTCCTGAGAGGAGGAATAAATTTACCCTTAAGCTTTTATTTTATTTTTTTATGGTAAAGATTATTTCAGTGACTGAGCATTTGGTTCCTTTTCAGTGTGTTTTCTAGTGTTATTTACCATCTAGTTGTAAGAGCAAGAAAATTGCTGAAACCAGCTTTCAAATGGTGGCCCTGAAAACCAGGAGTATTAACTTAGGTTACAAATAATTCTTTTAATGCCGTTTCTCCATACCATAATTTGAACTGTTGACACAGTCTTTAGAAAGAGTGACTTTTAAAAAATCAGTTGAAACGTTTTTGTTTACATGTGGATATACATTTAAAAAATAAAACTTCCATTTGTAAGCCAGTGGCCAGATTAAAAATTATATTATGACATCACTGAAATGTACTCAATAATTATACATCTAAATGCCTGAAAGACAGCAATACAGAGTGACTAGTAGATGATCGTATCCCAGTGGAAATGTTGTTAACCCATGTGCAGGGAACTACGACAGGGAACATACAAGTGGCATTTTAAAAATTCATTTAGTCAGTCGGCCTTGAAAGCTTTTTAGTTTTTCTTTCTTCAGCTACATCCTGTATATAAGTGTATTCATCTGTTTTCACACTGCTATAAAGAACTACCTGGGACTAGGTAATTTATTAAGAGAAGAGGTTTAATTGACTCACAGTTCCACATGGCTAGGGAGGTCTCTGGAAACTTACAATCATGGCCGAAGGGGAAGGGGAAGCAGGCACCTTCTTCACGAGGTGTCAGGATAGAGAGAGTGAGGGGGAAGTGCCAACCACTTTTAAACCATGAGATCTCCTGAGAACTCACTCACTATCATGAGAAAAGCCTGGGGAAAACTGCCCCCATGGGCCAGTCACCTCCCACCAGGGCCCTCCCTCAACATGTAGGGATTATAATTCGTGATGAGATTTGGGTGGGGACACAGAGCCAAACCATCTCCGTAAGGTTTTACCCTTGGTTCATATATAGGCACTTTCTTGTATGAATGCTTAAATAATTCCAACACAAGGAAGACTGTGGCTACTGACTTAAACAGAATATGGGCATGAATATCATGTGTAATGTTTCAGGAGGACAGGGATTCAGAGAGGTTCCATTAAAAAAGCTGGTCCACTTGTAGGGATTGAAAGCATGTTAAAATGTTAAAATGTTGATAGAAATCAATAAGAAGAGAAAAGTTAATCCAGGTAGTCAAATGGCTGAAACAAAAGCACAAATAGATGATTGCCTGAAATAATCAGCCAGACTCATCTTTTCACCCTGCACAGAAAAGAAAATCACACCAGGAAGATGATTAGGTAAGGAAGCAATACTATTTGAGACTAAATTGTAGGGCTCTTGAACGGCCAGCAAAGAGGCTGAGATTTATTGCTGACATTAAAAACCGTTAGAGGTGTGTGTGTGTACATGTGTATGTGTGTGTGTTGTTGTTGTGTTGTTTGTGGAACTGGAGAATGCCCTGACTAAAACTATGTTTGGTAATAGCAATTTGATAAAGTTGAGAATGTTGGATATAAAAACAAATTACAAACAATTTCAAGTCAATTATGGAAAAAATACTCAGAAAGAGCAAAAGACTAACCAAGGAAATCCCAACAACACTTACATGCATGCAAACAAGGCTGGCTGCATCCAGCCTGCAGAGGCCTTATAGGGCCTGGTGAGGAGCTGGGCAAGTGAGCAGAACCATCAGGGGCAGGATGGGAATGATGGAGTAAAGGAACGTCCAAAGGGCCCAGAGGAGGACGGTGAAAAAACCAATTGGAAGGACAAGTTAGTGAGGCCTCCCTGTCTGTGCTGGAAGGTGAGGCAGTGCCATCCTGTTGCCATGACACCAGTTCAACTCCTCTGCTCCTGTGAGCTGGCTCTGTGAGACCCAGCCTCCACCTGCTTCAGACTGGGCACCTGATCTGACCATTGGGTCTTTGGTAAACTAACCCAAACTGTTGGCTGGTGATTATGCCTCCAATCCATTTATTTGTACCCATCAATATTCTCCATCTACAGTTTCCAGTGTCATTAAAGAAGCACTAACATTTTTGCTGGTCAGCTAAGGATGCTAGTTCATTTTCACTCCACCTGCATTTTGCATAATCCTTTAACTTCTCCCTGTTTCCATGTTTTCATAATTGAGGGGACAGGTTTGGACTGACATCCTTCAGATCTAAGATTCAATGACAGCTTCCCTCATCTGTGAGGTCTTCCTTTTGTCCAGTAGCCCATGTCCTTTCTCTGATCTTCCTCAGTGTGGTTTCAGCCTGTGCATTAAATCCACCAAGATTAGAGTCACTGACTTGTACTTGTAGAATTGACCCAGACATTAATGAAATACTTTGCACATAGATTTTTTTAATCATAACAATTTGTAGAATTAATGCAGGAGACAAACACTGATGAATAATTTTATATCACTTCCACAGTATATAAAACTCTGTGCTAAAGATTTTTCTGCTGGCATTTTCACATCTAATTGGAGGATAAAAACTTCAATAGATAATTGTTGACAATCAGGTGGTAAAACTTTTTTAAAAACTGAAAAGGTATAGTACTTAGAGATTTGTGCATGTGCAATCCTTCTGCAGTGGGGCAGCATTTCATGTAACTTACAGTAGTTCCTAAAGTAGCAGCACTAAAAGGCTAAGGGATATCTTCTGTCTCTTTCCTAACAGGAAGAAAAATACTTTATTCAATTTTATCCCCAAGATTTTTCTGGAATATGAAATTCTCAGGAGCTTTCTGAACTAAAGCCGGTCTTCACTGCATCAGCCATTTTTTCTATACTAACCTTTCTAATCACTGGGCAATCTTGTTGTCAGAGGAACAGTAAATAGCATACAATGCAAATCAGCAAAAGCAAGGCGATAGAAAGTGTTTTGCTGATGCTCACACGTTTTGATAGGTCAGACTGAAAGCAGGCCTGCAGCGCAGGTATGACCAGCTGCACCTCTGCAGACTTGCTGAACCGCCACAGCAAAACCTGATATTTATAGAGCTCCTTACCCTGGGGAACACCGACCTACAGGGCTGTTCCCCGCCATCTCTTTTGCACTTGATATCAGTTGAAAGCACTCAGACAGCAAGATCATTCCCATTCCACAAATTGGGAAAATGAGGTAGAGAAGAACAATTCACTCATCCTAGAAACTAATGCCTGAGTTACATCCATCAGTTTCCAGAACGTGCACCAGCCTTCATCAAGACCCCGCTTCACCCCTGACTTCACTTTCGCTCTTAAACTCTCAAAAGTCACAGAGCCTTCTTCCTGCCCAAGGGCTACTTGTCACTTCTCGGTTTTTAACCCCTCTGTTTCTCTCCTTAACTCAAATTGCTGAGCCCCAGAACCTCCTTCCAAGGCATTTCTTCCCCCCACCATCGGAGAATAGTTTTCCTCGTTTTTTTTTACCACTGTCATCTGCGTGCCATCATGACACTGATCTCAGCAGAAACCATCTATTTCAACACTGGAACATTTATCTTTTCTTCAGTGGTCATTCTAATGCTAGTGACTGGTTATTTTACCTTCTGTGTGCCAAGCACTGTTCTAAGTTCTTGGATAAACACTACTGAACAAAACAGACCCAACTGCCTTCCTTCATAGGTTGTCATTCTACTGGAAGGAAGATAGATAATAAATACCGGGCAATAATAGACAGTTAATTACAGAACAGATTAGAAAACGCTACATGATACAGAAGAATAAAACTTATATCAGACTAAAGAGAGCCAGAAGTGACAGCAGAAGGCCATTGTTTTAAACAGGGTTGTCTGGATAAACTTCATTGAGAAGACTTGGACAATGACTTGAAGGCTGTCTGGACAAAGAGTGTTCTGGCAGAGGAGCCAGGCAGTGCAAAGGCCCTGAGGTCAGCACATTCTTGGTTTGTTTAAAGAATAGGGAGGAAGCCAGTGTAGCTGAAGCAGAGCAGGTAAAAGAGGGAGGGTGTTGTCATCACTGAGATCAGACCACGTAGGCCTAGCAGTCCTTTGAAAACTCTGGCAGTTATTCCCATTGAAAAGGGAGACTCTGCAGGGTTTTGATTAAAGGGTTCACTCTAGTTGCTGTGTGAGAATGGAAAAGAACAAGGAAGAGTAAAAGAATGCAGACCAGCGAGGAGGTGATTGGAGCAATCCAGACAAGAGTTTTTGAAGGCTTGGAGCAGAGGGGCCACAGTGGAGGAGTGAGAAGTGTTTGGTTTTAAATGCAGAGTATTTGGAGGGCAAAACCAAAAGGATTTTCTAATAGATGGTTTGGTGGCTGAGCAATAGGAAAACTTGCTGCCTCACTTAAGGAGGGCAAGGCTGCAGACAGAGCAGCTTACTTGGGACAGATCAGAAGTCAGTCTTGGACGTGTTGAGTTTGTGGTGTCCGTGAGACAGTCAAAGAGAGGAGCTGAGATGCAAGCTAGCTAAACGGGCTGGGGCTTGGGAAAGAGGCCAGCAGGTGCCTCAGCACACTGATGGCATTTATATCCTTGGGACTGGACAAAAATCACCAGGAGAATGAGCAGTGATCCGGAGAAGATGATCCGAAACACTGTTCTTAAAGAATTAAAAAGGCAGCCGGGCACTGCGGCTTACTCCTGTAGTCCCAGCACTTGGGGAGGCCGAGGAGGGCGGATCACAAGGTCAGGAGTTCGAGACCAGCCTGGCCAATATGGTGAAACCCCATCTCTATTAAAAATACAAAAAAAAAAAACTACCCAGGCATGGTGGCACAGGCCTGTAATCACAGCTGCTTGAGAGGCTGAAGCAGGAGAATAACTTGAACCTGGGAGGCAAAGGCTGCAGTGAGCTGAGACCACGCTGTTGCAGAAGAGAATGCCCACCAAAAGAGACTGAGCAGGACAGCCAACAGTGTCAGAGGAGATGTGGAGCCGTGTGCTGGATCCAAGAGGAGCCAGCTCGCCTAGAAGAGGGAGGACCTAAATGATAAACACTGGGATGGTGGGCCACATGATGTGAAGGCTGAGCACCGACCTTCGGACTTAGTAAGAGGGAGGTTACCGGGGTCTCTTGGCACCAGCAGTGTCCTGTGTGCTTCAGTGAGGATGCAGGAAAGCATTTGTACACAGAGGGTAGAGGCCACTCTTCTGAAGGGTTTTGCTGCAAAGAGAAGCAAATAAAGAGGAGGTAGCTGGAGAGAGAAGTGGAGTTGAGAGTGTGTTGGTTTATGCACTTGCCTTAAGAGTGGAGAAATTGTATGTTTATACAGTCATGGTGTTGGTGCAGAAGAGAGGGGGAAGGTGATGACGAAGAGTGTGGCAAGGGCTGAGGAGAGGTCCTTAGTATAGGAGAGGTAGTGGGCCAAAGGCACGGGGCGGGGGCTATCTCAGAGAATAGCAAGAGGTTCATCTGTGGGAGCAAGCAGGAAGGTGGCCAGGTGCGTCCAGATGCAGACCCAATGTCCAGGTGCTCACAGAATGTCTCTCCTTAACGTCAAAACACATATGCCAAGATGACACTCAGACCAAACTCACCACTGTTATGTTCCTCATCTTCCTCCCCATCCTATGCATTCACCTTGTCATGTCTTTGACCATGGTGCCTTCTTATTATCTGCAACTGAGACCTCACTGACAACCAGCCTTCAAACTGTGAAGACCTGCATCCTGTGTGGTAGCACTGCTTCTCTGCCTGCTGGAAAATGAAAGTTTCAAAATGTGGTGGAATTTGGCCTGTGAATTGCTTTCAAGGTGCTCTACCATGGGGCAGGAAATCTATAGACCTTCCTGATTCTAGTCACTGCAAACAGCAGAACTTGACGACTGGGAACTGCCAAAGTGGCTTAAATGAGCTCACATGTGTACTAATAGCCACATGCAGGTGTCGGTGCTCCCTAAGGAAGTGACATTGCAGTCTGGCCAAGACGGCTCATGCCTGTAATCCCAGCACTTTGGGAGGCCAAGGAAGGTTGATCACCTGAGGTCAGGAGTTTTAGACCAGCCTGGCCAACATGGTGAAACCCCATCTCTACTAAAAATACAAAATTAGCTGGGCATGGTGGCACATGGCTGTAATCCCGGCTGCTTCAGAGGCTGAGGCAGGGGAATGGCTTGAACCTGGGAGGCGGAGATGGCTGTGAGCTGAGATCACACGGTCGCACTCCAGCCTGGGCAACAAGAACAAAACTTCATCCCCAAAAACAAAAAACAAACAAACGAAAAAAAGGAAATGACATTGTTTTGGTCACTACTATATCTTCATTGCCATTCAATTCATATTTATCAATTTAGTAATATTTTCACCTTCATAACACATAAAGCTTTATGTAGCAACTGAATTCCCAGTATACACAAAGTTTAATTTTCTTTTGTACCACCCTACCATTTATCCCTCCCCCAAACATTCACTTTCCTTAAATGATAACACTAAAAAATGTTTTATAATAAAACACTTTTCACATGACAATGGTGGCTTAAGTGAAAGCCAAGCAAATCCCTCAGTATTTGTTTTACTCAAAGTAGAGAAAAGGGAACCAACTGTGTGATCAACCGCTTAGAGAAATGGATTTTTGCATCAAATCCATTTTTATGCCTAATTGTTTTAACGATAAATTTACAAAATGATGTATTCATAAAGAAATACCTTGAGAAAACATATAAAACATAATTAGAATTCAAGCTTTTCTATTTCTTCAAAACCCTTTGTGGGGGGAGATATCAAATTATCGTTCTCTGGTGTTAAGGGCAATAAATAAAGGTAGCAGGAGGAATCATAATAGGACTCTGATGAAGTCCGCAGAGAGGAAGCCCCCATTGCTCACATTATAAGCAATGAAATAAAACATTCACTGCTGGGTTTGATGTCTGCTAGGCAAGGAATGCAAGCTTACAGAATGGCTACTGATCCCTGTCCAGAACATATAGACAATTACCCTGAGATCTTTCTATTTGTTTTCTTTTCTATGAAATGACAGCCAAGAGCTACGTGAAACATTCACCAGCATCACTGTAATATCCTGGAGAACCCGAAGGGAACTAGAAATAACAAACCTGAAACACTTCAAAAGGAAGGAAATGTAATATGTGGAGCTATTTGTCATTACTCAAATATACATATGGACTACGCTGGGTGAAGTGTTTGCCTCTAATTTTGCAACATACCTAGTTTAATGGAACAAATTAACATTCTATTCTTCATGCAGTTCAAGGCCCTTTTACGTTGTGGTGAAGCCTGAGAAATATACTTCATAAAGTACTTTTCCTATCCACATAACTTGCGAGATGCTAGTTAGCAAATATTTAGCAAACAAATCTATGTATCTGCTGCTATGGGAGAGACATGAGTGCGTTCATTTGGTTTCCACCTTCATGGATTTTACGATCTAGAGGGACAAGGTGTGGAACGCAGTGTCACTGAGTGGCTTTCCCTGCTTTGATCATAGCCCCCTGTTCTCTGTGGGACCTCCAGGGCGTGAACTGTGCCACGCCTCCACACACCTCTCCCCTGCTTGGTGCAGTGCACTTGAACCACAGTGGCTTCCTTCCACACCCTCACCATGCTCATTCTCACCCTAGGGCTCTCCCCACGCATCTGCCTGGAACGTGCCATCTCCCTCTCTGCTGGATTTACCCAATCATTCCTCAGATGTCAGCTTTCACACAACGTTCTCAAAGAGGACTATCCTGGTTCTGAAAATCCAACTGGACTCTCATGATAATCTCCCTCAGAGCACCTATTCGTACACATTTGTTTTTTTATTTAAGTATGCTACCTGCTTCTTCTACTGTACACTCCATGAGAGAGGAAGTGGATCTGCTGTATTCACCCGTCTTACACCTTGGCTAGCATCATTCATGGCCCGTAGCAGGCACTTGACAAATAGGGTTTGATTAATAAACAAATCTATTTAATAAAAAGATATACATATAGTAAAATTACCTACACATTATCATAATTCCATATGGGATAAATGTCATCATTCCTGATGCTTACGGAGGGAGAAATTGAGGCTGAGAGACCTCTAATCATTTCTGGAAGGCCGTTTAATTAATAACTGGATTCTGGAAAAGTGATCTTTCCAACTCTCCATGCAGATGTAAATGTCTTGGTCTAAAATCTCTGGGTTCCTGAGTCAGGAGGGGAAGCAGTTTCTAAGGCGTGTGTGGTGAGAGTGACATGAGACTGACTTTGCCTCCAGGTACCGCATCCTGCCTCCTGGCTCTTGGAGCTGGACCTGGAGAGACGGAGTGCGAAGAACGCACCCAGCTTTATCGAGGTGAATCTCCAAGAAGCCTTCGGTTTCTCCTCATCTGAAAAATGAAAATGCGAACGGTGACTGCATGGTGGGATGCAGGAGAGCCTTGACGAAGACCAGTTTGCTTAATTCCACACACTTTTGTCTCAGATTAGGGTCATGCCCAAAGCCCACACACCCAAAGCCATGACAGGAATGATTATGGTGGACTTCCTGCCCAGGGCATGTGGCTGTAGCAGCACTCTGACCACACAACCCAATACACCAAGGCTCAAAGACACCAAGTCAGCCTCATCTGGACAGAGGGTGAGGAGACGCTGCTTCAAATAGCAAACGTTTTCTACTTCCATTCCTCTAATGCTTGGGGAATCTTTAACTTTCCCATTCTAGCTTTACCATCACTAAAGTGCTTAATGACAAAAAACAAACAAAAACCATTAATTATCTGGGCAATAGCTAACACTACTGCCGTGGTCTCTGTAACGAATAGTCGTTAAATGGAAGAGGGTGACATTTGGTGAAGGCCTGATTCTTGGTTATGTCTACAAAATCTACATCTCTTTCTACAAAACAAATGGAAACGTTTATATAAATTGTGAGGCTACTTGGTCACTGTCACAACTTCAAAACCCTAATATCTGAGGACTTGTTAAAAGATCAGATAACAAACTTAAGAGTTAATATTGCTTTAGGTTCACCCATCTAAAATGACTTTCTCTCTCTCTTTTTATTGAAATAGAATTCATCATTCAAAGTTTAATTAAATCCCTGACTACACCAGATTAGTATCCTCACTCTTGGGCGTGTGTAACATTACTCATGTATAAGACTAATTTGCATTATCAATTATCACTTTGTTTAATCAGTGTCACTCTAGACTCTAAGCTCCCTGAGGGCAGGATAATGCAGTCAGGGAAACCTGGTTCTTACGTGTATCTTCTACATCCCCTTCTTCCTCACTCCTAATGAGATTTGAGGCAAGGACTCACTTCTGTTCTCACACTGGGTCTGCCCAAAGGAGGAAGGGGTTTGGGCTGGAAGTTCTCCCTCTGTTTCTCTTCATTTCTCTGTAGCTATACACACACATACACCTTTCGCTGAGACACCCACCCTCTGCCACATTGGAGGAAGTTCTAATTCGACTAGGTAGACTCTTGGGCCAGGTGTTAGTCGTGGGTAGGATCGCTGCCTCGTGGAAAAGAAAAACACTCTTCCATGAAGTCGTTTTGGTAGGTGGCCTGATCCTTTGACATTTTGCAGATGAGATCTGCAGTCAGTAGGCCCCCCTCATCCCCAGCCTGCCTTGATACCCTCTGCAGTGACCTGGCTAAATGGAGTCTGGCTTCAGGGAAAGGCTAGGAAGCAAAAATCCTAGCTTACCGGCTCTTTCCTTGGCTAAATCATTAACCCCACTTGTTGGATTCAGCAGGCACCAGATATCAGGGAGCATCAGGGGCTTGTCCCACTGCCTGGGAAGTTGCATTCTGCTTCACTCTCAGCTGTAGACATCTTTGTGCATAGCAAGCTCAGCAGGGATCTTCAGAGAACAGAAGGAGTAAGGAGGAATTCTGATCCCCAAAACCCACCCCAAATCACCGCAACCTTATATTTAATAAACATTATTCACATGAAGATCTGTCTTAAAATTAGGAATATCAAAAAACAGCACATTCTCCAAATAGAAAGATGGCTGCTGGGGTCTGGGGGAGGTGGAAAGAGCAGGGATGCAGAGGCCAGCAGGGACAGAGTGTGCCTCTCACAAGATGGAAAGCTCTGGAGGTCGGCTGTCACTAGAGCCTGTGCTGCTATGCTGCACGCTCAGAAACGTGTTAAGAGGGTGGGTTTCGTGTGATGTGTTTTTTGCCATCATCATAATAATAATAGTAAATAACACATTTTCAAGGAATGCATTTAGAGCTATTCATCTCTGGAGACTCATCACCCGCTGAGTTCCTTTCAAAGAGAGCTTCTGTTTTCTGGTTTTGCCCCATGTTTCCTCCTGTTTGAGGAAGGACAGAATGTTTGACTGATAAACACTTACCCATGTTTCAAGATCAGATTCCACTGAAATGATCTCTCCACCACTGTGAGCAAAGGCTTGTCCCTTGATGGGACACGCCACATCTGCGCATCCTGTTAAGTCTTCTCTAACACACGCCACGCTGGGATTGGGTGAGTGGATCTCTCTGACGGCAGGATCATGACTGGTGTGTTTCCACGATCCCAGCATCTGCCGCTCTCTCAGAAAGTACGGGGTGTAGGTGGGTGTGGCAGTCAGGGCCACTGAGGCTATGTATGTCCACACATGCACATCCCAAATGAGAGCCTTTAGCTTTAAAGTAATTTGTGTATCACGTAACATAAGATATCTTGAAATTACTTTTATTTTGCATAACTTCTTTTATTTTTTAAATAAACAGATCCTTGGGATCAGAAACCTTTTGCATCAACTTGTGGCTGGGATCACACACATTTGTCTTCCTAGAAATGAATTTCACCACCACAAGTGATTTGACTCATTTCTGCATCTGCAGCCCCAGCAGAGCTCTGCCGCAAACAAGTGGGGACTCACATACTATTGGCAGAACAAAGGTAAACGTTCTTCTCTGAACAATAGAATTTTGAGCACCCACGGTGATGGATGTGATTCCAGGAAGAGAGGGGTTCTGCAGGCAAGGGTGACTGCTTCTAGAAAGTGCTCATGAGTTAGAAACGTTCTGCTCTGAGCAATAAAAGCATCTTATTTTTTCTGTTTGAAGACAGAGCTGTGCACACGTTACTGAACTGGGTGCTGTGATGCAGTGTCCTGGTCTGTCTGTCCTGCTGTAACAAACAGGACAGACAAGGGGACTGATAAGCAACAGCCATTGCTTTCTTGGGGTTCTGGAGGCCGGGAGTCTAGGATTCAGGTGCTGAGTTTTGGCTGTGTGGTGAGGGCTGCTTTCTGCTTTTCATTCTGGCCTTCAGCATCGCATCCTCCCAGGGAGAAGGCAAAAGGGCAGAACGAGAAGAGCTCCTTCAGTGAAGGCTTCTCTCAGGGGACCTAATCCAGGCCTCAAGGGAGGAGCCCTCATGGCCTCATCGCAACCTAAAGGCCCCACATTTTCATACCATCACATTGGCAACACCTGGATTTGGGAGGGGACACATTCAAACCTAACGTGGGGTCATTTAATTATTTAGATATGTGTTAAGCATTTTGTGAAAAAGACTGTCTTTTTCTTTTTTCTTTTTTTTCTTTTCTTCTTTCTTTTTATATTTTTATTTTTGACAGAGTCTCACTCTGTCGACCAAACTGGAGTATAGTGGCACAATCTCCACTCACTGCAACCTCTGTCTCCCGAGTTTAAGCAATTCTCATGTCTCAGCCTCCCAACTAGCTGGGATTACAGACATAATCTCTAATGAAAAGAATTTTTTTTTTCATTAGAGATGGGATTTTGCTATGTTGACTAGCGTGGTCTCAAACTCCTGGCCTCAAACGGTCCACCGGCCTCGGCTTCCCAAAGTGCTGGGATTACAGGTGTGAGCCACCACGCCCAGTCTGTAATTTCATTTTTTAAAACAGATTTTCTAATTTACATTTATTTCCTCATGCAGCCAAAAATACAGGAGAGGTGCTTTTAAATCGTAGGAAAAAAAAAAAAAAAAGCTGAACTCTATGCCACAGAAATATTTTGTTTTACATTCCTTACCCTCTGTTTCTTCTTCTCATCAAGAATACTTTTCCTGTGATAGGGTCGCTACCTTGCGTCTCAGCCCAGGCCTGCCCACCGTGGCTGTTCAGTCTAAGAACCTCACTCCATTCCACAAAACTGAACCACTGTGGCCAATCAAAGGCTGACCGCCTGACCAAGGATTTTCCTACCAAAGCTACCAGTAAACACTGACCCATTTTGCAGACGATACTAAACTAGCAGTAAGTTAAGAATTCTTAGTGGGCTTCCCACCTGCCAAGAAGCTCTTTATCTGACTGTCCTAGCTGCCTTGATGCTAATTCACACAACCATGCTCTCTGCCTACTTGACTGAACTGTTTTCAAGTTGTCTCTTGGACCCTTAATTGATTTTTCTGCTTCCTCATGTGTGTTTGCTCTGGTCTGTTTTCGACCCAGCTGTCAGAGTTCAGCTTCTAAAGTACAAAGCTGATCATAGTCATCCCTCAGTATTTTCAGAAGATTGGTTCCAGGATCTTCCTTGGATACCAAAATCTGAGGACACTCATGTCCCTGATGCACAATATCATAGTATTGGTGTATAACCAACGAACATCCTCCCATGCACTTTAAATCACTTCTAGATCACTTACAATCCTACAATGTAAATGCGATGTGAATAGCTGTCACACTGTATTGCTTAGGAAATAATAACAAGAAAAAAGTCTGTACATGTTCAGTACAGTTGTAATTTTTTTCTGAATATTTTTGATCTGGTTGGTTGAACCTGTAGATGTGGAGCTTACAAATTCAGAGGGCTGACTATATTTTATCATTTTGCTGGAAATATTTAAGTGACTCACACTAAGGCACCAACGCCTTTAAAATGGTTTGTAAAATGCATCATAATCCTGTCCACATTCCCATCACCTACCTCATACCACTTTCCTCTTCCTTTCTTTTATTATTTTCCAGCCATGCTGAGCTACAAGTTCTGCAAGACAGTGCTCTTTTTTGACTCTTTGTAAGAGACAAAAAATTTTCATTTATGTTGCAGCATAAAAGGCAATTTACAATTTCCTTATCTATCTGTCTCTCGGAGGTAGGGATGTCATAACACAAACAGAAACAGCTCCAAGACCAGGCGCAGGTGCCCTGTAGGTGCCATGAGCAATTCCAGATGGAATGGCTGAATGAGAATTTGCAGCGTGAGGGATGAAGAGGTAACCCCTGGAACGCTAACATGTGTTGTTCAGGTAGGAAAAGAAGACTGAGCAAAATAAATGGGAAACATTGTTCAAGAGACAGATAGGATAAAAGGCATTCGAGTCACGGAGACAGAGGGAGGACATGAGTCAACATTAGGGAGCATCTCAAGCAGGATTAGCAGATGCTCACTCACCCACCTCCAGGTCAGGAAACTTCTGGTTGGGAAGAGTCTATTGGATCCACGTCCATGAGAAGTTTCAGTGCCAGAATGAATTGGGAAGGTGACAGCAGTAGATCATGGAAAGTCAGCAGGAAGGACAAAAGAAGACAGGGAGGAATGGGGGAGAATGCACCAGAGGATTTTAAGTGTATGAACAATTTTCACAAATAGTTTCAATCAAGTGGTAGGGCCAGAGGGCCAGCTGCACGTAGTCAACTGCTGGGAGTGGTGATGGAGGGAAAGTTGCTTTAGCACACACGTGGCCTTGAAGAGGAGATCTGTAATATCCTGGATAATGGCACAAGGGGAACACTGCTAGAGAGAGTATACTGCTAGCAAGAGAAGGAAGAATGAGAGAAGAAGCAGCACTAGAGGTGTAAACACAAAAGGTCATAATCAGTGGGAGGAGAAGGGAGGTACCGAGTCACCCGACATCTTGGTCACCTGACAGCTTGCAGGCGAGGCCATCTGTTGAGAGTTATCGGGGCTTGGGTGAAGAACCTGAGGAATGGAGAAATAGTTGTTGTTTCCTCTGTGAGGACACCGATGGGTAGTCCTGAGACGCTTGGAACTCTGCCTCCTGAGTCTCAGCTCTTTATGCTGTGTGTGTATGTGAAGCAAATTTACACAATCTGACCAGAAAAACCACATCATGCACACCAAGTCTTCCCAAAGATTTAAAAAATAAACTATTTTGGCCAGGAGTGGTGGCTCAGGCCTATAATCCCTGCACTTTGGGAGGCGGAGGCAGGCCGATTGCCAGAGCTCAGGAGCTCGAGACAAGCCTGGGCAACACGGTGAAAACCCGTCTCTACTAAAATACAAAAAATTAGCCAGTCATGGTGGTGTGCACCTGTAGTCCCAACTACTCGGGAGGCTGAGGCAGGAGAATTGCAAGAACCCGGGAGGCAGAGGTTGCAGTGAGCCAAGAAAATGCCACTGTACTCCAGCCTTGGCGACAGAGCGAGACTCTGTCTCAAAAATAAAATAAAATAAAATAAAATAAAATAAAATAAAAAACTATTTTATACAAACTTGTGTGTGCCTGTGTGTGTCTGCCTGCATGTGCATACATGTGTGTGTCTTTGTATTGTAACAGGGCTTTTTAAGATAACTTCTCAAGCTTCCAATCCACCCCCTCCAAAAAAAAAAAAAAAACTGGCCAAGGGAGAAGTTTTATTTGATTGAAAGTTTTCATAATATTCAAATAAAATGATACCGATTAAAAACCTTTCTGCAATTCTAAATACAACCAGGCACAAACATTTGCAGTGAAGGGTTTTTCATAACTGTAATGCCTACCCTGAGAGATTTTTTTTTCCTGAAATATGAGTTGTATCTCAGGAAAATAAAATATACAAGCTACCAAAAAAAATCATGAGAATTCTCTAGAAATCTCTTAAGCAAACATGTAGGTTAGGTCAAACCAGACAGTGAGAGTTGTTGTAAAAATTGCTTTTCAGGGTCATTTTAAATATCTCCCTCCATGGGTACAAAACAAAATGGAGATGATTGACTTAGATGTATGTTTCTGGACCTTCGACCCCATGTTTAAAGGGTCTTTGTAAGTTTATTTTGCATGTGTAGTTTTAAAGCATTGGCCATTAATGCTTTTGACTTCAAACCATTTTTACCAGCTCTATAAATAGCAGGTATTGATGTCTTTTAAAAAGGTGTTTATACTCTCTGGAATTTTCTCCAATGAAAATCTAAGTACCAGAGTGTGTGTTTCTGTCACAACTACAACTGCCCTTCACCTCAGAACCTAATTTCCATTCCCTCAAAAGAATAAACACAAAAGGAATGCATCCGGAATGTTGAAATAGAATCTCTAGAGAACCATTTTCCATTTACTTTGGGACTCTCTTTTTTTCTCTGTCACCAATGCAATGTTCCCCGCCTGCACCCCTATGCCATCTTTTGGAACAAGGCACATGACTCTTGTAGAGTCTCAAAGATCTCTAAAAGTGACATAAGCTTTGGTCTCCCCCAAGAGAACAGAGGGTCTCTCATCTGTGATAATTGGAGTCTCTCTCAGCCCAGGGCACAGGATTCACTTCCTGATCAGGCTCCTCACATGCCACACTTCTTGGCTGCAGAGCCTTCAGGAAGACTTATAAATATGCATTAGAAACGCATCCCTGCAGAAGGGCAAGCATAAATCCCCATACACTGTCGCGATGCAAAAAGTAAATCACAGCGCTTGCCTCAAGAACTAAGTCTTTTCTCTTTCTCCCCTTAAAACAATGTAACCTTTTTATTTTAGAAAGCCAAGACTCTCTCTCTCTTTTTCAATTTTATTTTATAACCTTAAAATTTTCTTCCGGTGACAATGTTTGTTAGTCTAAATCCCATCAACGTTCTCCAAACTGCAGCTCATTGACCTACACTGTTTTTACGTCCGATGGGACGTAAAATATGGTTGACGGACCATATTCATTTTAAAGCAATATGCCACTGAGGTCTTCTAGCATTATCACCTTCATTCACCATTGCAAATATCTACGCTAGGAAGCATTACAGTTTCTGTGAGTTGTAATGAGAGAAGGAAAGATCTTCCCTTTTCTCAAATGCAGATATGAAATAGGAATACAAGATGATATTGCAGATTACGTCTATGACAAAAAGAGGGGGTTAACACAGACCTTTCTCTTCCTTCACCCAGATGCCTGCTCCTCCCCGACTCTGCCATCTGTACTCACTCCTTCACTGGGAATCTTGATTAACAAAGCCCCACCTATTGATTCTGCTTCAATTCGCCCACCCAGGGTCCCCTCCCTCTTCTTTTGCTCACAGAAAACATAATTTCTAATGGTTATCCCTTTGTCTGCAGAGTTATGTCCTGAAAATGCAGGTACTCCCCTTCGTGGGGAAGGTTTCCAATGTCCACTCAGGTTACAAATCAGAAGAAAAAATCAGAGTTTACCCCTTCGAATTTCTTTCAACAGTTTCTGAAACCAACATGAGAAAGCATTCAACTAAGATTTTATTTAGCACCCCCAAAATAATAAAGCCTTACCGCTGAATATTGGAGCTTATTAGCAAACATAGTACTTCACCATACAATTAGTATGTTATTAAAAAATTAATGTCTGTGAAATGAGTTTTTGATACAAAGCTGCATGGCTGTGACTCTTTTTTTTTTTTTTTTTTGGTTTTTTAAAACATTAATCTCCTCAATAATTCATCTTTTATTCCTTTAGCCTTACTAAATATTAAACAGGTTAAAGTTAAATATTTGAAAACTAAATACCAGCTCAAGCTTCAGAGAGGGCATAGCCATGCCACAGCTCTGAGGGTGCCGCCTCCTGCTAGCGTTTTGTCAGACGTGGGAACTGCCACGTCTGCTGGCCCTGGACTAGTCATTTTCTTCTCTTGGATGTTACCTGCTGGACAGCAGAGGTTTTTGCATGCACCTTCTTACCTCTGAGCTGCTGATGATATTACAAAGGGTTACGACAACAAAAAAGAACCCTAAAACATAAGACAAGGTGTGCAATGATTGACTACCTAGGTCCACTGAACTCAGAGAAAGAGAACGTTAACAGTCATGGGCCATTGTCAGCATGGACAACCTGGCTGGGTTACCAGATTACCCTCTGGCCTTTGTTCACTCATCCCCCATCCCCAGTCACCATCACATTACCACCAGTAATCTGGTTAAGTGAGTCAACAGCAGGGGCCCTTCCCTGCTTAATAATTTACATAATTTCATCTGAGTTGATCTGAGCCAAGAGATTTACATTCCTCTCTCCTTTGGCCCCCTTGATAGCGCACGCCTTTTAATTATTAGGAGTATTGTTTCTACTAGACTGAGAAATTAATTTTATGATGCATACTTGGAACATAACTTTCAGGGTAATATTCATCTAAGGCTTTCCATTGCAATTTATCAACATTGCTTATCTATCAGCATGAGACTCTGTTAAGGTTGACAGCAATTCCTACACTACTGCTGAAAAAAAAATGAACGTCTTTTTCTTTGAAACAGTATGTGTGTATGGACTGAGAGATGTGGGTTACTTCGAACAGCTTTCATTTTAAGTGTCCACAATAGTAGCAACTCAGGCTTATTCTACAATGGCCTATCAGAAACCTCCAGGCTAGAAGTGAGATAATTTGCATCTGCTCCTCAAAAACAAACACCATGGGTGTTGAACAGTGAGGACACATGGACACAGGTAAGAGAACATCACACACTGGGGTCTTTTGGGGGATGGGGGCTAGGGAGCGACAGCAGGGGGTGGGGACGTTGGGATGGGATAACATTCAGAGAAATGCCTAATGCAGGTGCCCGGGGGGATGGAGGCAGCAAACCATCATGGCAAGTGTATACCTACGTAACAATCCTGCACATATACCCCAGAACTTAAAGTATAATAATAAAAAGTAAAAGAACGAATCCCTCAAGATCAAACCATGCTGCAATGACAATTCTGAATCACACAACCTAGTAATATTTCAACTTCATAGAAGAACGTAAACTCTACCATATCCAAATTTGGCCTTTTGCTTAGCAAGCATCCATAAACAAGCTCATAACGTCATCACTCAGAAAACAAAGTGGAGTTGGAATGTGGCACCAGGATAGGCCATGGTGACACTGACCTCAGCCCAACCATCCATCCTCTGTCCTCCTGACCCTCCATCATACCTCCCGAGCCAACATCAGCACAGACACTCTTCATGCTGTAACTACTAAACAGAGGTTTCTGATGACAGTAACACAGTTTTCACAGGGCAGTGTAAGCTGTAAGCTGCAACTGGACGGGAAATACAAAGAAAATGCTAATTGGCATTACATATCCCACTTTCATGTTTTATTAATGACATCTGCACCATATTTGTAAAATAATTTACATAATATGTTAATTCTCCAAAGAGGAGGGAATGGGAGCTCGTAATTGCATATGGAATCAGCACTTGCTCTGCCTCTACTAAGAATACATAATGCTTTAGATTTTTCTAATAGTGGCTCTTTTTAGGATGGGTTACATTTAAAAGTCGGTCAAGGTTAAATTTTTAAAATCTACTTTTTGGGATATAGATGAATTAGTAAATGTTCATGGTGGCTTTAGACCTGGTGGTTTACTGGGTTTGTTTTAAAGAATTAGAAAAGATTTATTCGTAAATGAGTGCACACACAATGAAATGCAAGACTGCTTGGAACTCATAAAAGCACTTGGAATCTGGTTGCTGATATTTTCATAAGATTTGCTGGATTTCCAGTCTTTTTATCAATTTATTTTTTATTCTGGAACCTTTTTTCATATAATTTGGAAATGCCACACTCTGAACTTCTTAAATGGAGGGACTTGCCAAAATTGTTCTAGAACTTTCAATGAGTCGGGCAAAGGAACCACCAGCATAAGGAAACCAGAGTTCAGGCAGGGCTGTGCTCCACGTGCACATGAGAAAGCCAGAAGAGCTGCCAGCTCAGAGAAACCAGCATGATCTAGGGCTGCTTTTGATTTTTAAAATCACGGGCTATGGTTACATAGGCAGTCCCACATGGCTCAACTGACCTCAGCCTTTTTAAAGTTTAACAGGTTGCTCTTTTTTGTTTTTTTTTTTAAAGATTATTGAGTACTAGTCATATAAGCACACCTATTTTGATGATTTTCAAAAATAAAATTGGAATTTGGAATTTGCATTCCCAGCCCACTGGTGGTTTGTGAGTTAAGTTTGTAATCATGTTGTAACTTACAAGAAAGGGTGGTAAGTGAAACCACTATGTTCTGAAACCTGATAAAGGAGGCTTTCTAGGGAGCATTCCTCAATGCTGGAAACATCATAGTAACTGGAAAATCTCATTTTTCTTTCTGCATTCACTGCTCTCAAATGAAGAGGATCAAATAGGAAGATGAGACTCCCTCAAGTTTTTGCCTTTGAATTCTGGAAGATGCTGCTTATGAAATCAAGGCAGTATGTAAAAGTGGCCAAATAGATAGTAATGACAACTAAATACTCTAAGAAGATGCAGAAAAATGAAAAAAAAAATATGTTTTGATGCATCAACTACTTTCTCCTCTATTTTAGAAATTTAGTAGTCTCCCAGAGGCAGTGACAACAGAGAACAAGTTTATATTCTTCAACCCTGGTCCTAATAAAACACTTGTCACACAGACTGGTTACCTTGAGAGATGCCAAATTGCCTGAGCTACACAATTTCTCACTTCATCTTTAGCATCAAGATAATTTCAAGTCTGTCTCAGGATTTAATTATTTTAGTTATTCCATGTGGTTATTCACATGTATAACAAGTCCATTTCACTCATTCTGCTATTTGTTGATTAATGAGTACATTCACTGAATACCTATTATGTGTTAGGTACTGCGGTCTCTGATAGTACTGGTACCTTCAAAGGGTGCCTCGCTGACAGAGGAAATTGATTTCTCCCTCCACCTTATTTCCCAGTGTCAAATTTCTGAGTCCTAATTAGTGAGGTTCTTTTTTTTTTTTTTTTTTTTTTTTTTTTTTTTTGCCTTTGACAATCTGTTATCTTTCCATGAAAATGGGAAACAAAAGGGGGTGTTTGGAATGTTGACACCACTTCCGGATGGATTCCTACATCTCTAGATTAACTCTATCTTGGCTTCCTTATCTCTTCAAACACCGGTACCCTTAGCTGACAACTGAACCAAAAAGCTACAGGAATAATTGTGGGAAACCTAGTGGTCCTTTCAATAGCAGAATTATTTTCATTGAAAACCTCAATGGACAACTGATTCTTCAAATACACTCCCCAACAATTCCCGCAAACAAGTCTAAGAACCCAAGACAAAGGTCAATGCCAAGGAAGGCTGCAGCTGCGTGTTCACTGCACCCGTGTGGACACCACAGAGACAGGTGTGAGAGTACTGATTGAGGCCCGCATCTCCATATTTAAAAGGTGCAAACCAAACGAGCAAACTACTGAATAAAAATCATCTGCCTTCTAACTGGGTAAGCATATCTTTATACTTGCAAAATAAATGGAATGTGAATAGGCCTAAATGTCTCGCTAGTCTGGAGAGGTTTAGGTAAGTAGCAAAATAGTTACATACAAAATTCATAAGTTATATTTCATACAATTTTTCTGGACTTTATTTTAGAAAATTCACTAATTAGGGGGGCTATCATAAAGATTTTTCCACATAATGTGTGTTCTACTGACACAAAGTAAGCAATTTTAGGGGGTCACCATAGCTTTTACATTTTTGTAGAAAGTTTTTTGTTATTTTAAATTGGAAAAACATCACATTGCTGAAGCAATAGACACTGGTATTTTGATAAAATTCACAGAGTAATTTGTAAATTTGAAAATAAGCCATGAGCATCACATTGAGCAAACACTGTAGTAAGTTCGTATAGGATGAATTATTGTTGTTACAAAAAATATAAAAACATTTTAATTTCATTACAAAAATGACTACAATTTACAAAGCAATTTTTAGTTAAATCAGTAACTAGGTTCACAAAGTATTTTTTAAATTATCCTTTCAAGTTTTTCACTGCAAGAGAATTTTAAATTAAGCCAAAAATAGAAGTATGTTGTTCATGGTCAGAGCAGTCTATATACAAATTCATTTGAAGATTATTTGCACATGAATCTTCTTGATGATAGTCATGAAAATTCAAATCATGATAATGAATAACAAAATTTTACATCAAAATATGTAAGTGAAAATGCCTTTTTGAATATTTAATAAAACTTTTATTAAAACCTCCTCCTCTCCTTCTTGCTCCCTCTCTTGACATGTGACATGCCTGTTTCCCCATCACCTCTGCCATGACTGAAAGCTTCCTGAGACCCTTGCCGGAAGAACATGCTGCTGCCATGCTTATACAGCCTGGAGAGCCATGAGCCAAATAAACCTCTTTTCTTTGTAAAAAAAAAAAAAATACTTTTATTCTCAAAATTTACAATTTTGTGTTCAATATCCATCAAGTTTCCATGTAAAAAAATTGGCTATGTGCTTTAAAATACCTGGAAAGACATACATATGTGTGTGTGTGTGTGTGTGTGTGCATGTGTGTGTGTATAAATTTAAAAGCAATTTGACTTATTTGACTTATTTAACGTTACAAAATGTTACTCAGTCCACCTCACACAACTGTTGTAAAATGTGTGCTAATTCACAAATACCTTCGGAATGAAATTTAGTGTATGAAGAGAAGGAAGAACACCTAGGTGCTCAGCGTTGCTGAGGAATGATACTTCATTATGCAAGAGTCTATTGCATCTGTTCTCTCTGAAAAGAAGAATTTGACAAGCTAATTAATTTGTCGTTTCTTTTATCTAAGTGTTTCTGCCTCATATCCCCTCTGCTCTGAAAAGCAGCATCTATCTTTGGTGTTGGCAGCGGCACAGCCCCAAACCTTCATGCATTCAGTTTCCTTTATGTCAAGGACACAGCAATAGATGTGGGAAATGTATTTGTGGGAATCTACATGGTGCTACTGTAATGAGATATTTGGGGTTATGGGTTGCACTGGGACCATGCTATCTTCTATAGTAGCTGAGCAGAAGGTGGACCTGGAAAACTCAAAATAGGAACTACTTCACAACTAGTACAACCATACTATCATGTGCCAGTGGCATAATGCATTTGCCTGGCACCTACAAGGCCACCACAATATTTATTAAATAAACTTTTAAAAATGAGTGAAGACAGAATAAATAAAGAGAAAAAAGGATACTGTGTCCACCATGAAAGCAACCAGGTACCTCAATATTTATGTTACAGTTTGGAGGAAGTATATTGGAATTGGGTATAAGTAGAAAGGAATAAATATCAAAACCTGCCAAAGAAGGATTTTCCTCTATAGACCTTATCGTCAGGCATATTTTAATACAGAGATATACAAGCCTGAGCAGTCCCAAGCTCACCCCTGGCCTCCTATCACAATATATATACTGTATGAATAGGACAATTGTCAACTTTTAAGTATTTGGTTAACAGTTTGAAGTTTTACTTCTGAAACCTCAGTATTTCCTTTGCAACACAAACAGAAATACCAGACTACAACCAGGGCTGTCCTGGCATTTCCAAGCCAAGCTGAAATAAGAAAGCATCACTCTAGTCATAAATGCCCCCAAACAAGCCAATTGCCTTGAACCTGGAGCCCATTCCAACTTGCAAATACAGCCAATACCTCTGCACTTATACTAACTTAGAAGGGGGAGAGATGGGGATAGAGAAAAGGAGAAAAAATAAGCTCAAGAAACTAAATTGAGAGTAAGAAAGACCAAGATGGTAGAGTATGAAGACACCAGCCTTCATCCTCCCACAAATAAACAAAACTAGACAGCTATTCACAAACCAAACCAGCCCAGAGAGGATTCAAGGGATAAAGAATCTTCAGCAACACAGTGAAGAGAAAAAAAAAAAAAAAGATGCAAATAGAAAGGCTATTTGTTGAGATCGGCATCCCTGAGCTGCCAGGAGATCGTTAAGGGCAAAGAAGAAAGGCAGAAGCTATCGGCATCAGACATAGTGGAAGCCACCATGGTCCCCAGTGTCCTGCTCCACAGAGGACACCAACATCTTTTGCCACTGAAGTAACCTGCATCCATTTCCACCAAGGAACCCCAGAGAGGGAGATGTGCCTGCATATCCCTCCTCCTCAAGAAGCAGCTGATGATGAGGTGCTTCAAGAAAAGGGCCACCACCTCTCCCAAGTCCTCCCATGTTCTACTTCTGGAGCCTCACTTGCTCACAAGTACCCATGTTCCAGACCCAGGCTCTGTGACAATGCTGGGCCTGCCATGTGTCAGACACCACAGCTATCACCAAAGTGAGCTAGCTGGCACCCTGGCCCTAGAGCCAAGCTCCTGATGCTCATATCTATATTCAAGGAACTAGCTCAGCTGCCATATATAACTAGGCCTCACCCCAATCCCATAACCACTATAGCTTTGCATACACCTGTGCTCTTGTTCTCAGCTTCCCAGCTGTTTCACAGACATTCGTCTCTCACAAACATTATCAATGCAGTAGCAGAAGGGTTGCCTGCACCCTGGGCACCAATAACATTACTGCCCCCGGGAGCCAGAGTCCTTCCATGTACACTTATGCTTCAGGCCTCAGCACCATGGCCACTCCACAGGTGGCACTCCTCGGACACTAATGCCACCACTACCACAGCCAAACCCACAGCCAGACCCAGTACCAACAGTAATCCCCTCAGCTAAAACTTCATTAGTGAGAGACAAAGAGATCTGGAGGACATTAGCAGCCATTGCCACTAAAGATCTCATCAACTCTCACCACCACCATAAACACCCACAGCATTAGTCCCTGAGAATCCCTGTAACTTTCATCAACACTGACCTCAGCTGACAGAACTGCTCAGAGAATGCACAGCTGTGCCCTCACCAGACCAGTGACAGAACCCTTGTACACCACAGCAAACACTCTCAAGCCTTCTATAGGGAAATATCTTTACGTAGCAAAATTAGCCCATAAAGTCATCAAGAGGTGATCCCTTCACCAAGTGTTCAGAAATCAATGTAAGGCAACAAGAAACATTAAAAAATAATAAAGATACACAACATCACCAAAACACCCCACAGTAATCTTTCAGTAGCTGACTCCAAAGAAATGGAGATATGCAAACTGTGTGACAAAGAATTCAAAATAATTGGTTCAAGGAAGCTCCGCAAACATAAAGTACAGAGAAACAATTCAATACAATCAGAAAAATAATAAACAACAAAAACAAGAAATTTAACTGATTTAAATTATTTTTAAAAATTCAAACAAAATTCCTGGAACTTAAATATATAATGAATGAAAGAAAAATGCAATAGAAAATGTCAAGAGTAGAACTGATCAAGCAGAAGAACGAACTTATAAACTTGAGGACAGCTTATTTGAAAATATATAGTCAGAGGAGAAAGAATGAGGATGAATGAAGAAATTTCATGAGGTCTATGAAATCACATCAAAAGAGCAAATGTGTGAGTTATAGGAGTTAAAGGAGGAGGAAAGACAAAAGGGTACAATGATTATTTTTAAAAAATAATAACGAACATTCCAAATACATGGAAATATATAAATACCCAGTTATAGAAATGCAGAGGTTTTTAATAAGATTCAATCCAAACAAGTCTACACCAAGACATATTATAATCCAATCATAAAAACCAAAGACAAAGAGAGGATTATGAAAGCAACCAGAGAAAATAAGTAAATAACATATAAGGGAGTTCCAACAAGGCTAGTAGCATGTTTTTTGGCAGAGAACTTACAGGTCATGAGAGAATGGGAGGATATATTCAAAGTGTTGAGGAAAAAAAACTGCTAAGAATAGTGTACACGGCAAAGTTGTCCTTCAGAAGTGAAGGATAGATAAATATCTTCCCAGACGCAGAACACATGAAGAAGTTAACCACCACTAAACTTATCTTACAATAAATTCTAAAAAAAATTATTCAAGCTGGAATAAAAGAACACTAATTAGTAACACAAAAACACATAAAAATGTAAAGCCCATTAGTAAAAACAAGTACAGAGTCAAATTCAGAATAATCTAATAATGTGATGGTGGTATATAAATCAATTATATCTTTAATATGAATGTTAAAGGAAAACTATTAAAATATATAGCCCTAATGAATTAGGGTATTTTCAATAGAAAATTATGTAAATTGTGAAATCAGAAACATGAAGTGTGGGATGGGGGTAAAAGTATAGCTATTTCATGCAATCAAATTTAAATCATTATCAGCTTAAAATAGCCTGTCAGAAGTATAAGATGTTTTAGATAAGCCTCATAGTAACCACAAAGCAAAAACCTATATTAGATACACAGAAAATTAAATGTAAGGAATTAAAGCATACCACTAGATAAAATAATCTAATCACAAAAAAGGCAGCAAAAGGGGAAGAGCAAAATAATTTACAAAACAACAACAAAATAATTAACAAAATGGGAATAATAAGTTTTTCCCTGTGAATAATTACCTTGAATGCAAATAGATTAAATTTTTAAACTAAGAATCATAGAGTGGATGAATGGACAAAAAATGAAGACCCAACCATATGCTGCCTATAAGAAACTGATCTTAATTTGAAGAGCAGGAAAATGCCCTTCAAATAAGACTAAAAATGAAGGGATAGAAAAAGATATTCCAAATGGAACAAAAACAGAGCAGGAATAGCTACACCTATATCCGATAAAATAGACTTTAAATCAAAAACTTTAAAATAGACAGAGAAATTCCTTATATAACAATAAAGGGATCAATGCATCAAGAAGCTATAACAATAATAAATACATATGTACCCAATATAGGAGCGCCTAAATATACAAAGCAATTATTAATAGATCTGAAGAGAGAGACTGCAATACAATAATAAGAAGGAACTTAAATATCCTCACTTTCTACAATGGACAAATGATCCAAACAGAAAATCAATAAGAAAGCATTGGACTTGAACTGAGCCTTTGACCAAATGGACCTAACAGACATATACAGAACATTCTATCCAACTGCAGAAAAATGTAAATTCCCTTTAAATGAGGACAGAACATTCTCCAAGATAGATCATATGTTAGGCCACGAAGCAAGTCATAACACACTTTAAAAGATTGAAATTATAACACTCTCTCTTCTGATGAAAAGAATATGAAACAGAAATTAATAAAAAGAATTCTGGAAAATTCACAAATATGTGGAAGTTAAACATGTTTCTATACAAAAGATCAAATAAGAAATTTAAAGAGAAAATGTAAAATATCTTGGCATAAATGAAAATGGTAATACAACATACCAAACTAGTGAAATGCAGCAAAAGCAGATCTAAAAGGGAAGTTTATAGCAAAAAACAACTACATCAAAAGAAGTAAAAAGATCTCTAATAAAAAACCAAAAGTTTACATCAAGAAACTAGAAAAAGATGAAGAAACTAAGCCCAGATCGAATAAAAGAAAGAAAAACAATAATGCTCAGAGCACAAGTAAATGAAATAGAGACTAGACAAACAGTAGAAAAGATAAACAAAACTAAGTGTTGGTTTCTTGGAAAGATAAATAAAATTGGCAAACCATTATCTAGACTAAACAAAAAAAAAAGAGAAGACTCAAAAAATTAAAACTAAAAGAGAAAATACTACAGTCGATGCCACAGAAATGCAAGGGACCATAAGAAACTACTATGAACAGTTGTTCATTAGCAAATTGGATAACCTAGAAAAACAGATAAATTCAGAGACCCATCCAACTTACCAAGATTGAATCATGAAGCAATCAACAATCTGAACAAATAACACATAAAAAAAATAAATGTGTAATAAAATATTCCCATCAAAAAAAGTTCAGAATCTGATGGCTTTGTTGCTGAATTTACAAAATATTTTAAAGAAAAACTAGAAATTTTTTACCAAACATTTAAAGAAAAACTAAAGAAATTCTTCTCACACTATCTCAAAAAATGGAATAAAAGGGAATATTTCCAAACTAACTTTACAAAGCCAGCATTACAATTATACCAAAGCCAAAGGCAAGAAAACTAGAAGAAAAGAAAATTATGGACCAATAACCCTAGAGAAAACACATGCAAAAATTCACAACAAAATACCAGAAAATCTAATTCAATGCACATGAAAAATCATTCACCATGATCAAGTGAAATTTATTCCTAGGATGCAAGGATGGTTCAACATATGCAAATCAATAAATGCAATGCCTCTCATTAACAGAAAAATCATATGATCATTTCAACAGATGCAGAAAAGTCATCCAACAAAATACAACAGCCTATTATGATACAAACTCAACAAATTAGAAACAGAAAAACTTCAACATAGTAAAGGCCATAAATACCAAGCCAATAACTAACATCATACTCAACAGTGCAAAGCTGTAATCTTTTTCCATGAGATCAGAAACAAAACAAGAATGCCCAGTTTTGCAACTTTGTATCAACATAGTACTGGAAGTCCAAGCCAGAGCAACTAGGCAAGAACAAGAATTAAAAAGCACCAAAATTAAAGAGGAATAAGTTAAAGTTTCTGTTTTCATATGGCATGATCTTATATATAGAAAACTCCAAGGACTCTGCCAAAAAAAATGATAAAAGTAATAAATTCAGTACAGTTGTGGGATACAAAATCAATATACAAAAATTAGTAGCATTTTATTTTTTTAGCAGGAGTTTCTATGCCCTAACAACAAACTATTCAGAAAAAAAGATTAAGAAAATAATCCCATTCATAGTAGCAGCAAACAAAGAGGTATAAATTTAGCCAAAAGGGTAAATTACCTGTACACTGCAACTATAAAATGCTGATGAAAGAAACTGAGGAAGACTAAAATAAATGGAAAGGTATCCTGTGTTCATGAATCAGAGAATTATTTTGTTAAAAGGTTTAACAAATTGTGAGCAATTTACAGATTTAACGCAATCTCTACCAAATAACAATGACATTTTTCACAGAAACAGGAAAAAATTATAAAACTTGTATGGAGCCTCAACAGACTTTTAATAACAAAAACAATCTTGAGCAAAAAGAACAAAGCTAGAGGTATCACACTGCCTGATTTTTTTCCAAATATATAATAAAGCTATTATAACCAAAAGAGCATGGTACTGGCATAAAAATAAGCATACAGACCAGTAAAACAGAATAGAGAACCCAGAAGTAAATCTCCACATGCAGAGTCGATTAATTTCAACAAAGATACCAAGGATACATGATGGGGAGAGAGTGGTCTCTTCAATAAATGGTGTTAGGAAAATTGAATGTCTACATGCATAAGGATGAAATTGGATGTTTATTTCATACTATATAGAAAAGTGGACTCAGATAAACAACTTAAATATAAACTAGGAGAAAACATAAGGAAAATATGAGATGGGCCTGGGCAATGATTTCTTGGATAGGACTCCAAAAGTACAACAATGAAAGCAACAATGGACAAACGGGATTACATGAAAATAAGAAGCTTCTGTGCAGCCAAGTAAACAATTAAGAGAGTGAAAAGGCAGCCCATGAAATGAGGGAGAATATTTGTAAGGCATACACTGATAATGGACTAATATCCAAAGCATATAAGGAACTCAAACAACTCAAGGACAAAAAAAAAAAAAAATTAATAAGAAAAGAATCTTAAGAGGTATTTCTCAAAAGAGATATGAATAGCCAACAGATATATTTTAAAAGTCAATGTCTCTAATCATCAGAGAAATGCTAATTAGAACAAAGAGATAACATCTGACATCTGATAGAATGGCTGTTATCAAAAAGATGAATGATAACAAATGTTGACGAAGATGGGGAGAACAGAGAACACTTGTATACTGTTGATGGTAACGTAAATTAGTTTAGCCATTTTGGGAAATAGTGTGATGACACCTCAAAAAACTAAAAACAGAATTCCCATATGATCCAACAATTTCACTTTTGGGAATGTTTCAAAAAAAAAGTGGTATCAGCACTCCCATGTTTAGTTTATCATTATTCACAATAACCAAGATATGTAAGTAACCTAACTGATTTTCAGTAAGTGAAGGGATAAAGAAAATGTGGTATGTATACACAATAGAGTACTAAGTCTATCTTTTTTTTTCCCCCATCAAGGCAGGATCTTGCCCTGTTGCCCAGGCTGGAGTGCAGTGGTGTGATCTTGGCTCACTGCAGCCTCAGTCTCCCAGGCTCAAGCAATCCTCCCAACTCAGCCTCCTGAGTAGCTGGGACTACACACATGTACCATGATACATAGCAAATTTTTGTAATTTTTTTTATAGAGACAATGTAATACTATTTGGCTTTTCAAAAGAAGGAAATTCTGTCATTTGTGACAACGTGGATGAACCTAGAAGACATTGGGTTAGATGAAGTAAGCCTAGCACGGAAAAACAAAGACCACATGATCTCACTTATATGTGAAATCTAAAAAAAGTCATAGAAACAGTAAAATGGTGGTTACCAGAAGCTGAGGGTGAAGCAATTGAGATGTTTGTCAAAGGATACAAAATTCTAAGTAGACAGAAGGAATAAATTCAAGATATCTATTGTACAACATGGTGACTACAGTTAAAAACAACATATTGCATATCTGAAAAATGCTACTACAGATTTTAAGTGTTCTCACTACAAAAAAAAAAGTGTGTGATGTAATGCATATGTTGAATAACTTTAGCCATTCCACAATGTATACATATATCAAAACAATATGTTGTACACTATAAATACATACAATTTTTACTTAATAAAAATAAAAAGAGTAAGACTGAAAAAAGATAAATGTTAAGTTTCATCTGACTCTCTAAAAAAAACTGAAAGAAAAAGAACTTGATATGGAAAAATCTAAAATAAACTGTAAAAAGTGATTATAACCTACAGAAAAATTTTGGAGGAGCAATGGATGTACCTGTTCAGCTTGCCCTGATCTGGCCTCCATTGCTGGGTCCTGAAATCTGTAAGGAGGACTCTGTATTACTCAGCCTTGAATAACCAGGGTTCAGATTGTGCCTGGAAAAAAATGGGCGTGCAAAAAGTGCCTGCTGTTTGCTGAATCTCTGCAGTCTATGAGTAGTGTATTACAAGAATTCAGCATTAAATTCTCATGACAAACACCCTACTTTGAAGCTTAAGTTACATAATTCCCCTCCTCTTTTTGTGCCAATTGAGTGTAGTTTCAGAAAGACTCATTTAGTGAGATTTATCTTTCCCAAGCACTGATTCTATATTACAGCTTAAGAAGAAAGCATCTGAATTTTCAAAGTTTTGATGCAATGTAAATTAAGTGAGAGTCTTTAAACAGGAACTTGAAACATAATCAGTTCAGGATTTTTTTTTATATACTTTAAGTTCTCGGATACATGTGCAGAACGTGCAGGTTTGTTACATAGGTATACATGTGCAATGGTGATTTGCTGCACTCATCAACCCATCATCTATATTAGGTATTTCTGCTAATGCTATCCCTTTCCTAGTCCTCCAACCCCAAGAGGCCCCATTGTGTGTTATTCCCCTCCCTGTGTGTTCTCACTGTTCAGCTCCCACTTATGAGTGAGAGCAGGCGGTGTTTGGTTTTCTGTTCCTGTGTTAGTTTACTTAGAATGATGGTTTCCAGCTTCATCCATGTCCCTGTGAAGGACGTGAACTCATCCTTTTTTATGGCTGCATAGTATTCCATGGTATATATGTGCCTCATTTGCTTTATCCAGTCTATTACTGATGGGCATTTGGATTGGTTCTAAGTCTTTGCTATTGTGAATAGTGCTGCAATAAACATATGTGTACATGTGTCTTTACAGTAGAATGATTTATAATACTTTGGATATATACCCAGTAATGGGATTGCTGAATCAAATGGTATTTCTGGTTCTAGATTTTTGAGGAGTCACCACACTGTCTTCCACAATGGTTAAACCAATTTACACTCCCACCTGTCAGGTATTAGGAATGGTTACAAAAAACAAGTGACCCTCCTTTATATCTAATACCAGAAAGATGAGCTGAACATTCAACAGTTAAGCAGAGATGTGCATGGTGGATTTTCTCCAGCAGCAAAATGATAAACATTAAGTAATCCTGCAAAGCAGGCTATTTCAGTTCATTTTAAAACATCTCTCTTGTAGCTAGTTCTTCCCTTCAGTCGTTTTGGAAGTCATGTGGATTGGGGCAGATGACTACCTTATGCATTTCTGTAGCCTCGGTACTTTACATGGGGCCCTCGATATAGTAGTCACTCCATAAATGCACACGGAAGAATGGGAGGAAGGAAAAAAGTGAAGGACAATAGGATAGGAAGAGAAAAAAGGACTAGAAGGAAGGGATGATTCCTTCTTCCCTGTGTAACTGGCAACATTAGCTCTGAGATTTTTTTTCTTCCAAGTGAAACCCTTTTTAGGCAGTAGTTACCAAATTTCAAAATGTCTAAGAATAACTGGGGAACACACTAAACTACATATTCGTAAATCCTTCAGTCATCTGCCTGTCAATATTCCTACTCAGCAGGTCTTGGGTAGGACCCAGGAGCCTGCATTACTCACAAGTACTGCAGATAATAGGGTGGAGATGGTCAGGGGACAAGACAGAGAGGCGCTGCTGGGTGGCGGGGAGCTCTGAGTCCTTCGCAGAGTGAATATGTATTCACACTGTGCAACAGACCCCACACTGCACAACAGACCCCACACTGCTTTTGGAGAACAATTATGGCTTTCCCTTTAGCTACCCCTCGACTTCACCTCTGTGCCCCATAGGGTAGACTTCTTACTGGGTTCCCTGATTTTTTTTAGGAAAGAGGCTCTATCCCTGCTTATCTGGCTGCCCAGGGTCTATGACTCTGTCCCCAATCAGCAATTAAAGCAATCTGTATTCCAGTGAATGAATACAATTGTTATCTTCTGCCATCCAGCTGCTAGCCAAAGCCTGATTTCCATCAAACAACACTTGAGCAAGATAATCTAAAGGTTGCCACAATCTAGAGAGTCTAAGTTCTATCTTTAGACCAAATCAAAAACTAGATAAAATTAACATTTTAATAAAATAATACCTCCATATTATATCTGACTTGTAGAAAGGTTGCTTTGAGCTGTATGCAGATGCATACTATTTATGTTTGCTGTGAAATGGTTGTGGTAAGAGTGTGCATCTTAGCCATCTGAGGCTGCCAGGAAAGTGAGGGGCATGGGAAGAGGATAGTTCTCTCCTGAGGGTTGCTGTGTGTGCCCAAGCTTTTACAATGGAGTTGATTCAGTGCTGTATTGACTGCTTTCCTGTGGCTGCCAACAGAGCTTTAAGTTGGGCGTCTAACATGCACTAAGCTGCTTCATCTTGCTTGGCTTCCATTGATTTGAATTTTTCATTTGGTGGGGTATTCTTTTTGTTTTATCTTGTTTTTGTTGTTGTTGTTTATATGATGACTTAACTCCCTCCTTTTAGAAAAGAAAAGTTGTACGTCCTTTAAAAGTGAAAGTGTTATAATAAATGGCAAAGTCATCGAGGGCTACATCTTCATATATTGTTAATATGATCTACTAGTGAAAATAGTCATCACTGCTAACTGCTAACAATCCATGTGCATATGAGCGCAGGTTTGGCCCCCAGCCCTCATCCTGTGGAGGCTGACCCATCAATACAAGGTCTCTGTCTTCTCTTTACTCTACTCGTGGTCTTCTCAATATTCTCAAGACTATTGTTTTATGGAAAATAATCCACCTTAGAGTTCTGACCTTGTTTCTCTTCTAATCTCTACCTTCCTAAGTCAGTGGGCTTATTCCCTCCTGTGGCTCCAACTGCCTCTGTGTGCTGGTGGGTCTCAATCCAAACTTCCAGCTGCAGAATCTCTTCAAGTTCCAGAACTTAAGAAAATCAAATGACCCCTCTGCTACTGTAGTGAAACCTTGGTATTGCATTCAGTGTTACTGTCCTCAAGGAAGATGAACAGGCAGAAGTTAGAATGAGGTAATACCTGTGTGCCTGTAAAAGAAAGTTCTATTTTGTAATCAGGGTTTTCTAGATTCTTCTTTCTCTGTACATAGAAACTACCAACAATTACTTAAAAATGAGTTTCATGATCAGTTAGGTGTAATGTGCCTTGTCTCCTTAGACACTGGTTCCTGAGGATCTGTAAGGATACAGAGTACACCTGCGGTGTAGTGAACCCCAGACACTATTCATTAGGCTTGGCCAACCCATTGCCCGTGGGCCACGTGTGGTCCAGGATGACTTTGAATGTGGCCCAATAAAAATCCATAAACTTTCTTAAAACAGGATGAGATTTTTGTCTGTGTGATTTGTTTTATTTTATTTATTTTTCGAGAGGGAGTCTTGCTCTTTTCACCCAGGCTAGAGTGCAATGGCACAGTCTTAGCTCACTGCAACTTCCACCTCCCAGGTGATTCTCGTGCCTCAGCCTTTCGAAT
>NW_016107329.1:7902339-7972762 GCF_001604975.1 Cebus imitator
TTTTAGCAGAGACAAGGTATCACCATGTTAGCCAGGCTGGTCATGAACTCCTGGTCTCAAGTGATGACCAGGTTCAGCCTCCCTGAGTGCTGGGATTACAGGCGTGAGCCACCACACTCAGCTGCCCACTCCATCATGAGTGCTCCTGGCCATCAACGCCTGGGTGATGCACACATTCTTCATATATGTAAAAATTTAAAACATCAACATGTGTCTGAGGATCAATGACAATATTATGTGGTGTTTGTGAAGCTGATTAGCTGCAGTGATTATTTTTAAATGGAAATCTCTGAGGAATATTCTCTGGCAAGTCCTTAATTCACCTGAGTTATGCCTGTTTACATGGCCCAAACTCTTTTTAGCTATACCATAAAGTGACATGGAAAATGTCCATCATCACTGTGTGCATGACCAGGTTAGGATAAGAAGTTGTAACTTTGCCTCTATGAGGAATAGAGGAGTCTCAGAGGTCAGTGAGGCAGCCCTAGCACCTGCTACCCTCTCTTCAGAGGTATGGGTTTGCCTGCATCAGCCTTGAAGGCCCTGGGTCTACATTTTGTCAAAGATTTCCTTACACTTGTAACTCCATCTGCATTCTGGACATCTCTATACAGGGGTCTCACAGCATTTCAAATGCAAGACATCCAAAGTTGAAATTCTTATGTTTCAAGGGCTGCCTCTCTGTGTCTCTTCTCATCTCAGTTAGTGTATAAGCATGGATACAACCACACGCATGCATGTGCATGCACGTGCACATGCGCGCGCACACACACACACACACACACACACACACACACCATGTTTTACAGAAGCAATTCCAAATACCATGATCAGTCATGATGTCCTTTACAGTCTTTCCCCAAACTCCCCTGTGAACCTCATCTCTCCCCATCCCATCCCATCCTCACATGATACTTGTGCTTCTGTCACCTTGAAATTCTCACTCTGTATAACGTGTCCCTTTTTCTTTAACTGACTCATGCCAAGAATATACTTAACTTTTAAATTTATGTCTAGAATGACTTTCTCATCCTCTACAACAGAACTCGAAATGTTTTCCCCAGCAAAGAACTCCTGCAGTCCCCAGGCAGAAGGGGCTTCTCTCTATACAGTCCCGTTCACCACTCCAAGCTGCATTTCGGGACAATCCTGTGCCCATGTGCCACCTTCCTGTGTGCTCCTGCTCTAGGCTATGCTCTGAGGAAACAGAGCACATGTCTACTGATAAATGAAATTAGGAGGGCATTTCTCACTGACCTGCCTGTCCCTGGAGATCCCTCTCTGCTTTGCTTCCTTCCTCTTACACTTGCCCATGGATAACTGGTTGATATGGTTTGGCTGTGTCCCCAGCCAAATCTCTCTTTGAATTGTAGTTTCCACAATCCCCACATGTGATGGGAGAGACCCAGTAAGAGGTAATTGAATCATGGGGGTGGCTTCCCCCTTGCTATTCTTGTGATAGCGAGTGAGTTCTCAGGAGATCTGATGGTTTTATAAGGAGCCTCCCCACTTTGCTCAGCTCTCATTCTTTTCTCTCCTGCCACTAGGTGAAGAAGGACATGTTTGCTTCCCCTTCCACCATGATTGTAAGTTTCCTGAGGCCTCTCCAGCCCTGAAGAATTGTGAATCAATTAAACCTCTTCACTTTATAAATTAGCCAGTCTCAGGTATGTCCTTATAGCCTGAGAACAGACTAATTCACTGGTTGCCTGTGAAGCACCTGCCTCCTAGTTGTTGCTGCTCCTGTTGCTCTCCCAGCCACTCATGCCTGGTGCCCAGGCCTGCGGCTGCTCTGTCCAAGCACCTATCTCGTGACCTGCCTGCCCTCAGGCTTTCTTATGAGGGGGTCCATGCTTGGGGCATTCAGTTGACACTGCCCTTGAGTGTATGTGGATGGTTCTCAGGTTGTATTGTAAATTCTCCTCTTGATGGGAGGGGATATTTACCTACCCCTTTTGGAAAACATTATTTCTGGGGGAAAGGCCCGGATTCTTGGCAATGTGGACCCAGGAGGATTGTTGCCCTGTAAACAGTCTCATGGCTGCCACATCTACACTGCATCTTCACAGAGACCATGTGTCCCCTAGCCATAGTGCTGCTTGTTCAGGGCACTGACCTGCAGGGGATGCCCACTAAGACCCTGGCCTCATCCACAGCCTATTGAGAACATTGTAGGTACTCAATACGAGGAGGCGAAAGCAATAATTTGTGATGCTTACACTAAGTCATGATAAAATGAGAAATTATGAAAGAACTTGGTTTAAAATCTCAGTGTGTAAAGACTAAGATCATAGTTTCATATCATTGATCTTTAGTTATGGCCTTGTGTGCAACTGGGAAGCAAAACTGAGCAAGCATTTTGTAAGTCAGTTTAAAAATTGTGAGTAATCAAATATAATTCACTCTTACATATTTGTATCCATGCTACTCTAGTCTGATATTGGTCAGTCCCTCTGCCCAGAGCAAATGGAAGTGAACACAGAGCTTGTTTCAGAGATTTCCAAAACAGTGAAAGTCATCATGGTTTTATGTATTATCCAAAAGTGGGGGACTTCCATTAATGTACTTATTTTAAAACTTGGAACATCTTCTTGGTTTTGTTTTTGAAGCAATTTGTCTAAAATTTCAGTCAATATCTTCATTTTACTTGAGCAAGTCCTCTTGAACATTTTAAAAGTTAGCCACTTTTTTACAATTAGACAAGTATCTTCTAAGAGTTGTGGAACTTTTAGGTTGAATTTCACAGATAAAATGTGAAAGATAAATTGTAAGCAGTTTTTATGCAGTCTGAACAAGTATGTCTAGATTCTAAGTTGTCATATAAATTTTATTCAGATGTCCAAAGGTTTTCCAATAGTTATGTTAATGTTCTGGAAAGAAAATATTTTAATATAATGCCTCAAAGTATTTAGATTTTTAAAATTTAGTATGGTTTGTTTTCCTATTCAAAAAGTAACATCATCGTTTCGTAAAGAAAGTAATTCAAAAGATTTTCTTCAGATACATAATTTTCCTTATTAATTCATAATGCCTTAGGAATTACAAAAAAAACCCACCATATTATTTACATTAATTTTTGCTTAGCCAAATACAAAATTCATATTGAGCCTCTTTTATATTAAAATTGATTTTTTCCATTTATTAAATGTATTTATGCAAGAGTTAACAAAAGCTGTTTACTTGAAGTCTTAAACAGTGTATAATGTTTTCAGCATGTTGAATACTTTTTGTTACCTTTGCCTTTGAATTATTGTGGGTAAAAAAACAGAACAGACTAGTCAGCTGGCCTAACTACTTCTTGGAAATTTATAGTTAATTTCTGGTCCTACATTGGCCATCTGTGCCCAAATATCCAGTGTAGATGTTTTCAAAAACAGTTTCTGCTCTAACAAAACAAGAGTTTATGATTCACCCTCAGACTTTGTTCTTTCAACTAACTTGTTTGTTCAGGAAAACAGATTTCCAAGACTTGCACACACAGCAGGATCTCTGCGCCCTGCTTTTACTGCTGGGTTGCTCAGATGACACGTCTTTTGGTTCATAAAACACATGCTAGAGATAAGTGGAAGGAAACAGGATAATGCTGTGACTGTTTTTTCCAAAGATGCACCGTCCTCTGCCTAGGAAAAGCACAGGCATATAAAAAGACCCTGTGCCCATGAATGGAAGATTTGATCATCACCCAATCTGGAGGAAGGTCAGGACTTCTTTCTCTGTGTATCTCTTTTGCCTGGACCTGAGAATATGTCAGCATTTCAATACATTTATCCCGGTTTCATTCCCCATTTTTCCTATTTTCCTCTAAACAGCAGCTGCCTCTACTTTCCAAGTTGACTCCATTCCATCTCTTGTGGCTGCTGGTTCCGTAACTCTGAGTCCCTACCTTCCACTCCATTTGGTTAAAATTAATGTCCACCTTGTCTTCTAGACCTCCACCTGCTCTGGGCTCTGGACCCAGGTGATTAAGCCATCATTTTTTGTCCTTACCAACAAATCAAGTCCAACCTCGGATGAACTACTTCACACATTTCTAAGTGCATGGTGGGGGGGAGAAACTACTGTAGAGGGTGTGCCGTGCAAATCTACTGCAGGCAGATGGCCCCCTCTCTGAACTTCTGGCAGTGGAGCAGACAAGGGACAGGACATTTAGAGCACCTTTCCACTTGGGCATGAGAAGGAACGAACAGGCCCTGCTGGTAAGTTATAAAGTAGGCAACACGAATATCCCCTGAGCCGTCCCGCTCAGCGTGGCCTCCACGTGTACTGACTGTGGGAGCAATGACATTGCCCTGCAACCCTGCCGTCTAACCACGGATGCAGCCCTCTGGTTGGAACTTGAGCTTTGGCCCTAGTTAGGCAAGAGAAGGAAAATTAAAAAACAAAAAATGTGCTCGACTTATGCTTGAGTTAGGATTTTCCTTATGTGACAATTCAGGTAAAGACATCCAAGCCAAAGCTAAATTCTGAGGCCACGGCCCCTGTTCTGCCTGACCTTCGGGCTCTGCATGTATTTCCCACGGAGTCTCTCCAGATTTTAGGAATAAATGATGTCCATGAGTGCTTTTAATACAATTGGTTGGATAGAAAGCAAAACTGAAAGAACAGCTAGGTCCGCTGGTTTCTGGTTTCTCGGCCCCACTTCCTAGCGAGATAAGCACGGGCGGGTCCTGGGCCTCTTGGAAGCATCCGTGCTCAGCACTCCTGCCATTGCTGACATGCAGTGCTTCCCTCGCAGGGTTGTTTGAGGATCAAATAAGAAAGGACTTGGTAAACACTGAATAAATTACCACGTGTTTCTTCCTGGCCCTTTTCTAGCTCATTTCTTCTAGGTCCTTCTTTCACTCCCTAGTTCTTTTCCATCCCTTCTTTTTCTGTTTTTTTTTTTTTTAATGAATTTTTTTATTCCAGTAGGTTTTGTGGGGAACAGGTGATATTTAGTTGCATGAATAAGTTATTTAGTGCAGATTTCTGAGATTTGGCTACACCCATCACCCAAGCAGTATGCACAGTACCCAATGTGTAGTCTTTTATCCCTCTCTTTTTTCCCACCCTTTCCCCAGAGTCCCCAAAGTCCATGGTATCATTCTTATGCCATTGCATCCTCATAGCCCAGTTCCCACTTATGAGTGAGAACATACAATGTTTGTTTTTCTATTCCTGAGTTACATCACTTAGAATAATAGTCTGCAATTCAATTTTTCTCCATCTATTCCCTCTTCCAGCAATTGCTTCATTACCTTCAGTTTGTTTTCTATCTTCCTCAGTTTCATCTTCTTTACTTCCCCATCTGTCCCCATTTTTAATTCTGTCCTTCTCTGTTCTCTGTGTAAGTGAATTCAGGAAATATAAATTAAAAAATACCTTCCTATTTTACTCTGATTACCAAGGGAAGAAAGAAGAAAACCGATTAATCTAAATTAGAAACTAAAACAAATTTCATATATAGATAGATAGATATAGATATATATATGACTGTACATCTTAGATAACTTTACCAATAGATGTTAATTATGTATAATTTTCTGCTAAAGGCCTTCAGTCTGAAAATGGATTTATTCTAATAAGTCATTTTATTTTATTTTAATAGGCAGACACACAGACATACAGACAAAGACACACATAGAGAAGTAGTGGGGATGAGAAAAGTGAGAGACAGGAAGAGAAAAGAGAGAGGGAAAGAGAATCAAAGAAGAGTCAACTAAAGTGTAAATACTTGGATGCATATTGTGGAGCATTCATTCTAAAAATTCTGTGCACTAAGAAAATACTAGAAAAGCTTCACCTAGATTTTAAACCGAGATCTTTGTCCCCCAACTCATATGAACTGACTTGGTAGAGCTAGGCGGTAGCCTGGAATCGCTACTCTTTAACATGCAGCCCAGCAACTTTTAATGCAGTTGGTCGTTTTTGAGGTCATTTCAGATCTGGTTTTTGCAATGGATTCATCTGGGAAATTTTGACAGTAAGGGTGCCTGATGTTGAATGAGGTCCAGGCATCCATCTGTACCCTGAGTGATTCTAATACTCAGCTACAGTTGGGGGTTATTACCCTGAAGGATTTCAGCTTTGGGCTCAGAAAAGCCAGGGTTATAATCATAGCTTCAACACTCAGCTGTGTGGCCTTGAAAAAATAACTAAATCTCCCTGGGTCTCTGTATTCTCCTCCTTGAATTAGGTGACAGTAATTTTCACTTCAAGCATTGGATCAGTGGGCTCTCAAACTTGGCTGCATATTAAAATCATCCAGGGAGGTTTTGAACCATGCCAGGCTCCATCCTATTTGAATTTGAATCTTTGGTGGCAGTGGACCAAGGCATTGGTGTTTTTATAAAGCTTCCTAAGTGACTTAAATGTACACTCAAATTTAAGACCTGTAGATTGGGGAATTAAATGAGATGCTGCTGTCATTATTAATCACCTGCTGCTAATAATGAAAATAGTAGCTGGCATGCCCTGTGTCCTTACGAGGTGGGAAGGACTATTCTAGCATTCCACATGGGAATCTTCAACACCCATGTGGGATAGATTCTATGTTTTTGTGAGGCATCTTTCTTAGTTACCAGTTAGTAGGTCAGCTTTCTTTTTCCTAGTATAGACAGAAAAACAGCCAACGTGTGTCAAAGGAAGGCGCACCCTGTGGTTCTGTGGCAGCAGTGCCCGCCCTGCAGCCATGGGTCTGTGGGCAGCCTGCCCTGGCCGGCTGGCCTTGGCTCACAGTCACAGAGCCCGTGGATGCAGGTGAGGGGTTATCTACTGAAGGCAGGCACACATCCAAGTGGAACAGAGCATTCAGGAGTGAGACAAGCAAAAGATTGTCTTAGGTTTACGACAAAAGAGGAAAAACTGAAAAGATTGTATTTGTTACCAATAGCAAAAGCTTTGAACGAGACCTATTGCTATTTTTTTTAAATGTCTTCAGTTGAGGGGTCAGTGAGAAGTCTGTAGCATCTTAAATCTTCCTCCTATTAATGTTTGCACACTACTTTCTCTTCCTGGGGAGTACTGACACTGATGTTTTTAATCTTTTCATCTAGGAAATTTGTATATTTTTGGTATCCATCTGACCTGAGAGTCAGTACCCATCTGACATAAACAATTACATAGCATATAATTAAAGAAAGTCTCTAAAAGTGCATGAGAGCTGTAAAAGTTTCTCCCACTATGACTATCTATTAAAAAATAAAAGAAAAAGAATATATTGTGTTTGCTCTTCATACATAAAAACCATGCTTTGGTACTGCCATAAAAACAGACACATTGATCAACGGAACAGAATAGACAACGCAGAAATAAATACATGTATTTACAGCCAACTGATTTTTGACAAAAGCATCTGGAACATTTGGTGAGGAAAAGAGAGGCAGTACAATAAATGGTGTTGTGAAAACCTGGCATCTGTATTCGGAAAAACAAAACTAACCCCTATTTCTTACCACATACAAAACTGAAATGAAAATAGATTAAAGACTCAAACGTAAGGCCTGAAAGTATGAAACTACGAGAAGAAAACATCAGGGAAATGCTTCAGAACATTGAATGGGGCAAAAAAAATTTTACAAATAAGACTCAAAAGCAAGGCAATATAACAAAAAATAGACAAATTGGATTACATCAAACTAAAAAGATACTGCACAGCAAAGGATGTAATCAACAGAGCAAAGAGACAACTTCCTGGATGGAAGAATATATCTGAAAACTATGCATCTGACAAGGGATTAATATCCAGAACATACAAGGAACTCCACAGCAAAAAAAAAATCTGATAACACAATGGGTGAAAGATCTAAATAGATATCACTCAAAAGAAGACGCGCGAATAGCCAACAGTATATGAAAAGTGTTCAACATGACTAATCATCAGGTAAAGCGAAAAAAAACTGCAGTGAGCAATCTATCATGTCACTTCAGTTACGATAACTATTATCAAAAAGACAAAAAATAACAAAATGCTAGTGAGGGCACAGAGAAAGAAAAACTCTTACGTACTGTTGGTGGGAATGTAAATTAGTACTGCCATTATATAAAAAAAAAATTAAAACAGCATAGCAGTTCTTCAAGAAACTAACAATAGAACTATCGTTGTATTAGCCAGGGCTCTCTAAAGGGACAGAACTAATAGGAGACATCAATATGTGAAGGTGAGTTTATTAGGAGAATTGACTCACGTGATCACAAGGTGAAGTCCCACTATATGCTGTCTGCAAGCTGAGGAGCAAGGAAGCCATCCAAGTCTCCAAACCCCAAGTAGGGGAGCCGGCAGTGCAGCCTGCAGTCTGTGGCCACAGGCCTGAGGGCCCCTGGAAAACCACTGATGTAAGTCTGAGAGTCCACAAGCTGAAGAACTTGGAGTCTGATGTTCGAGGGCAGGAAGCATCCAGCACGGGAAGAAGATGAAGGCCAAAGACTCAGCAAGTCTGCTCTTCCATCTTCTCCTGCCTGCTTTATTCTAGCCGCACTGGCAGCTGATTAGATGGTGCCCACCCAGATTGAGGGAGGGTCTGCCTCTCCCAGTCCTCTCACTCATATGTTCATTTCCTTTGGCAACACCCTCACAGACTCACCCAGGAACAATACTTTGCATCCTTCAATCCAATCAAGTTGGCACTCAATATTAACCATCACGACCGTATTATCCAGCAATCCCACTACTGGCTATATATCCGAAGAAAATGAAATTAGTGTGTCAAAGAGATACCTGCACTTCCATGTGTTTGTTTTTTGTTTTTGCAGCACTATCCACAATAGCCAAGACACCAAATTAACCTTGTCCATCAGCAGATACATGAATAAAGAAAATACACTAAATATGCACAATGAAGTACTATTCAGTCATAAAAAAGAATAAAACTCTTCTCATTTACAGTAGCATAGATAAGCCTGGCAGACGTTATGTTAAGTAAAATAAGTCAGGCACAGAGAGATAAAATACCACCACTTCTCACTCCTATGTGGAAACTAAAGAAGTTAATCTCCTAGAAGAGGGTGAATATTGAAAGCTGGGAAATGAGAAGGAAAGGGGTAGATGGAGAGGTTGGTTAAAGTACACAACACTTTAGCTAGCCAGGGGGAACACATTCTAGCATTCTATGAAACTTTAGGGGGACTATAGTTGACAACTTATCATGTCAACTAGCTGCTTTTTTAAACAGCTAAAAGAAAAAATTTTAAATGTTCTTAACACAAATAAATGATATATGTTCAAGGTGATACATTTGCTAATTACCCTGATTTGATCATCACAATAATTAAAAAATAAAAAATATACATGCTTTTTAATGTATTTTTACAAAGACAGCTCCAAGGCAAGTTTACGATTGCTACTTACCATAATAATTAACTAACAAAAAGCTATGTGGAAGATTATTTTTTTCCGCAAGAATCAGAAGCGATCATGAAACAGGGTCAATAATCTTATTTTAATGAAATGGAGAGTCTAATCCACTACATTTTGTAAAGATGTTAAACCAGAGAAAGCAATAACATGTTTTGCCATATCAATAAAATGAAATTCTTTATGTTCCTATTATGTAAAACAATAAGCCAGGCTCCCCGAAAAAGACAATATCTTGTCTGATTGTGTTTTTCATGAGCACCTTACAGTCTATTTCATATGCAGTTGGTGAATCAACAGGGCTGTTGATGAAAAAATCTGTTCATTATTACCAGAGATTGCATCTGAGGCATTTTCAGTGGTAAAACAATTTGCACTGCAGATCTATGTTTATGGGAAATTAGTGGAATGGTAGAGCTTAATGCATAAAAGTGGAGAATTAATGTAAAATAAGTGGGGGTACTCAAGCCACACTTTCTAGTAATCCTTTTAAATCTGTATTTCATCCAGAAATCTTTTTATTTTAAAACCAATTTAAAAAGTCAATAATTTTTAAATATGCAGAAACATTTGTATGCTTCCTGCTTTGTAGCATTTTGTTTGACATGCTTCCAAATTAGGCTATTAGTGCTTTGGATGGTTTTGGTTGTTGCATCTATAGGAATCTGGGTGATGTTGAAACCTATTACAATGGACTCCAGAAAGACAGTGCTTTTTCTTCACTCACAGAAACATTGTGTGACACAAGAACCAAACCTATCCCTTGTCTGGGCCCTTGAGGAACTAAATGAAGAGCAAGCTCTCTGCTGCCAGGATCCTCCAATTCCAGAATTCCACTCTCACTGCCCTGGTCCCTCCTACCATCTGGCACAGTCATTAAACCCATGCCTGCCCTTTCCAGGATACTTACTTCCTGTTCTCTTCTCTGCTAGAAGAGCACCACACCTGAGCTGTAGTGTCCCTTGCTGCTTCCTCTTGGATGGATTTCATTTTGCCTGCTTCTCACCTTGACATTTTGACAAACCAGCAATGACCCAGAATTGTTCCTATGCTCTTTTCCCTGAGCTCCTGCCCACCCCTGTGATTGACAGGGCTGGCTTTTAGCTTGGCAAGGTGATCCTTTTTTAAGGGCATGTCCAGAGGAAGCACATAATGACCTCACTCCGGCCAGGACACTGCTGGGTACAGAATATAACTCCTTGGTGTTTGGCCTCCAGAGTCACTCATTCATTACACAAAGTCTTTATCTTTGTGCATATCCTGGAACAATACTCTTAAATAAATACTCTCAGAGGCATTTTACTCCATGGTTATTTACTTTGCATTTCCATGATCTCAATGGAACACAGAAAGGGAGGAGGTAGAAGGCTTGGCAAACAATCATTTGCCACCATCTACGCACAAGGGGACAAGTGGGAGGGATATTGTTTTGTTTGAAAGAGAGACACGTCATTGACTTGACATAATCCATCTGTGTTCGGACCAGAGTTGATTAGAAAATTCCACTTGGCAAAGCATGCTAGATAACCTCTATCTCTCTATCTTGAGAGAACAGAGGCAATGTGGGTTTGGAGTTAAAAGTCCTGGTTTCATTCCCCAGTCTTATCCCCTTAGACTTGAGACCTTGGGCAAGTCCTTGAACTTTTCTGAGTCTCAGTTACACTGCACTGTCAAGAAATACTAATGGGCCTCCAGTCTACTCCTGCAGGTTGCTTTGTGTTTAAAATGAGATACTGTCCCCTGAATTCTAAGTGTGAAAAATATGAAGAAGAACATATAAAGTCATGAATTAGCATCCTCCTCTTAAAATGATTGCTAATGTTGGTCATTATACTAGCTTCAGCATCATCATATTTGATTGTTTGATTTTTTAAAACCTGATAAAATTAAAACTTATTTTGAAAGGATGTCAAGTCCACAAATAAAAATGCGTTGAGCTGTCAAAGTTTTAGACCCACCCACCCACATTTATCGGTGAGATCTTACCTGCCCGTTTTATCTACCTGTTCCTCCTGTTTATCCTTCTCAATTAACTATGAACAGAAAGATCTGCCCTCAACAAATAGACGCAAATTCCCATGAAAATCTGCCAAAAGGAAAACTAAAAGAGGAAGAGGATATAAGATTTCTCAAGGCTCACTATGTTTATTCCCAGTTACGCCAATCTGACTCCATTCATGCCTTGAGACAGTATGTGCTTATTTTTACAACAGCCAGTTGGTAGGCCATCCCAGAAGGCTGCTGGGTGTCTTCACAGGAACCGAGTGGAGGGGACTCTATTTCCTATTTCATTTTTAGAAAGTGGGAGGATCCAGGCATTGGCTGCCCCCAGAATCTTTCCGGAATGGCCCATGACTGGGACAGGTGGCAGATAGTTATACAAGTCCTGCTGTAACCGGGCTTCTCAAAATCTGACAGAGAATGAGAGACACATACCTGGTCATTCTCTAGGTGTTGGTACCCACTACCCACCCCCTTCTCCTTACTTTCCTAAGTTGACAACTACATAGAATAAGATGTTGGTGTGGTTTGGCTCTGTGTCCCAAATCAAATCTCATCTCAAGTTGTAATCCCCACGAGTTGAGGAAGGGACCTGGAGAGAAGTAACTGGATCATGGGGGTGGTTTCCATGCTGTTCTCATGACAGTGAATGAGTTCTCATGAGATCTGATGTAAGTTTAAAACGGGCACTTCCCAGTTTGCTCTTTCTCTCCCCTGCCACCATGTAAGATGTTGCCTGCTTCCCCTTCCACCATGAACGCAACTTTCCTGAGGCCTCCCCAACCATGTGGAACTGTGAGTCAATTAAACCTATTTTCTTTATAAATTACTTAGTCTCAGCTAGTTCTTTATAGTAGTGTGAAAATGGACTAATATAGCTGTTTTTTAACAGCTACAAACATAGGAGCTCAAATGCTTTCAACCTAATTGACCAAAGCCAAAGTAATCACCTGGTAGACCATGCCTTTACTTCAGTTGTCCTTCCATTGTTCAAAACTTTCTGGAACTCATTTTTTAAAAATTCTCTTCAGAGAATGTAGCACTCTTCTGGATATCCTGAACGCATGAAATTATCAAACCTTTAGTATAAGTATGACTTTTGAAAGCAGTTAAAGATCTTGATGCTAGTTTAGTAAATGTGGTCAGTTCGAAAGCTAAATACAATTTCCTTATAGTGTTAAAGGAAGTGCAATCATAAAGTCAAGGGATATTTTTGGAAGTGACTATAAAAATGGCTCTGAATGGAGCTAGATTTTACTGATGGCCACATTCTCAGGGATAACTGAATGGCTTCCCAAAATTTTAACTCTGTTACTCTGTAGTTGCCATGCATTTTATGAAATGATGACACTTATCCTTTCATAATAGATACTGGTAAAATAGTCTCTTCCCCACTGCAACCTCTACCACCATCAAGTTTACAATAGGAGTAGAAATGGTATGGGGTTGCCAAGGAAATTCATAGCCAAGTAGAGCAGCTTCTTACACTTCTAGTGGAGAAATGCTCAAGCTTCTGAGACCTTCATGAAGAAGGGTTGGAACCCAGAGCATCTTTGTGCAGTATACCCTAGTTCTACCCACTGGACCCCCTACAGTGAATCAGCACACCCCTTGGAGAGCTATTGCTGATGCCCATCTGGCATGCTAATTTAAAAGCAATATATATGCCATGATGTCTTTGAAAACATTGCCTGATGGGGAGGAGAATTGCATCAATAAATCATGATAACAGTTAATTCAAGTAATAAATAATTTTATGGTGGAATATTATATTATTTGTTTTTAAGTCTGGCTGATATCTTTTATAATGAGATTTTTCTTTACTATTCCATTTCATTATAATTGACAGTGTTTATTTGAAATATTGATGCAGCCCTGATAGCCACATTCAAAAATATTGTCAAGATCTATCCTGTGGCATCTCATCCAAGACAGAGCCCTCGGGGACAAGCCACAAGGGCACTTACTGAAACAGAGCCCTGGGGAAATCCTGAGCTAATATCAAATCAGAAGACAAGAAGCAAGCTTACGTTTGATGAAATTTGATGGCGGCATCTTGAGAGACAGTGATAGGATTCTGAGGTTGCTGTTTAAGCAGTGTGGAAATGGATAAGAAATCACTGCCTCAGATTTGGCTAGTAGCTAGTAAAGGCTTAGGGATTAGTAAAAGGTTAGAAACTATTGAAAATAATGGAAAGATGGGACGTAGCCTCTACCACCTCTATACAAAAGAATTAATTTAAATTAGTCCAATCCTATGAGGTCCTTACCATAAACTACGATCACGAGCAAGGAAATTATTAAAATGGAACCATGTGTTGTTTCACCTAAAGAAAAAGCCTTGAGTTTTTGGTAACAGTTCTACCTGTAAAATAGTAAAGCTATAGAGGCCCATAGCATTCATGTTGGGAGTGGGGAAATGATACTATGTCAGTGACAGTGAGCCAACTCCCATCTAAAAGAAAGGTAAGCCGGGAGTTTCACTTAAAAAGCCTACCTAAATTGACAGCTCTCACAGAATGCATTGGAATTTGGGGGTAAAGATAGAATCTTCCCTCAGGTTTGAAAAACAAGCTCTTATTCACATTTTCTATTTTCCCATTGACATGAAAATTGCCTAAGAAAAGTAGAAGAGATCCCAGGGGCACACTGCTTTTCAACTTGAATCTTTGCCTTCCCTTCTCATTTTTTACTTACAGCGTGTACATGTATCATGTATGCATGCGTGCACGTGTGTGTGTACATGTGTGTGGGAGAAGGGATTTGTCCATGGACATTTTCTCATAAAGAAAAGCCTATTTCCCTCAACAGTAGGAAAATTGAAGCCTGTACCCTCCTTATACCAGACCTATTCTTCTCTTTAAAAAATAGAAGATTTATCTTTTGAAGTGGGGTAGCCACTTAAGGACTAGGTAAAGTCCCTGTGATATTTACTCCCAGAAAGAAAAACAGTGTAAAGAATAATTTTAATTCTTGTCTCACTGAGATTTTGAAATGAGCCTCAGGCTGTTTCAGAGAGAAGTCTGTATATTCAGGTTATATGGAGAGCTCTGTGTGTCAGTTTATTTAGAAAGGCAAATTATATTTGATATCCTTGAAGTTATTCAGTGTGCAAATGCTGCAAAAGCCTATTGTATGCATACTTACTGTTCTATCCACATTTCATTAAACCTCACACATTATTACCCATAGTTCATACCCTAGACTGCCAGGGTTTACCACCCATTTCCTAATATACCAAAAATACTCCTAGAGGCCTGAGGGGCAGATGTAACCCTCTTTTTCAACTACGATAATATCTTTAAGTTTTTAAACTACTATAATATCTTGAAGTATTTAGGTGATGTGCTGATTAATGTTATGCCTCAACTTGACTGGGCCATAGGGTGCCCAGATGTTTGATCAGACATTCCTCTGGGTGTTTGTCTGTGAGGGTGTTACTGCAGGAAACTTGCATTTGCATCAGGAGACTCAGTACGGTAGATTGTCCTCCTTAATGTGGGTGGGCCTTGTCCAATCAGTTGACAGCCTGGATAGAACAAAGTGGGAGAGTAAGAGAGAGCTCCTCCTGCCTGACTGCTGAGCTGGGACCTCAGGCATTTCCAAACTTCAGAGTAGGGCTGAAATATCAGCTTGTGTTCGGTCTTGAGCCTTCCGGCTTTCAGACTGGACCTTACACCAGTGGCTCCCCTGTTTTCAGGCTTTTAGACCTGGACTGGAACCACACGTGGGCTCTCCTGTTCTCCTGATACTAAGAGAGAGAGAGAGAGAGAGAGAGAGAGAGAGAGTGTGTGTGTGTGTGTGTGTGTCTTGTTAGTTCTGGTTCTCTGGAGAACTCTAGTATAAGAGGTAAAGGGTACAGCTAAGATACATTTCCTTAGTTATAAGATGAGAAAAATAAGCTACACCATAGAATTATTTTGATGCTTACATGAGATGCTACATTCCTTGTTTGGTACTTGTTTTAGTCTATTCTTGCATTACTATAAGAAAATAACTGAGACTGGGTAATTTATAAAGAAAAGAGGTTTAGTTGTCCTCCGGTTCTGCAGGCCGTACAGAAAGCATGATGCTGGCATTTGCCCAGCTTCTTGCGAGGCCTTAGGCTCTTACAATCATGGCAGAAGACAAAGAGGAAACAGAAACATCACATAGCCAGAGCAGGTGCAAGAAAGGAGATGGATGTGCCACACATGTTTAAACAGCCAGACCTCATGAGGACTCACTCAGTGTGTAGAATCCAAGAAGGATGGTGCTCAACCATTCATGAAAATCTGCCCCCGTGATCCAGTCACCTCCCACCAGGCACCACCTCCAACACTGGGAATTTAATTCAACATGAGATTTGGGTGGGGACACAGATCCAAGCCATATCCGTACTCCACACTGTATTAAGTATTAGGAAAACCTAACCGGTGGTTCCACCACCACTTTCTCCAACACCACGTGTTCATCACCACAAACTTTCCACCTTTCTGTCTCTAAATCTGTCACCCACCAAAGAAACAGCAGTACAGTTTTCACTCAGTATCTGCAGGAAATTGGTTTCAGGAGCCCCAAAGATACCAAAATCCATAGATGCTCAAATCAATTCAATAAAATCATGTCATGTTTACATATAACCTACTGCACATTCTCTCATATGCTTTAAATCATCTCTAGATTACTTATAATACCTAATGCAAGGTAAATGCCATGTAAATATTTGTTGTGATATATTTTTTGTGTTAGCTTTCATTGTTGTATTTTTCAAATTTTGTTTTAATTTTTCAAACTATGATTATTGAATCTACAGATGCATAACCGTGGATATGGAAGGCCAACCGTATTAAGAAATGTGAGAAAACAGGATACCATAATCAGAAGGAGACAACCTAAGGAAAGTCAGAGAGATGCCAAAGAAAGGTTATCTTGTCCTGATTCCTATTGATTCCATTTTTAATAATGAATCACAGTAATATACACAAAGACCATTCACACACACGTACATAGTCTATCAGTCTAACACAGAATCATTTTCTTTCGTTGTTCCAGAGCGGTTTTGAAACAGGCTTTTCCCAGTTCGTAGCCCACGTGCAGGGTCACCATCGATGCTTCCCAGGATTTGGGAGATGCTGGTTTTCTTCTGCAGATTCCCATTCTTTTTCTGAACATCCTGTCTGGTAGTCCCAGACTGGGCATGGGGCAAGGCTTTCAATGAACATCAAGGAATTTCAAGATCTTCTTAGTAAATACAGGTTACAGTCAATTCAAACAAGCTCTTATTTACAGGAGTATTTTCTTGTTTAAGGATGCAGTAAGTATCTACAGAGAAGGCATGTAGAATAAAGCAAGGAAGAGTAGAACAACTCGAAAGAGCAAAGCAGAGGTGCAGAAGGTGACTGGGGGTCGGGCGGGGTCAATTGGAAGATTAAATAAATATTCTAGCTGGCCTTGGCTCATGCCTGTAATGGCAGCACTTTGGGAGGCTGAGGCAGGCAGATCATCTGCAGTTGGGAGTTGGAGACCAGCCTGGCCAGCACTGTGAAACTCCACCTCTACTAAAAATACAAAAATTAGCTGAGCATGGTGGCGAGTGCCTGTAATCCCAACTACTCAGGAGGCTGAGGCAGGAGAATCTCTTGAACCTGGGAGGTGGAGTTTGCAGTGAGCCAAGATTGTGCCGTTGCACTCCAGCCTAAGCAAGAAGAATGAAAGTCTATCTCAAAAATAAAAATAAATAACATAAACATTCTGCTACTGCAGAAGGAGTGCTTGTTAAGATGAGCCACTGGCTTTCACCCTATGCCGTCTCTCCTTTTTTAAATTTTCCTGTGTCTACGTATTAACAGCCAATTGTGCTTTCAACTGAATCTCCCAACATGAATATCAATCATTAATATGCTACACCTCACTCTATAACTAAGTCAACCGGGGTAAAAAACGTTAATTTACTGCCAGTAGTATAAAGATCAGAGTTATGGTTAAAACCCAAGATCTGTAAACAATGGCTGTGACCACTAGCTAAAGGACATTTGTTACACACCTGCACTACATTAGGGCTGTCAGGTGCCTCACCTGACAAGTACAGTCACACCTGTACCCAGGAATTAATTCATGTCCAATTAATCGGGTATTATTTTTCAGTGCCAGAATTAGTAGGTCTATAAGACTGAATGTGTGATGCCTACAGATCTCTCTTACCAGAATAGTACTTTTATCATTGATATGTGAAGTATAAATAAAAATGGCGTGGTTGGCACTGGTTTATTGATTTCGGATGATTCCAGCTCCTTCGGAGGTCATTTCCTGAGTAATCCCAACTGGAAACAGTAATTTGCCATTTACTAGTCACCACAGTTTGGACTGTAATGACCTACTTGGGATGAAAGAGTAGGTCTTTCCATTTCTGTTCAATACCTGGATTCCTTTCAACAATAATAGATACACACCTTCATTACTCTTTCCCGACTGGCCAGCATCGAAGGTGGTAAACATCCTAGCTGTCAGTGGTACAGACAAGATTCTCTTCCTTCCCAGATGAGCTAACCCCTGTAAACCTAATGCCATTTCCTCGCCTGGTTCTTAGATCTGTCTTGGAAGTTGGCCGTAAATGTGTCCTTCTAAAAATACAGAATTATGAACGTTTTGATTTTGTGTCATTGATCCATAAAGAAAGTGGTGGAAATTTCAGGTTAGTATGTACATGAATAAATATTTTGAAATAATTTGAATAGTATTCTTCCCACTGTCACATTCTTAGGGAATTTAATAAAGAATCATGAAGGTATTGCAGCAATTGAATGCAGACTTGCGGTTTGTTTTCAATAGTAAAAGATGACTAGATTAAAATTGGAATGTATTAGCATATCATCAAGAAATAACCATAAAAACGGACAACCAGCAGCCTTCAGGGCTGTTCCGCCTATGGAGTAGCCATTCTTTATTCCTTTACTTTCTTAATAAACTTGCTTTCACTTTAAAAATAAATTGGAATTTATAACTCAAACAGTATTTCTGAGTCTTAGCATGTGATGAGAGTACACCACATTCAACTGCTTAGAAGTGACATAAAGGGAAGAAGAGAGGGTTAACTATTCAAACTGAGAGGTTTGTTGTTGTTTGCGTGCATGTGTTTTCAAAAATAAATCTAAAGACTACAAGCCAACATTTGAGGAGGTCTCCATTTGTCTAGAAACATTACCATTTTCTGCCCTGAGAACACATGCATAATTTATGAAAGTGCTGAAATGTCCAGATGTTTCTTACTGTCCCTTATAGCTGACGTTCTTAATGTACAGGGTCTGATCAGGAATTCGTACCAAACATAATCTCACACAAGAACAGACCATACATGTACCAAAAATAAATAAATAAGCATTAATATTCACTGTAGACTCACCTACAAACTAAGCACAGGTAGTTTGATATTAATTTGTTTATTTTGTTTATTATACTTAATTAAACTGCCCTAATTTTCCTGTAAGCTAAATCAGACTGTTATATGTAGGCCAACCTCTTACCTGCTAATCACTTGTCGACATACATTCAGACACACATAGCTGTGTTTTTGGAAAGGAATCTGGGAAGCTTCAAGACATTTCAGGAGAGAAAAGTTTTCTTGATTTTTCTGTACAGCCAAGAATAATTTTAAGACAACTTGCAAGCCACAGAATTCCAGTAGTATATTTTATGTTATCAGAAACTGATACTCACATCATAGTTTATTAAACTGGTTGCATAGTTTACACACAGGTAAACCATCTCACCTCAAGACTGCAAAAATGTCTGCACTGTAAGTAGAAGAACTTTAAAAAACAAACAAACAACAACAACAAAAAAAAAACGGTGAGCACATGAGTGCCTCTTGAGTTAAGAATGCCAAAATATTGACATAAACATTCCAAAGCTGATGGGGTCTCTATCGCTCTTTACTTTCCGAAACCACTTTGTCTCCCGAAGCTCTTGTCAAATGCCCCTCCCCACGTAAGCTCCCCTCTAAGGAGTTACAGAGTTATTCTAGGACTTCGGTCATCCCTGAGAGCCAGAGAGGGAATTTTCATATTTCATCCACACTAACTCGTTCCTTCTCTTTCAGAAGAATGATGAACAAAGCGTGGTTTCCCCTTGAATTGAAATGTGCCCTCTGTATACAAGCTGTGAGTCCTCCGGCAGGATGCAGAATCTTTCTCAGCCGTAGTTTCCTCTTCTGTAAAACAAAGATGATATCTTCCTCACAGGGTGATAGTGGAGACTGAGCTAGGTAGGGTCTGCCCAAGGCCTAACACATCCTGGGGTCTCTCTCCCGGCCCCTTTCCTACCTAATTCCCCTCCTCCCAGCCTCACCAGGCTCTTGGCACATTCCGGCAGCTCTGCCGTTTTTCAGTTCCTAACTGCTCCTCAGCCTGCATCCTCTTTCCTCTGTTTTCATTTCTCCTCTTCATCATTCTTATTTATTCTTCCTAGGCTCTTTTAAGTAAACCTTTAAGACTGAAGTATAACATAAATGCAGAAAAGATCACAAATTGCAAGTGCCCAGAGAATTTTGGGGAACACACATCTGTGCAACCAGAATTCGGCTGAAGAAGGCAACCACTGCCAGCACCCCAGAAGCCTCCCTTGTCTGCAGAGCCTACGCACCCAGAAGAAATCTCCATTCTGATTGATCTCGCTGTAGATTAAATTTGCCTGGACTATATGACAAATTTAGTCTTTACAGACTAGCTTCATTCATTCACCACTGTATTTGCGAAAGTCTCTCTTGTTATTTACTAATTTTACTGCTACATATCAGGAGTTAGCAAATGCTTTCTTAAAGAGCCATGTAGTAAATATTTTGCCTTTTGGGTCGTAGGAATCTCTCTGGCAGTGCAGTACAAAAAGCAGCCACAGACAATACTTAAGGAAACGAATCTTGCTATGCCCTAATGAAAATGCATTTATGGACACTAAAATTTGACTTTTATATAACCTTCACATGGCATAAAATCTTCTTCTATTTCTTTCAAAAATTTTACATCTAAAATGTAAGAACCTTTTTTAGTTTGCAGGCTGTAAGAAGCAGGCAATGGGGCCAGATTCGACCTGCAGCATGGAGTTTGCAGACTCATGCTGTGTAGTATTCTTTTGCACAAATATAACATCGTTCATCTATGCATTCTACTCTTCACGAATGTTTTCTTTCAAGTTTGGATTTAAAAAAAGATTTCTATTAAAGCCTATACATATAAAAACAGTGGCAGTATAATCCCACATCTAAAAGGAAATGAAAGCCATTCATTTTTAAGGAAAATTGGCTATTTAAGGAAAAATTTTATTTTTTAATCAACATCTAATATTTTGAAAGACACATATATTTATAAACCTCCTTTGGAAAATCCACAAAATTGCTTATCGCTTCATTTTCCCATAATAAAATCTGCTTAATCTGCTTCATCTCAAGCATGAGTATTTCCCTCAAAAGCAGAGGAGGAAACACTAATTCATTTTTGTTTCAATTTTGGACATTACATAACATTGTTCTCTGTCGTGTGGCTATTGCATCTGTGTGGATTTTCAAATGTTTTACTAGCACAGTGAGCTTGGATAGAGTGAGGTGGGGTCTTGTCACCCTCTAGTTTTAATAATGTCAATTACAAAGGCAATTTAAAAATTTAGGATTCCTATAAAGATAGTTTTTGTTTTTTTTTTTATAAGCTACTTCCCCTTGAACTCCAGTAACTGATAAGGAGGTAAGACAGGAGATTGTGGAGGAAAGAATGTCTTTGCAAACACAACCCTGGCACCATGAAGCATGTTGCTGATCTGGACCAACGTTGCTCTAATTAGGGACACACTGCAAATACTTCTGAAACTTTAGAAAAGGATGTGAGGTGGTATGTGATGTCGTGCTAAGTGAGTAAGAGAGGACCCGCCCTACAAGAGTCCAGAGGTGGGAGACATGGGCACAGCTGAGACTGTGGGACAGAATGGACCCATGAGTGTCAGGGAGAAGGCCAGAACTGAGCTCTGCTTTTGCGAATGGACACAGTGGGGAGGTGCCTTGTGGATGAAAGGTCATCTTGAACAGGGGAAATGATGTGAGCCAAAGAACAGGGTGTGAGCACAAAACAAAGTGGACTTCCTTGTCAGAGGAAAATGCCATGGTGAGACCTAGATAGAAGCTGAAGGCAGACTGCAGTCAGAGTTTGGTAGGTTAGGATAACTGAAGAGTAAAGGATTGATAACAGCAATATTTTTGGGGAATAATTGACCCCAAAGTCATACTAAGATGGAAAAACAAAACAAAACTGAAGGCAAATCTGTCAGTCCAAAAGCCAAGAAAATAAATACCCGATATGAAGTGATAAGATATGACAGCTATGAAAATAGAAATACACAGATGTGAGAAATATGGCAGTTCATGGAGAGGAGGAATCAAATATTCAACTCCACGTTGTTAAACGTGTATGAGTTGGAAAGTGTTACTGTCATTGCCAGAAATAGGGAAATCTGGGGCGGGAGCTAATTTTAGTAGAAAAGGGAGTTTGGTTTTAACTGTATTAAACTGAAGCATGGATCCACAATGGTTCCACATTAGATAACAGCTTTGATTTTCCAAAGGAAATGTTATCGTCTAAGGCAAGGGGAGGCAAGCTGCAGTCCACAGGCCAATCCTGCTGGCTCAATGTTTTTACAAATAAAGTTTTATTGGAACACACCTTGTCTGTTCATGAAGATGTGGCCTCTGGCTACTTTTTCACTATAACAGCAGTACTGAGTGTGACAGAAGTCACTATAGCCCACAGGTCTAATATGTTTACTATCTGGCCCTTTACAGAAAAGACTGCAGATCCTTACTTGAAAGTTATAGAGGGCTGAAATCAGCAGGAAAGATTTGTGGTTTTTGACGAATGTTCTCAGATATATCCCTCCAAGACAAGACTTCCTGAGATGAAGTATGTGGGACACCACAGCACAGAAAACTGAATGGTCCTACCATGGCGTGAGTTTCACAGCATGGCAGAAATCCTGGGATGAAACAGCTCAACCTGGTATGCCGCAGGCATCTACAATCATGCAAGAAGAGAAAAGAATCAGAGACCAAGAGAAGGCCTCACCAACGTGTGTCCTGGGAGCGCTATTTCCAGAGGGTGATATTCAGAATGTACACAGGTCCTCTCTTCTCCACGCAGGGTTCCTGAAGAATTCCGTGGCTGAAGACAAGGGCTGGCGGACTCTCGTAGGTGTGTTAGTGCTTGGTGAAGTTGTACAGATGGCAAAAAGAAGCATTAGAGGGTAACTTTGGGTGGTCTTTTGCCAGAGACACATGAGACAGGAGCGTGTGCCTGAAGAAGGGCTTATCTCCGGGGACTGTGAATGATCAAGGATGCAGCAAACACAGCACTAAGATAAAACCTTGGAAAACACCCTGAGTGTCACTTCTTCTCCTAATCAGTTTATGTCAAAAGTCCTCTTCTCTCCTCCTCTCCCTTTCCCCAAGTGCCACTTAGCCTTCCTGCTTAGCTTGCCTACACTTCTGCAGGGAGGGTTTCTCTGTCCCCAGATGAACTTAGGCCTTTCTAGCATAATAATAACTAACACTTAGAGACTACTTACTGTGTCTGGATGTGTTCTGGGAATTTCATATGAATTCACTTAGTAAAGTTTTCCAATAACGCTGTGAAATGTTTACTGATAGTATGACATTTCAACAGATGAGCAAACTGAGGCACAGTGAAGTTAGGCGATTCATCCGTAGTCACAGATCTAGGAAGGAGTACAGCCATGTCCAGAACTCTCTGCATTTGCCTTTCATACTTGTATAACGCCTGTGTTTGCTGCTAGACCTTAAACCCCCTGAGAGTAAAGACTGCATCAGCTCTAGTCCTCATTGATCCCTGAGCACCTAGAACATTGCCTGGCACAAAGCCACTGCTCAGTGTAAGGCAGAAGGATGTGTAGAGGGAACTGGTAATACCTTGACACACTTAGGTAAGGAAAACCAAACCAAACAAAATAAACGAGTGGACCCCTATGTCTATTGGCCAATACTCAATGCATAATTCAAAATGCAAATTTGAGATTACAATTTAGGGTGGCAAATGCAATTCTACAAATTACATTGAGCTTTGGCCTGGTGGGATTTATGACTAGAAAATGGTGGCAGAAAACTTTGCACTGTTAAAAATGAAACAGGTTTCCCAACTGTCATGTTGAATTGTGTCCTCCCAAAAGAAATGTTGAAATCTTAAAACTCCCAGCACCTGTGAATGTGACCTTATTGGAAACAAGATCTTTGCAGATGTAGTTGGGTTAGGAAGAGGGCATTGGAATGAGTCTGAACCCAACAGGACTGGTGTCCTTATAGGTAGGAGAGCGGGAGATGATAGAAAAGGGTAATGCATGGGAGGGCGGAGGCAGAATTCCCAGGAACTGGGGAGGCAAGGTAGGACTCTAATCAGTCTCAGAGGGGAATGGCCCCCTGGCACTCTGATCTGGGGCTCCTGGCCCCCAGAACCCAGTTCATGGTACTTAGTTATGTCAGCCCCAGGAGACGCAAGCACCAAGGGAGAAGATGTAGCTGTGCTTTTGGAAAACTCACAAGCTGGAGCAAGTTGGTCAGGACCTCAGTGAAAATCAATGGTTGTATTAACATGGAAGAGAGTGGGCCACAAATCACTCACTGGAGGAAGGAGAAGGGAGAGTTTGATGCCGTGATCCTGGTTTACCTGTAAGGCACACAGAGGCACGATGGAGGCGTGACTGGAGAGCACCTCTCCACCTGCCAGGCTGAACAGAGCATTTGGCCAGTTACCAGCTAATCACACTGGTTTGGAAAAAGCATTGATGTTGTCTGCTAGTTGATAAAGGGGAAGAAATAGGTCCTTTGGTGGCAGCAACCAAAAAGCAAAGGCTTTCCATAGTCATACATGCAACTGGGCATCCATCAGGGCTGCTGGAAAGTTTCCAGGGACAGGGAGGCAGATCCCATGCAATGAGGCTGGGCAAGAAGCCTTCCCAACAAGGTTCTCATGCAAATGGAGAAGAGTGGGAAGTGCCCGAAGACAGGAGACTGGCTGCCAGCAGCTCCATGGTCCCAGGCTGCTTGCAGTTCATGTACGTAATTTTAAAAGACAGACATACCCCTCAAGCTGAGTACGAGAGAAAAAGACAGGACTCTGAAAATACTACCACAGGGCTAAAGTTCCGAAGTGCTGGAGTTACAAAAGGATAAAGGACAGCACAAAGGACTTTTTAGCCAAAGAAGAACTAGAAAGGTAAAACAAAAGGCAGGAAAGAGTGTGGGCTCTGGAGCTGGCCTTATCTGTGTTTGGATCTTGGCTCCGTCCTTTACTTCCTGGTGAAGCTGGGTGGCTTTCGAGCCTGCATACGCCTCAACTTGACTGTGGTTTTCATTTGTAAAATGCTGATGATCCGTGGGCCTACCTCAGAGGCTTGACATGAATGAAATTTATTTGGTGGAGTGCGTGGTCTGTAGTTAGAATTCAACAAATATTTGCTCCTATCATGATTATTAACAAAAATAATTAAGAGTGTAGTCTAAGAGCATTTAAGGAAGAGAAGCATACATTTAAAAAGTAAGCTATAAAATATTTTAACAGTGTGATTACACACACACACACATACACACACACACACACACTTTAAAAAGAAATACACCAAAATGTAAATTTAAAACGCTTGGCTGGTAGGTAAAAATAAACTGGAACACAATCAGAGGACAACAATCACATTTCATGAGGAGCAGCTAAAAATGAGTCTATTTACATGGAGAAAAGTAGACATGGAGGAATTTTCAAGGGGTTGTTCTGGTTTTGTAGGGTTGCGGTGGCTACATCTAGAGTCAGTGAGTGGAAGTTATATGGGGTAAATTTCAGATCAATGAGGTCAGTATCAGTTGATGCTTATCTGAGCTTTTGGAAGGAAGAATACCTCATTAAATGAGTTCTGGCTATGCCCTGGGCCCTGCACTAAATGAGTAACATGCATTCTCTTATTTAAAGGTCCTCTCACCATAGAATACTATGCAGCCATAAAAAAGGATGAGTTTATGTCCTTTGCAGGGACATGGATAAAGCTGGAAACTATCATTCTCAGCAAACTAACACAAGAACAGAAAACCAAACACTGTATGTTCTCACTCATAAGTGGGAGTTGAACAGTGAGAACACATGGACACGGGGAGGGGAACATCACACACTGGGGGGTGAGGGCTAGAGGAGGGATAGCATTAGGAGAAATACGTAAGGTAGATGATGGGTTGATGGGTGCAGCAAACCACATGGCACGTGTATATGTATGTAGCAAACCTGCACATTCTGCACCCGTACCCCAGAACTTAAAGTATAACAAAAATAAATAAATAAAGGTTGTCTCCAACAGGAAGAGTCCTAGAGAACTGGAGACCTCGCAAAGGAATGGCGTATGGAGAACTTAAGCATAAAGTGGTGACAAATCACAGCACCTACAATATCTTTTTGAAACTCGTGGGCTTTGGCCTCCATGTTCTAGCCTCAGCAGGACAGAAGGGTGGCAAGAGCAGTACCTGGTGGAGGGTCAAGAGACTGGGCTTGCGGTAGAGGCCAAGCAAGAGAGTGACCTCATGGGGACCACGCCTGGGTGTGTGTGCCCGCTGGAGAGCCCGTCCCGACGGCAGGGCTGTAACATAAAGCAGTGGCTGCTCCCTTTCGGAAAGCTCACCTAGAGCTCCTTCAGGCCTGTATTCGTAAGAGGGAAAAAAGGAAGGGACTATGGGTTCTGGAATTTAAAGAAACAAAAAAGAGTATTCTGAAACATAAAGAAAGACTTTAGAGGACGTGTGGGTTGATATTTTATGTCTTTCTGTTTCTTTATTTCTTTTGCTTTCCAGGCTGCCACCATATATCTTGCCCTCACATCCAAAAGCTCCAGAGATGATATGTTTTGTTGCTTGTTTCTTATTGTCTGCAGAATTTGAGGCATGGGCCACAGTACTATGGATAAAAACGACGTCAGGAGACACAGCCAGAGCAGTTCCTTCTCGCCTCTTCCCAGCGGCAAGGCTGGGAAACCATTTTTCAAGCATTTCTATTGGCCGGGACAGCTTGAAAGCACAGTTGTTACCTGGGCCCGTTTCTCTCCCATTTTCATGGTAATTTCTGTAAGTCACTGAGGAAGCCCACATTCTGGTTGGTCCACAGATTTCCTTATTGCAATCATCTACTTGCCTGCACTATAGACTTCATTCTCCTTCCTCCTTTGTACCAAGAGAGGTGCTAAAAACCCTATCATTATCACAACTGGCTCTAAGCTGAGGAAGAAAATTGTTTTCTTATGCAACTTGCAAAGTGATCCTCAATATAATTTCTAAAGTTAAACTTCAGAAATGTTTTGTGCTGCAGCAAAATTAGTGGAAAATATTTGCATAATCTTCCAAGAAGACATGGGTCTTGGGATGGCCACATGCATCTGGCTATATACATTCCTGCACATCTGTGGGGAGGAAGAGTTTCTTTTTTAAAAAACATAGAGTCATACATTTATTCTTAGGCCACGTAACGATGTGTTTTGTTTTTATTTTCTCAAAATGGGTGTGACAGTCTTTCTGACTACTGATTGTCATGGTTAATTGCTCTTTCGTTTGCATGAGAAGAGAAAATATAAGAAAGAAACCATGATGGCCCATTACAGTGGCTTCTGGGAACGAATGTGTATAAAATAATCTACTGAATGGAGCACAGAATGAAAACAACACATAAGAATTCAAAGGGTGCATTTTAATGATGGGTGCATATATATTACCAACTTGGGGGTGCAGGCATGGCACCTGCAACTCTAGCTTCACTCAAAGTGTTAAATGAAAACCTCTCAAAAATTAAAAGCCAGCTGTCTTATGACTGATATTTAATTTTGAAAGATGTGATTTTCCTCTGTATTTCCTGTGCTCTTTTACAATCCTGTTTATCAAATGTATAGAACACTTTTGTTTATGATAGCTTATGATTAATCATTTACCAAGGACACAAGTCCTTTGTACCTATTATTGTCAAGCAATTGTTTGGACTGTGTTTGACCCTTTGTACCAGAGTGGTCTGTGTTGGAGCCTTTAGAAAACAATCTATCAGGCTGAATGTGCTCATGCCACTTACTGAAATAACATGGCTCTCTTGCTGTTACAGAGCGACATCCTGTTACATGGGAGAGACCAATATTGCAATTTCAGTCACAGTATCAAATCCATTGTTATGCCAGGATAAATAGATTCATACCCAGTGAGTTTTAAATATTCTAGAGTGAAATTTTTAAAAACATTTTAAGAGAGGCATGACCGTTTTATGACTAGAGTTACATGAATAGTATGCCTCTTTGCAAAAAAAAAAAAAAAAAGAAAGAAAAAGAAAACAAGAGCAATCTAGCATCAGATCTGTACTCTGCTTTGTGAGACAAAGTCCTTCCCAAGCACACCTCAAGGGAGTATATCCATATATCTGATTACTTAGTGACCAGAGAATCTCAGCTACCAAAACAACAGCACAGGTCAAAAGGAAGAACAGCATGAGTTACTGCTCCTTGTTTAATCATTCACTATTTGGACACCTCTTGTATGAGTAACTGCCTCAGTGTTAATCTCTTCTCATTCACTCATTCAGTCAACAAACATTCGCTGTAAGTTTGCTACGCGTGAAGTACCTTGCAAAAATCAATCCTGGTGGCTGATGACCTCCATGAATTCATAATCTGGCACTGGGCGTAAACATGCCCACATTTAACTTCAAAAAAAGTTGTGAATGTACATGCCACATGTCTGATGCAGACGATAAATGTCAGGAGCTTAGAGCAAGGATAGATACTTTTAGTATTCAGAAGCCACTGTACAGAAATAAGTAGATTTTAGATTAAGGAATGGCTAGTGAGATTTTTAGGGGAAGAAAATGCCAAGAGGAAATGGAGGCAGTAACATCAGACGGTCAAGAATTAATTTAGAGAGTTTGGCTGGACAGGAGAGTTCATGAAGAGGATTAGTTGGAGATTGACTTGAGAATGAAGTTGAAGGTCTCTCATTTTATTATGAGGTATGATGAGCTGTCAAAGGATGAAGAGGGCATGCTACTTTATGAAGCAAAACTGGAATACCTGATTAAACTAAAGGAGTAAGGGTTAACAGACTGTGTAATATTTTTCCACATGTGAAACAATGTGATATTGACCAACATTGTAACATTTTTACACTTGAACTTAAGAATTTCCCTATGAGAAACCTGATGTTCTCACTTTTTATCTGATCTTAGAGTGTGCAAATCTGCGTAATTTAATCAATAAGAAAGTCTCAAAACCTTTAAAACTCAGTTAATCTGACTTGCCATTTTTACCCTCTCAGGTGCTGAGCACTGACTTCATGAAGTCGATGGAGGCAACGGGAAGTATGAATCCAGTCTCTGTGTGCTGGTTATTTCGGAGAAAGTCCAGTGACAATGACCTTCATGTTCTTTAAATCAGCAAATTGTCAGATGCAAATAACTATCAGCCAAGTCAAAACAATGAAATGAATGAAGCCTGGTGATTTTTGCATTTTTGCTAAAAGCATATTCAAAAATGGACAGTGACCTCAAACATCAAAGGAATCTCAATCAATAAAGAGTATAATATTCAGTAACATCATTCCACTCAGCTCCCTTTACCCTCTGCAAACAATATACATTCCCAACGTGTTATCCTATTGGGGGAAAATATGCACACACACACACACACACACACACACACACACACACACACACATATACATAGTCACATGTATATGGAATATTGGTTTAACTGAGCTTATAAGAGAAAACCAATTATTAAGGACTGATGAAATTCCCTGTGCTGTCTCAATACTTTTTTATTCCTGTAAAGGTATTTTATAGTCACATGAGGTAACTAAGAACTAGGTTTTACTCCAAAGTAATTACTTTTCAGGAAGCGCTGCCCTCATTTTTGGTTCAGAGGACTATTACATGGTGTCATGTCTTATTGTTAAAAGTTCTTAACATCAATGATTATAGGCTTAGGTAACAAAAGAATCCTTTGGGATGCATTCTGTACATAAACCAAACCACAAATATTTTTAGATATTTTATATGATAAAAATGCTTCAAAATTTCAATGCTTATATTGGAAATGAAAGAAGAAGTGAACTTTAGGGGGTCAGCTCTGAAATCCACATTTATATATTCCACATTGATCCCTTCACATATATGTAACTTCAGACATTTGTTCATTGAAACACGTACCCAGCGTCGACTGCATTCCAGAATGGGCTCCCCTTTAAAATTGCTTTAACTCAAAGAAAAAGATGTTTATTTTACTGCTGGTTGAAGGTGCCCCTCAAAAAGGCGCAGCTATAAGGTGATAACCCATTTAATCCTCCCTTAACTAGCAATAGCCTATACCCAAGAAAACACAAAGACAAATACGAAATGTTCCCTCAGGTAACTTGCTCAGCCTATCTCAAATCCAACCAGAGTCTTGTATTATGTAACTCCATAAGCTTCTGTATTTATCATCACTGGAATGTGTTTAAATAAGACCATCTGTGACAGTATTGCAAAAACTATTATCATTCTGATTCATTTAGGGATGATTCTCTTCAGATGTTTGAAAACAGAAAGTTTCAACACGTGAAAAAATCACTTCTTATTGCTTGGTTGTCTTTGTTTATCTTAAAAATTGGTTTTATTTCATCTAAGGGCCAAACACATCTCAAAATAGCTAGTTAGATTATGATCATTTATGGGAATTAAGATGAAGTTTTGACTTATCTAAAAGAGCTTAAAAAGATTTTTTTATAACAGTTTTATTGAAATATAATTCACCTATCATAAAATGCATTCTTTATAGGGTATAATTCAGCGATTTTTAGTTTATTCACAGAATTGTAAAACCACTAACACTATTTTTCATTATCCCAAAATAAAGCATGTTATCAGTCCCTCCCCACTATCCGCAAAGCTCTTGGCCTCCAGTACTGAACTTTCTGTGTCTATGGATTTACCTATTATGGACATTTCCTATAAATAGAATTATACAGTATGTGGCCTATTAATACTGCTTCTTTCACTTAGCATAGTGTTTTCGAGGTTCATCTGTGTTGGAGCATGGATCAGAACCTCTTTTTTTCTATAAAATGTCAAATAATATTCCGTTGCACAGATATACCACGTTTTGTTTATCCACCCATCTGTTGATGAATGTTTGCTTTGTTTCCAATTTAACCATTCTGAATAAAGCTGATAAGAATATTTGTGTTCAAGATTTTGTGCAGACCTAAGTTTTCAATTCTCTTGGGTCTATACCTAGGAGTAGAATTACTGGGTCATATGTTAACCCTATGCTTGACATTTCAAGGAACTGTCAAGCTGTTTTCCAAGGCGGCTGCCCTAGTTTACATTCCTACCAGCAAAGTAGGAGGGTCCCAATTTCCCCACATCCTCACCAACACTTGTTTCTGAAAGATTTCTATACTAGCACGTGAACAAAGTGTCTTAACTTCTAAGAATATAATAGATTCATTTCAAATAATATAATAAAAGCACACTATACCAATCTTATTTATGGAGAGACAAAATAGTATCATTTTTCATCCTGACAGCTTCTCAAGTCCCTGCACTAGGAGTCTGGGAAGAGAATCTCTTGCAGCCATTGTGTATTCTCACTGTGGCACAGTAATTCTTAAATTTTCCCTGATGCAAGAAGGAACATCATCTGGGGGATTTCAATGAACATCTCTCCTGCAGATAAAGAATGTTGTGTGCAGGCTGTGAGCAATCAAGTGACATGTGTTCCCTAGGGCTGCAAGGCTGAGGAGTTTTTGTTTCCCATCTCATAGAGGTTATTTATGCATTCTGACTGGAATTTTGATTCTTCTTATGATTACTATATATCTTTTACGAAGCCTATGCTCAGTCATCTGATAAATTTTATAGGGTTAATGATGAAATATTTGCCTTAGACATATTCTTTAGGCAAAATTAAGATGCACAGCATGCTTTAAGATGATGGCCAGGAACAACCAACTGCATGAGCCTTCAGGAATTCATGATTTGAATATCATGTTCAAGGTAGGCACATTTTTAAGGTTAGGACAATTATTAATGATTCACAATACCTGAAATTCTATCAAAAGTCTATGATACAGTGTGCTTTGGGGAAAGAATTCAGCCTTACCCATTCTAGAGCTAGCATACATGAACAACTACAGAATGTACCTAATTTTAGACACAAACATGTGTGTGAATGCATGTCGCATCTTATGAGATTACGTTGAGTTCTAGGTAAGTTATGTTGGCATGTATACATCACACACTACTATCTGAAGCTGTTAAATCACACGCACATACTCATGTTTTTGGACTGCACCATCCATAATTCTTACTCCCCACACGCTGTTGGCGTGAAGTGCTCAGTAGGTCCTGACATGGTTAGTCCCTCAAAATGTACTCTAGGTATTGAGTCAATGTCATGGACTGTTGCTGATGGATTTTCTTGATGAACAGAGTAAGAAGCAAATAGAAGGAGGTTTTATTCTGTGTCCAGAAACCTCTAGTCTGTTCAGCTTTTAACACGAGGACTTCATTGCTATTCTCTGCTTCCAAGATCTTTACAGTACATGGCCCAGCTTTTCACAGTACTGGCCAAGATTTTTCCAGTAGATGCAATGTAACTAGCAATACAGTTTCTTACTTGCTAAGGGTACTATAGATCACCACTTGTTTGGTTGTGAGATCACAATAATCACCAGGTGGCCTCAAGTACACTGTTAGAATTTGGGGAGTGCTTAGACATGGCTTCAGCTTGTCAAGGCCACCTTCTAGATAAAAATCAAACCAAAAAAATCCATGTGTCACTGTTCTGTGAAGGCTCGAGGTGGAATCACATGCCCTACTCCCTCTTTGAGATTTCCAGCACAGTGTCTTCACCTCCTTCAGTGCCCCCGTTTACATGTCCGTCTCTCTCTTTTGAAGGTAAGCTGGAGAGCACGTATTGGGTCTTGATCCTCTTTATATCCTGAGGGCTTCCCGTGCAGTAAGTAAATGATAAGTGTATCACTGTGGGTCATCCCTATCCCCTAAATTCCTTGCAAAAGAAAAACTCTGTTTATGCTTTCACTGCAATGCATCATCAACTTTGTTAGTTTCTATGCAGATGTTAATAGTATGCCCTTCATAAGGTTATTTAGAGGGATAAACTGTGTGTGTATGTGTGTACGTGTCTGTGTGTGTGTGTGTGTGTGTGTGTGTGTGTAAACTGCCTGGCACTTAATGAATATTAATCATTCCTTTTAGTTTAAGAAAATAATCTATGTAGATTAATGATGATTCTACTAGATTTGTCAGATAGAGTTCCCTAATACTACATAAAAAGTGTTAAAAATTCAAACATATTTGCCTTGCACATAAGCTCAAATGACTTTAATTTAAGCTGAACAGTTAGCTTATAAAAATAAATTATTAATTTAGTTAGCAATCAAAGTTCAAACAAATCTGTGATCACGAAGACTCTAATCATTTTGTTGTTGTTGTTGTTATTCCTAGCTACAGACATTAGCAATTTCAAGAAAAGAAGGTTTGCTCTGGGGGATTCTACATGTGACCTGTTTATATGTAATTATATTATCTATTATTCAAGTATTTGTCTTGGGCTGTTTAAATTATAAGCTTCTCAACTGTTTGCCTTGAGTGAGATGTGCATGCTAGAGGCTCTCAATAAATATTAATTGAATGAATAATTGAAAAAGAAAAAGCCCTGGCTGTATTTTTACTTAAATCCAAGCCTTTGCTAAGCTTTAACCTTCTTGATCTTACAATCACTTACAATTTACAAAGAAAAAAGTATAATCAGTGGTGAATCGCTTTTCATTTTAAATTCCACTTTAAATTTTCTTCCTAGCACAAACATTGCAGATTTTATATGATTTATGTATTTAACTTTCAACTAAATCTTAAAAAAAAATGATCTTAGCAAATCCCTGAGTTTTCCTTTTCAGGAATCTCTAATTCTGTCTGTTCATGTAAACTGGTTTGATTTGCACCATCTTCCCTCCACCTGACTCAGGGGACTGGTGGGTATGGATGTGGAAGCAGGTGATGCTCCATTCCAGGGAGATCCATCTTAGTGCAGATTTCTTTTTGAAGAACTGGCTCAAAAGTAGTCAGTAGAAAAATGGGTGCATTCTCACTTTTCATTCCCAAACTACCAACATTCAGCATTGAACTCTGTAGCATAAGACTTAAATCACAGTTGGGGCTACAAAGAGAGAACACAGAGGCTTGACCAGGGCAAAGCCATACACCTGCTTCTGCCACCCAGGGGCACCTCAGGGGCAAAATCTACACCTGTGAACCCCACTCAAGGGCCATTTCCTACTTGACAGAAACTCTGTTTCTCTATCTGGCTGGTGATCATGATGTGATCACAGATCAAGACCTCCACTTACATAAGAACAAATCTACATGTAGACGGGTCTTATTTTAAAAAATAAATAAATTCAAAACTTCAAAAATGAAAACATTTCTCTAGCCAGTTTTATATTTGATAAGAGTAGTGGTCACGTTTGGCATAATGATAATATTTATGATGTGGGAAGATTCAAAACAAGTGTGTTTCGTTTATTTTCTTCTCAAATTGAAGAAAATCTAGGAAAAGGTGGCTAGTTGCTGAATCCCACAAATAAAGAGAGAAAAGAGATTTTCTTCTGGAGACAAAGAAAAGTGATCTTTTTTATTTGCATACTTTGAAAACAACTTGAAAGTGGAAATGCTTTTCATGCTTTTAACAGGTCCAGGCCCAAAGTAAACGATTCTAATGAAATAGAACAGGGTTGTAGATAAACACCACGTTTTGTGGGTGAAGCATTCAGGAAGAAAGCTTAATGTATCATTTTGCTACAGGTTCTCCCGCAGCCGGCAGTCCTCTGCATCTCCATCCCTGCACCACCTCTGCACACTATTTATGTATTTTCATTTGCATGAACCTACTCTAAGGTTTTGCCCGGTTGATTTTTCAAGTTAATGATAGGGCACTTGGGGAAAGATTGATGTCAGGAATGCAGAGGTTCAGCAAATTGTTGAAGAGTTTCACCATACAATTAATCTCTCTTTCCCACATTACAAAAGTGCAAGGGATGAATGCAGGGAAGTGATCATGATGCTGCTATCATGGGTCTCTAAGAGCTGGGGGAGTCAGCTGTAAAGATGATGGGAAGACGGCTTGCTGCTCGCAGAAGGATTTATAAATCATCCCCTGTTCCCTGTGCCATCCATTCTTGCCAAGTGATTGTGGTGCCCCTGTGCTGTTTCCCATTCAGCTGTCACAACTGGGTGAGAATCCTCTAGGGAGGGCTGTGGAGAGCAGAGACACCCTCTCCGTTAAGACGACCACCAAGCCCTCCACTCAACGGATGTCCCTGATACCATCTCTTTATTTCCAGCTTTCTCGTCATTCAGCTGCAGACAATCTATTTCTGCAATGTGTTCTGTGAATCAAGTACCTCTGCCCTCCAAGGCAATATTTTGTCAGAGACAAGGGTGATATTCAAAATAATTAACTGGTATGGTCCAGAAATGGATCTATGAGAAAGGGACACAGGTTTCAGCTAAATCCTTCTGAACCCCTTAGTTACTGGGTCTTGAGGTTCTGGGGAGCCTAGAGAGGAACAGGGGTGCTGAGATTGCAAAAGTGGGGAGAGCTCCAGGTACTTGGGGGCCATGCTAAAAGTGCTTGAATACTGCATGAGCCTTGGAGATAGCAAAATCTGTTATTTGTCCTCTCTGCGTCTCTTTCCAGCTTCTCAACTGAGCATGCCCAGGTCCAGGCCTTGAGGCATCTCAGTAAAATGTTAACCCAGATACGTCCCCACTCTTGGAATAAGCTTGACAGAGACTGTTCATGGAGTCCTCTTTCCCCCAGCCCAGGGAACTTGGACCTCACGTTCTCACTGGGTGACCTGAGCAAGGAAGCCAGTGCTCTTTCAATTCACAGAACCTTTCTATTCCCAGCTGTGTCCAGCCAGCGTCCTCCCTGCTTCAGATGTGCCACGGGCTGTGAGCTGGCAGCTTGGAGACATGCCTTGGGATTATCAAGCCCAAATATGGCTTTGCTTTTTGAAAGGAGAACAGCAACAACATTTTTTTTTCCCTCTAACTTCGGATACATAGTAATTCTGGAAGAAAAGTGTCATGTTAAGGGCTAAGCCACCTTGTTCTCAGGATGGCTAGGAGCTGAGTGGAGGTGAGTCCCTGGGGAAGGTATTGCCACACCAGCCCTCTCAAGAGGAGGAGCAGGTCACAGCTGGCAGGGCAGGAGAAGCAGGAGACCTAGACCCCGAGAAGTGGGGAGAGGTCCTGGGAGAAGAAACTTAAAAAAAGCTGGAGCTTGCTCTTAAAAATGGAGCTTCTCCTGGAAACCATCATTCTCAGCAAACTAACACAGGAACAGAAAACCAAACACCACATATTCTCACTCATTACTGGGGGTTGAACAGTGAGAACACATGGATACAGAGAGGGGAACATCACACAGCAGAGCCTGTCAGGGGTGGGGCGCTAGGGGAGGGATAGCATTAGGAGAATATCTAATGTAGACAATGGGTCGATGAGTGCACAAACCACCATGGCACGTGTATACCTATGTAACAAACGTGCACATTCTACACATGTATACCTATGTAACAAACGTGCACATTCTACACATGTATACCTATGTAACAAACGTGCACATTCTACACATGTACCCCAGAACATAAAGTATTATAAAAATAATTAAAAAGAAACATTATCCTTCCAGTCACTTTACACTCTTCTTAATGAGTTGCTGTGTTGGAAAGCCTGCACCACATTTTGTTATTTGCCATTGTTTGATCCTTGGCCAGTACTAATTATTACGTTCAGCTGCATATTACAGGGAACATTCCCAAATATGCAGAAGCTTAAATGTGAAAAGAAATGGGGGCTTCTCATTGTTTATGACATGCAGATCTGTTATAAACATTTGGGCAAGTGACCTTCAAGCACAATTTGTGAACAGTACATCTCATATGAATTTGAGGGCTGCCTCTGTCACTAAGGGTGGACCTTCAAGGTTGTGAGCAGCTGTCACACTTGACTTCTTTGTCATCCCCTCTGAAATTTTGGTGAGACAAATACCTGACTCTGTCTTAGTCTTTTCGTGCTGCTATGACAAAATACCTGAGGCTGGGCAATTTATCATTAATAAAAATCTATTTATCACAGTTCTGGAGGCCAGGAAATCTGAGATCAAGGCACCAGCAGATTTGTGACTGGTGAGGACTCGCCTCTGCTTCCAAGATGGTGCCTTGGGGCGTCCCAAAGGATGCAAGGGCAAAGACGGTCCTGAGCTGGCGCCCTCCAGTCCTCATGACTTAATCACTTCCTTAAAAGGCCCCACGTTTTATTCCAGGAATTAAGTTTCAATGTGAATTTTGGTGGGAACAGCATCAGTCAAACCATAGCAGACTCCAACAAACAAGAGCCCTGCTGAACTGTGACTAGCACAGCATGTTATTGCTCTTGTTTGTAACTTTATATATGTGTGAGGATCCTAGTTCTGGGATGAAATCCCGTTGTGAACTCTGGCACCATGTCAGAACCCCAGTGAGCAGGCAGCCCCTCCCAGTGCCCCTCCGCCAGACCACCCAGCTCTGCACAGGTGGGCTGCCTGACACAGTGTGTGGCATCAGTCAATGTGTGTTTATATCTGTGCCTGCATGTTTAAATCTCAGGCTTGAGAGCTTGGGGGATCCCAGAGAGGGCCTTTCTCTCCATTCTTCTACATGCACAGCTCAGAAAGAAATCAATTTTGGAAATTCAAAAGCCTCTTTGTTGATGCAAGGAAGAAAATGACATAACTTCTCTTACATCACCCCCTCCTCATATTTGTGGTATAGAGGTGATTCATTCATCACTCCACCCTTGGGGTATGGAGTGCGCCTTATGCAGAAGCCTTGGCCACAACCCAGTCAAAGAAGAGCGGGTCAGACACATTGTAGCTATGGTCATTATCTTGTCCATAGAAGTACTCCTGGTAGAGTCTCAGGGTGAAGTATCTTCTGTGCCTTTTTACTTTTATTTGCTGCCAAGGCTATCAGTATGTATTGTCACAGTGCAGTAGTCAGAAGCGCCAACCCCACCCATCCCGTGTCTCATAGCTGTATAGACTTGGAAGATGGAAAGCTTTCAACCGATCCTCACAGCAACCCAGAGGACTGGCATTAGCATCCTACAGACGTGGCGCCAAGGTCCCAGAGAGGCAGACACATTGTTTCCAACACTACAGCTTCTGAGCTACCTTTCTCTTGGTTCCCATGACAACTTACATGGCAAGAAAAAGTGAGAAACTACAGCTGACCCTTCAACAACACATGTTTGAACTGTGCAGGTTCACTCATATGTGAATTTTCTTCCGTGAATGCCACCCCTGAAACAGCAAGACCTCTTCCTGCTCTTCAGCCCACTCACCATGAAGAATTTGAGAACGGAGACCTTTATGATGACCCACTTCCACTTAATATATTGCAAATATATTTTCTCTTCCTGATGGTTTTCATGGTAACATTTTTTTCTCTAGATTTCTTTACTGTAAGTAAGTATTATATACTGTCACATACAGTATATAATACATGTAACATACAAATATTTGTAAATCAACTCTATGCTATCGGCACGGCTTCTGGCAAACAGTAGGGTGCTGGTCACAGTTTTGGGGGAGTCAAAAGTTACATGTAGATTTTCTACTGTGTAGAGGTCAGTGCCCCTAACCCCTGCATTGTTCCAAGGTCAACTGTACTGTCAGTTACAAAAATGCAGTCCTGTCCCTTTTGGCCTCTAACACTCACTCAGTATTTAGGGTGCTAAGTACATCTTTCTAAGCAGTGCAAAAAGATGAAGGGCTCTGCCACTAACCCATGTGCAGGAACCTCAGTTTCTTCCTCCTCAGCCACACTTCCTGCTGAAGTATAGCTCTGGCCTTAACAGTCCTGGAGGAAGGGCCCTTCCCTATCAAGCTGCCCACCCCTGCCTACTGCCAGCCACAGCCGATTGCATCCTGATCCAAGTGGAGCAAATCGGATTATCTCCCACAAATTTGGTGTTAAAATACAGAGGCTGAAGCCATGCAAGCTATGAAGTCAGAGACAGTCAGTCCTCATTGTCGGTGGAGTCCTTATCTGCCAATCCCACTCATGGCGTTTGCTTGGAGCCCCGGAATCAATATTCCTGGTGCTTTCTCTACCATACGCGGGTGTGCACAGAGCAACAAAGCATTTAGTCACTGGATGCTCATGATCTCACCTGAGGTCAAACAGAGCAACACCCTTGCTTCTTGTTTCAGTGGTGATACTATAAATAAGTGCCTTTTGCAGTCCAGTTCATACCACATTTTTTGCATTTTTGTGCTCTTTATTGGTGATTGTGCAGTTTAGAATGGTTCCCAAGTGCTGTCTAATGTTCCTGCATGCAGGAAGGCTGTGATGTGGCTGATGGAGAGTTACTGTGAGTTAGAGGAGCTTGGCTCAAGCATGGCCGTGAGCGCAGCGTTCATGAATCAGAGATACGTATCAAATATGGTGTCATGAAACAGAAATACATATAAAGCAAGTTTATTACTTACCAGTTAATGAAAATCTTGTGACTAGTGGTTCATAGGAAGCTATCCTTCTATTTTCCCTGGAAGCAGTAATTTAGTATTCATTAATTTAGCATTTGTGGTAACTTTTCAGAAGTTAACTGCTGTGAAGAATGAGAATCAACTATAAATTGCTCAAGTCACGTAGAAGCAAGGAAACCCGACCTGCAGAGAGTGCTAGGGTCTGGATGTTTATGCTCACAGACGGCTGGAGGTGAGAGCCTTGAAGGCAGGAGCCGTAACATGGACAGAAACACTTCCTTATCACCTTCCTGTCCCCATACTGTCCACTGGGCTTTCTGCAGCGGCTCCTGTAAGATTACACATTCATCAGTGCATCCGCATGGACTCCAGCAAGCTTGGCTGCTTCTCTGCTCCTTGCATGTACATTTCTGCTGACCAGAACCACCCCAGCATTACCAGTAAACACCTCCTAAGATGGCCAAGTTCAACTATGAACAAAATGCAAATGTGTGTCAGAAATAACAGTTATTCTCATCCTTAGCACTAATAAAATAGAAGAGCAATTAAGCAGATGAAGCTTAGATCCTGATCAATGATGCAATCACCTTTATTCCTATGCTCTCGAATCTTCAGTTACCTTGCATTTCCTTGGAATAACTTCTACTTTTCCTTTTTTGTTGTTAAAAAAAGTGGGGGAGGTTAAAAAGCATTTCAAGTTTCTCTATAGCCTTCTACTAAAGAAATATCTTCTCTTTCATGCTTGATTTTGGTGAAAGAACTGACCAAGTTGACCTTTCTCAGGCAGGCAATATTGATTTGAAGAGTAAAAGGTCACCCGACATCAGAGCTAATCGATCGCCTTTTGATTCCATGGTTTTACAAGAAATTTAAACTAACTCAGCTTTGCAAAGCTACTTTCACTTCTTTGCTCTTCGGGGTAATTTGTGCCTAGTGCTAAAGATGAAAGCAAAGCAGAAAAGATCCAGAAAATCCAACATGCTTCCTTGTTTATTTACCTGCTTTGATTACAGAAGCAATATTACTACAATTTATGGAATGACCACGCCATGCCAACTGCTTCGTGTACATTACTGATAATGTGCTTGACAGCCTCACAGGGTTGTTGTCACGGACAGCAATTTAGACGGAAGAGAACAGGATTCACACAAATGAGATGAGTGGACTAAAGTCACATAGAGACGAAGCTGGGATTACAACTTATATCTGTGTAATTTCAGAGTCACAGTCTTTTCTCTTGACTGTGTCCATTCATGGAGAGGAGGAACCAAGGACGTGCACGGGCATCGTTTCCAGACCGTAACAGCCGACGTGGACGTATCACACAGGCCCCCCAACGGTTCCCAACCCTGCCTTGTAGACTAGCACAGAACTGGGCATGCTGGCCTGCCCATTCTCAGTGACATTCATCATCCCAGTGATATGGTTGTCTTCACCCTAGTAGCCAGAGGGCCAAGTCCCAAGCCTTGGACGCCATCGGACTGTGGCTGGCCTGGCCTGAACCCAGTCCCAAAAGGCGTCTGGGCCGCCCACCAGCTCTCCCCTCTCTGGAAGATGATTTCATTTCCATAAGGCAATTGCTTTTATGGACATGAAGAGAGGAATCTGAAACATCCAGTTTTACAGTCTCTAACTTGTAGTTGGCTGAATTGTAATAACTAGGGGAAAATCTTACTTGTTTTCACGAATAAATATGTTATACATTATACATACTCAAAAGCACATGGCTCGAATTACGTGCAAAGGACAGGCAGTAGAGCACATGCAGCTGGAAATGTTTGACCCCACAGTGGGTTTAGCATATGTGGTTCAGAGCACTTCTATTACAAATATATACAGTGTTTATGTAACCCATTGATTGCTATTATGGCACCAACAAAACCCGACAAATAGCAGAATTTTTCCTACAAGCTAGCTGGTGTCCCTGCATGACATCTTTTTCCATGGTATCTCTTCAGGCCTGTGCTCTTGGAAGTTCTTCAATGCCTTCAATTTTGTGAATTGCATGTGCATTTGGTGATCAGTGTGAAAATGAGAAAAATTAAATGATATCCTCCTAAGGGGAAAAAAAATCAAATGAGAGTAAATATATACTTGTCAATTCTAGCTATAATCCTATACTATGGTTTTGTCAAATTTGACTTGCAAGTACAGACACCTGCACGTAAAAATGTTTCTTACAATGTAACTAGGTACCCTTCCTCACTTCTGCTATCAAATATACATCAGATCCACGTAGCCTCTTCAGGGCCCCAGATAGCCACTTCATCCTCTCCTTCATCTTTCAACAAAATACAATGTCATAAAGCAATTGTGCCAATAGTTTTCTAGAATTGCTCTGATTGAGATTTGATCTTTAGTGTCTAAACTTGATATTGCAAAACCTCCTTTATTGATACAGCTCGACCCTCTATTCTTAACTGCCCACACCAATTTCTACTGCCCTTAGGCAAGAAAGAGCTGTTTTACAGGAAAAGTACTCAAAGTTCCTGCCTTGAAGATAGCAACTGCTATGGGCCCGTACTGCTTACCACCTCCGATTCAAGCTGGAAAAGACTGTGACCACTTTTTCCCCCTAACTCTCTCTTTTTTATTTATATTTCTAGAATGGCCATTTTTATTTTTTTTTAATTTTTATTTTATGTTTAGGGCTACATGTGAAAGTTTGTCATATAGATAAACTTGTTTCATGGGGGTTTGTTGTACAGATTATTTTGTCCCCCTGGTACTAAGCCTAGGTACCCAATAGTTATTTTTTCTGCTCCTCTCCCTCTTCCTCCCACCCTCCACCCTCAAGCAAAGTGTCTGTTTTTCCCCTTTGTGTCCATGCGTTCTCATCATTTAGCTCTCACTTATAAGTGAGAACATGGGATATTTCCTTTTTCTGTTTCTGCATTTGTTTGCTAAAGATAATTACCTCCAGGTTCATCCAGTTCCTGCAAAGGACATGATCTCATTCTTTTTAATGGCTGCATAGTATTCCATGATGTATAGGTCCATATTTTCTTTATGCAGTCTTCCATTGATGGGTATTTAAGTTGATTTCATTTAAGTTGATTAAGGCATCCCCCTAAATCTCTCCTAATCATCTGTCAGGAAAGAGGTGGATGCATGCACGCACCTTGGAGTGCTCTGTCCCCAGCATGAAGGCAGCATAGCTAGCCACATAGAAACATTCCTTCCATTCTGTGGCTTCCTGCCCCCTACTGTTAAGGCTGAGGGCCACACATAACCCATGCACATTCTTGTGTTTTGGCTCAGTGATTGTGTAAAGTACAATATTTGGATTGTTCCCAAATTCTACAGAGGGGAGAAAGTGTGAAAAATTGTGGTTGCAAAATAAGTAAATAGTTTGAAGTAAACTCTATGTATGTCTCTGGTTTTATGTAGCCAGATAAAATGCAGTGGTTCTTTACAAATCTTACTAAATTGGAAGGGCTTGAGAGACCTCAAAAAAACGATGGACAAAGTTAGCTTTGCCAAAATGGAATATTCCATTCCAGGAAAACTGACGATTTTTAAGATTGAAATTATGGTTGAATCATTGCTTTTCAGTTCACACATTTCTTCATTTTAGCTTCCTTTGTGAAATACAATACCATCTTCCTACTAATGGCGTTATAAAATCATGAGTGAAACCTGGCAAATTTGAATTATCTGTGCACAACTTGTATCTCCAGTAAATAACAGAGGAAAGAGATGTGGAAATCTGAAAGCATCCATAGGATAATGGAACCTGAAGCCATAATCACTCGATGTTTGTGAGGCACAAATCATCCCATAGACAACTTGATTGCTTTTTTGATGGAATTGCAAGATTTACAGATGAAAGCAAGGTAGTTGATGTAATACGTTAGAATGATGATTGTAATATACTTGATACAGTGTTGCACAAAATCCCACTTGCAAAACACATTTGTGTACACTAGGACTGTCACCAGAACAAATACTGAGGACAGACTGCCAATGAGTGAGTCGGAACGGAATAATACTGGCTCCTTTGTCCATACATTAAACCCTGACGTGCGACAAAAACAAATGACCTCTGTACAGACCTTAAAACTGTTTAAAAACCAAAAGTAATTAAAAGATTATAACACATGTTGACCTTGTTGAATAGCTGAGATTTTAGATATTGTACCAAAAAAAAATGGCTGGACTATGGATCAACCATAGCTTCATGAGCAAAAACTAAAAGTTGTGACATAAATAAGTGTAGTGCACCCTGCGCAGGCTCTGAACCAGGATGGTGTAGCTGAAATAGAAAAGCTCGGAAGGGACCATTATCTCATTTTAGAGAAAAGATAATGAGTTTGTTCTTAGACACATTTAGGTAAAGATGCCCAAGGAATGTGTAAATTTGTAGACAGTGCTTTGTTAAGAGAGAGAAGAATTGGTGATGTGGTCAGGGAATCAAATAGTAGGATGGAAATTGATGCTTTGCTCTGAACTGAGGATGAGGGAGGGAGGATTTTTGTGAGTCGTTCAAGCTCTGAAATTTACTAGGCTCAACAGATTGGATCAATAAAAATAGAGGACGCTCATTCAAACATGAATTTTCTCTAAATGGTGAACAATTGAAGCATAAGTATACCCCATGCAATATTTGCGACCAACTACACTAAATTTTTTCATATTTTATCTAAATTTAAAATTCCACTGGGTATTCTCTGGTTTTTTTTAACCACTTTGTTGGACACCTTTGTAAGCTAAATAGTCATTGAATTTCTGAGGCCACTAGATTCCATTATCCTTTTTACCTTTTTTAAAATAAATGTTACATATCTAAAATGCCAAGTATCTACAAAATGAATGCAAAATATATATAGCTTATGAATAATCACAATGAGATGACCATTCTTAAATCCACTGCTTACTAGTTTAAGAAAAAGCATATTCACCATAAAATATTAATTGACTCTTCCCACAAAATCAAACACCATCTTAAATTGCCTACTTAGCAGTCCCTTGGATTTTCATTTAGTTGTGCAGTTTACTACCCATATGTAATACTACATAAAACATATATACAGGAATTATATGGAGAAATCTATATAGCCACCATCCAGACCAAGAGTTTGTTCCTTGTCAGCCCCCAGAAGTTCTCCATGAATTCTTCATTCACTGTATTCAGCTCCCTCCTTCTAGAGAAAACAACTATCTAGATTCTTCATGAAAACCACTTTCTTGTTTTAGCATCCGCATCGACACTCCTAAGCAAGATCACTTAAGTTTATCTGTTACTGAAATGTATATAAATGCAATGACCTAAAAGTGCATATTCTGTATTAATGTTCTGGGAATGCCATACCAAAATACCACTGACTTGGCTGGGGAGACTTAAAAAATAGCAATGCATCATCTCACAATTCTGGAGACTGGAAGCCCAAGATCAAGGTGCCAGCAGATTTGGTTTCTCCTGAGGCCTCTCTCCTTGGCTTGCAAATGGCCCTTTCTCACGGCGTCCTCACGTGGTCCTGCCTGTGTGAGAACTCGCGCCTGTGTCCTAATTTCTTCTTGTAAGGACACCAGCCATATTGGATTAGGGCCACACCCTTATGACCTCACTTATATCCAAGGAGAATTTGTACGAAAACTCCAGTGGATGCCTGAAAGTACTGACAGTGCCAAATCCTAGACATGCTATGTTTTTTCTATACATACATATGCATCATAAATTTAATTTATGAATTAGGTACAGTAAGAAATTAACAACAATACCTAATAAATTATAGCAATATACTGTAGTAAAAGCTATTTAGGTGTTCACTCTCTCTCATCTTATTGTTCTGACTCACCTATTTTTGGACCCTGGTTGACTTAAGGTAACTGAAACCACAGAAAGCAAAACCATGGATAAGGAAGGACTGCTGTCAACCTCATGAGAGGTTGGAGCTTCAACATACGAACTTTGGGAGGATGGAAGGACATCATTCAGTCTATAACATGTTCTTCTGTGGCATTGTTCCTGCCCCAAGTTATTTTTGTGAAGTTTATTTACTTTGTTGGAAACAGTTATCATTTGTTCATTTTCATTGTTGGCTAGAATTCCATAATATATGTCCAAACAAATTTACTATCTCTGTTTTCTTTCGTGGACACCTATTTTCAAATATGCTTTTATAAAAAAATACTGCTTTGTCCAGTTTTTAAAAAAAAAATGTGTATTCTCATGTACAAAAGCAATTGTTTTCTGCATATAGGTTTAAGAGTAGAACTGCTTTGTCAAAAGGTATGGACATCTTCAAATATGTTAGATAATGGCAAATTGTTTTCCAAAGTAGGTTTAACATTCCCACCAACATTGTGTCAGAGACAAGTTTGCCCCATATCTTCACTCACAGCGTTGTCTCTGACTTCTTTTCTTTTCGTTTTTTATTTTTGCCAATTTGGTGGGTAACTGGTTCTCATTTTGGTTTTAATTTGCACTTATCTTATGATTATAAGGTCAAGCCTATTTGAATACATTTGCTGGCCATTTAGACGTGTGTTTTTGAGATGTCTATTCAGATTTCCGACCATTTGTCTATAGGATCACCTGTTTTGCTTTGGTTTTTATGGATTAATATATTCTGACACGAGCATTTTGTTGATTAGCTATATTACAAATATCTTCTTTACAGCATGACTTCATTCACTTTAGTAATACAGGTTGACAGTCCCTTATGCAAAGTGCTTGGGATCAGAAGTGCTTTGGAATTTTGGAATATTTTCGTATACATAATGAGACATTTTGGGAATGGAAATAAAGTCTAAATATAAATTCATTTGTGTTTCATATACACCTTATACATATAATCTTATACATCATTTTAAAGAATTTTGTACATAAAACAAAGTCTGTGTACAGTGAACCACCACAAAGCAAAGGTGTCCATCTCAGCCATAGCCACCTCCCCACCCCCACCCCATGCACTGTCTGTGGTTATTTGGCATCACCATTATTCCTGATTGAATTTACACTCTACAGGTAAGAACTGTTTTCTTACACTGATTCACACATAAGTATTTAACAGTAAAAAATATGACATGCCATTAATACAGTGAAAAAAATGTGTTTGTGGTAGCTAACAGCACAGTAGCATCCTAGAACACATGCATCTATCAGACAGCAGCAGCAACAAACAACACAGCTTCCAGCCTCCATCTACAGTGCTGTGTTTTGATTAAAAGGTTACTGTACACTGTGTTTTATTTTTTTTAGAGGTGAAGAAACCTCAGAAGCAGTTAAAGGACCAGGAAGTGGGTCTTCCAGGGCATTCTACTGGGTGGCTTTTCAAAGTGTTTCCACCAGAGTCATCTGCCTCATTAACAACGTTTCTTGTGTCCAAAGTCTGTCTTTGATTTTATAAACTGACATGATGTCTTGCTCTGTAATGAATGCATGCTGTTCTCTTCCTTCAGTAAGACCATGACACACTTTCACCATGTCATCTGTAGGCAGTGTCTGCGGCATTAACTTCACCATCACTATGATTGTAACCGCCTGGGTTCAGAACCACTTTGGCTATTTCAACAACGAACAGTGTACTAATGATGTTAAAAACTTTTTTGATACTCACTTCTCCCAGCTTACTGACGGACCCTGAAGGCATATTTTTTGTATAGGTAGGGAGATCAAAAGACATTTTTTTCTCACCTGATATGCAGAATCCTTCAAAGTCACCACCCTATTCATCATCATCACTGAACACAGTCTCAGCACCACTGTGTCTCCAGTCACTGTGTTCCAGCCGTTGGCAACAGCACACAGGGCATCCTTCGTGCTAAACTTCCGCAGCTACACCTCTGTTCACTGCTGCCAGCATGCTGCTAAAGATAGCATTTTATGTTTACTCTTCATTAATCTGAGGATCTCCTAGTCACATGGCTGAATTAGTAAAGTCACATTTGAAGGAAAGTCCATGGCACAAGCATTATATTTGATGAGAATTTCAGCTGGAGGATGAGTGGAACAGTTGTCGAAGAAAGTCAAAATCTTGCCGTTGTGATACCGTCTAGCTTCCCTGCAGTGAGCATGAGCCACTGGTATGAAACATTTGTGGAACCAATCGTAAAATACATCCTTGGTGACCTCTGCCTTTTTGTTAGCATAATAATGGATGGATATGAAATTCCCTCCTTGAAAACAGAGAGGATGCAAGCTTTACCTGCCAGTCAAGTTTACACTTAATGCATGCCTGCCACATTAGTGAGCCCAGCACAGTCGTTCTGTCCCTGGCATCCTTAGCACAGGGGCTGTCTTGCCACCTGTAGTTGTTGTCTTTCTGGGGCAATCATGCCAAAACAGTGATGTTTCATCAGCGTTATAGACCTGTTCTGGTGTCAGATTTGTATCAGCAATGACCTTGACAAACTCATCAATGATTTCTTCACTGCTTCATGATCAGCAGATGATTTCTTACCACAAAGCCTTAAAAATCAAATATCATGTCTTAATTCTTAAATGTCTGCAACCAGCCTGTTAACTGTTCACAGTTCCCCTCAATGTTCAGTTCATCATGACAGAACCTCGCTTGTTTCGCGATCAGAATATTAATTATTAAGTGGCATGTGTTCACTGCCATGCTGACATATCCAATCTTCCAATACACAATTGAGATCTTCATTTTTAGCTTGATATGCAATGTTTTTAAAAAAGTTTTCATTAACTTCTGTTTATCGCTTTCAGCGTAGAACTTCAACAGTTTATCCTTCTGTTTCTGCAGGTCCTGTATAGTGGCCATCCCCACACCACGCTCTTCTGTAAGAAGTTTCACACTGGCACGGCTGTGCAGGTTCTCCAGATCTCTTTCTGTGCTAGAGATCAACATAAATGCTTCCTCTTTGTTTAGCCACTGTTACCCATAGGGGTATCTGCAGGCAATTTATTTCATTTTACTTTATTTTTGTTTTTTTACTTTAAGTTCTGGGATACATGTGCAAAACATGCAGGTTTGTTACGTAGGTAAAACTGTGCCATGGTGGTTTGTGGCACCTACAAACCATCATCTAGGTGCTAAGCCCCTCATGCCTTAGGAAGCCCCTCATGCCTTAGGTGTTTGTCTCAATTCTCTCCCTCCTCTTACCCCACCTCCCAACAGGCCCTGGTGTGTGATGTTCCCTTCTCTGTGTCCATGTGTTCTCATTGTTCCACTCCCACTTATCCGTGAGAACATGCAGTGTTTCGTTTTCTGTTCCTGTGTTAGTTTGTTGAGAATGATGGCTCCCAGCTTCAGATATTTAACAATATCTTCACACCTCAGAGAAGAAACTAAACAAAAAGAAAACAAGAAACCCACAATGAGTAATGCATGTAGGTTACAACCCCACACAGGGTGCGATGGGGAGCCTGTAACTGGCAAGTCCAGCCTGTACACATGACAGTCTATTACCCTTTGCGGGCTGCTAGTGTGGGGAAATCTGGCTTGTGTGGAAAAGAGATTACACAGCCGAAAGGGGCTAAGATCGTTTTCCGTTTTCCCGTGGGGATGCTGAATAACCTGGCATGTTTGCGTTTTGACTGCGACTTGTCACATGAAGTCAGCTGTGGAATTTTCCACTTGGGGCGTCATGTCCAAAATGAGTCACAAGAATTTTATCTTTTCCTAAATCTCAGATATTCAATATGGTATACCTTTCTTGCTGCTTAAAGTAATTTTTGTTTTAGAATTTTTCTTAATTTGGGTATTTTGGCCTCAAATTTTCTCACCATTTGTTTTTCTAAAAATACATTTATTTTGTCTTTATTATTTTAAGATATTTTGCTGGATCAGAATTCTAAAGCGTTTTTTTTCCCAGAACATTGAAGATATTCTATTATCATCCTCCTGATATTGTTACTGTTGAGATAACACTAATAATTCTGTTATTCCTTTGGATATATCATTTAAACCTGAAATGTAGAGAATGTGGGTTTATAGTACCCCTTTCTCAGGGGTATTGATAGTCCAAGTCCTCGGGTTTATGCAAAGTAAACCATTTCAAGCCCCAACCCTGTAGGGCCACTTTAATCTCCAATCCCTGAATTTACATTAGCGCCAACACCTGGACCATCTCTGGCTCCATTAACTGCCTTCTGCAGCATTGGCTCACCAATTAAAGCTATGTCTTTCCAGCGCTGGCTTGCATTCTGGCACCTTCAAGGTTCCCTTTCTTTCTTGGAGCTTGGCTATGTATTAAATTTCTGTGCTTGTATTTTTACTTAGCATATCTAGGTATTTGTAGAAGGCAGGTTCTATGTTCACTTGGCCAAACATGATGCTGGAACCAGAAGTCCCAATACTGGCAATGTTTGTCTAATTGTATTTAAGTTTTCCAGAGCATAGAAATATGAAAATCTTCTTAATCAATTCAGTGACATTTATATAATCCCATTACACTTTTAAAAATTGTACTCATGGCCAGGCACAGTGATGGCTCATACCTGTAGTCCCACACTTTGGGAGGCCAAGGCAGGAGGGTTGCTTGAGAGCTGTGTTGGCACCACTGCACTCCAGCCTGGGTGACAAAGCAAGACTCTGCTTCAAAATAAATAAATAAATAGGAGACACTACTGGCCATTTCCCTTTTTCAATAGAGATTTTTTTTAATTTACAAATTTAATCCAGTAGCATAGTCAGTGAACACTACATCATCATCAAGTAAAATTTATTCCAATAATATGAGAACAGTTAAATATTAGAGAACATATTAGTACTAATCAACATGTTTCCAAGATTAGTGGCTTAATGATAATTATGGGATAATATTAATTTTTAAGATCAGGATATTAAAAGTATATGGAGAATAATTCTACTTTTATGCCAAAACTATATGTATCTATGTGCAAAAAAAGACATGATAAAAAAAATGGTGAAACTTTTGTAGGGCATCTTTCTTGATGATAAGTTTACAAGTGACTTCTGTGTTCCGTTGTGCTTTTCTGTGTTTTCCAAATTTTCTGCAATAATATAGACGTTACTTTGAATATCAGAAAATATAACAAAGTTTCACTTGGTGGTTAACAAGGCAAATCTAACGTCTCACCCAGGCAGGGAGGAACCCCTCCAACTCCCTGCGGACTGCCTCCTCTTCTCATCACATCCCCTCTGCCTGTCTCCTCAGGAAGACCTTTTAAGGAAGAGCATCTAAGGACGACCTTTTAGGTCACACTCAAACATCATGATCTTTCTCAAACCCACTTTCTTTTTCAGGTTCTTTTGTCCGCTTCCTTATTTCTCTCATTCCTAGTATTTATGGAGTCAAATGCTCTCATTTTAAATGCCCATCTCTGCATTCCTTTCATTCCAAATTCCGATGTTGTAAAATATCAAAGATCTTAATGTTTTCTCAGTTTCTGCAGCTCTGAGTCTCATCATACAGTTTAGTGTTGGATTACATCATGATCTCTAATCTTCCCTAGTCACTCAATGTCTGTTAACCCTGTCTCCAAGACCAATTTGTGCACATAAAAAGCATAAACTTCTTCATTGTTCTCATTTATTTTATGTGTTTATTTATTTTATATCTCAGTGACTAGCACATTCCTCAATTCAATATACAAAATCAATAAAACAGGTGGTCAACCTGGCTAACTGGCTATTAGTGAGGAAATAGCACTTCTGAGAAAATAAATTGAAAAAATAAACTCAAAACCCAACATATTATTTGGTTCCCAACTACAGTAAGACAAGCAGCAACAATAAATTTCAAAAGATAAATACACCATAGAACTATGTGTGCTTTCAATAAAATTAGAGGGACTTTAAAAAATCAAAATGTAAAAAAAGCATGATGACCTTTTCCTTTGGGGTCACAGAGGAATGTGAACGAAATGTGGCCACAGATAAACAGAAGTCTATTGAGAAGGAAAATGTGAACAAAGGCACAGATTGAAAGAAAAAAAATGAGAAAGGCCTTGATGTCGTCTATACAGAAAGTCACTAATGAATGTTTAGTAAATGTATAAATTAAGTTCCCAGCCAGTTCTTTAGAAGAATATTCCAATCAAAATGGATCATGGTTTGGGTTTTCTTCCACAGAGTTACCTGATTATATGCTTTAGTTATTCAAGTCATCCTGTATGTTTGGACCACCTAACCTGTACCCCAGTAAAGACAGGACATTAAGACCAGGGTCTTTCTATGAGCCTGTGGCTGAATAAATTAGATTTTGGAGTTTCTACTCTCATGTTTGGCTCACTGCAACACACCCACCACTTCCTGGTTGTGGCACACACCCAATTTGCCCTTGACATCACCAAATTGCACCAGTTCCTATGCCCAGTCTCTAGCACTTACCCACTGTATTAGTCTGTTCTCATGCTTCTAATAAAGACATACCTGAGACTGGGTAATTTATAAAGAAAAAGAAGTTTAATGGACTCACATTTTCACATGGCTAGGGAGGCCTCACAATCATGGCAGAAAGCGAAGGAGGAACAAAGGTACATCTTACATGGCGGCAAGCAAGAGAAGACATGTGCAGGAGAACTGCCCCTTATAAAACCATCAGATCTCATAAGACTTATTCACTATCACAAGAACAACATGGGAAAAAAAGTCACCCCCATGATTCTATTACCTGCCACCTGGTTCCTCCCATAACACATGAGGATTACTACAATTCAAGGTGAGATTTGGGTGGGGACACAGAGCCAAACCATATCGCCCATGCTCTACTATGATGAAGCCTTATGCCCAAAACTCCCCACAGTCTTCTCTTTCTTCCACTGTCCATCTCTGTTTAATCCCAAGAAAGGGAAAGCACAAAGTAAAAATTACCGTAATAAAATCAAAGAGTTGAAAATAAGCTCACCTGACATATAAACAAAAGATACGATTTTCTAAGCCAAAAAAAAAAAAAAAATCCTAAAAATACCAATCACTTCAAATTGTTTCACTTACCCTGGATTTTATTTTTCCTCTTTGTATGAATTTCTTTTTAAGATTGTTGAAAATCACTGGTAGAGTCTTTGCAATATGACTGGATGAAGTATGTGTGGTTGTTCCCTGACACATTAAAATCTATTTTCTAAGGCACCAAACCAGTTCAGGATGCCTCCCTGAATTTCCAGGCTATTACATCCATAATGCAGTCGGTAAGGCTCCCTCTCAGACAGTTCGTATTGAAAATGTCTGTAGTTTCTTTTTAATCAATTTGCTTTGCTTTTGAGACTCATGTCATCATTCAAGAATGAGGTAAAAGGATGCTTCCCCAACTTGGTCATCTGAGTAGGGATACGTAGTTTTTGCCATATCCACACACCACTGAAGCTATTATTTAGTTGATATATATCTTTTTTTTTTTTTTTTTTTTTTTTTTTTTTTTTTTGAGATGGAGCTTCACTCTTGTTGCCCAGGCTGGAATGCAATGGCGCAACCTCCGCTCACAGCAACCTTCATCTCACAGGTTCAAGTGATTCTCCTGCCTCACACTCACAAGTAGCTGGGACTACAGGTGCCCACCACCACGCTCTGTATTGAAGCTAGGAAACGTGGCTATGTGGATTTGCCCTTCCACTGATTAGTGATAGTCCCTGGAACAATAATTGAACTTTTCGCATCACAATTTACCCATGTTTGAAATGAAGCCACAATAAGTACCTTAACAACTTCACAGAACAAATTGTGAGATTGGTGGATAGGAAATAAGTTACCAGTACTACTTTAGCAGATTTTATAGATTGGAAATAGTCCTAAAATAATGATAATTGAGGAGAGGTGTTGTGCATATAAATTTAATAAAGTACTTGTTTATCTCTTTCTAAAAGTAAGACATATGGCAGAAAGGACAGATTGCAAAGACATGGGGCATCTTCTGCTCCCAGCTATGACAAATAGCTTGTATTAGGCCAATCCTTCCAAGAACTACTATAAAAGCTGAGCACAGTTCCAAAGAAGACCAATGTAAAGGCATTCCAGAGCAACCAAGGCAGCCAGGACCTAAAGATCTAAGATTCCAGGAAGAAGAAAGGAACTTGGAGGGAAGCCCAGTGCCACCTGCTGCTCCATTTCCGACGACTTTGCCAATCTGACAGCCCTGCCAGGGCCTGAGGAGCAAGCTCCACCTGCCCAGCCCCTCGGAGGTCACTTCCAGCTTTCACACAAGTGTCTACCTGGATTCTGCAGGCTCTTGTTGCAATGTCGGAGAAGCCACTGGGCAGAAAACAAACCAAAAAAACCATGGCGTGATGGGCTGAATAGCATGTTCCCATAATTCATGTCCAACCAGAACCTCAGAATACGAACAAGGTCTTTGCAGATGTGATTGGGTAAATTAAGATGAGCTCATACTGGACAAAGGTGGGCCCTAAATCCAGGTGTCTTTATAAGAAGAGAGGACACAAAGAGACACAAGGAGGGAAGGCGATGTGAAAATGGACACAGATTTGAGTGAGGCCTCTACAACAGGGGTCCCCAATCCCAAGGCCAGAGAGCAGTGCTGGTGTGTGGTCGGTTGGGAGCTGGGCTGCACAGCAGGAGGTGAGTGGTGGGTGGGCAAGCATGATCACCTGAGCTCTGCCTCCAGTCAGATCAGTGGGTGTTAGATTCTCAAAGGAGCGTGACCCCTATTGTGAACTGCGCATGTGAGGGATCTAGGTTTTTCACTTCTTATGAGAATTAAACTAACACCTGACAATCTGAGGTGAAACAGTTTCACCGCCAAAACATCTCCACACCAACCTCCCCACTGTGTGATCCCCACTCCTCTCCCTCATTCATGGAAAAATTGTCTTCCATGAAACCAGTCCCTGGTGCCAAAAAGGTTGGGAACCACTGCTCTGACAAGCTGGGAAAGCCAGAGAGCTAGAAAGGGGCAAGGAAGAGTTCAACTCTCCCCTAGAGCCTTCAGGGAGACATGGCCCTCTTGACACCTTGATTTTCAGAGTTCTGGCCTCCAGAATTGCAAGAACATAAATTTCTGTTGTTTTAAGCCACCCAGTGTGTGGTCATTTGTGACAGTATCTCTTGGAAATGAACATACATGAGGTGGGCCCCAAATGGGGTGCTGTTAGAGCAGCTTTACAAAGCTACCTGAAGACTGTGCAGAGTAGGTTGCTGAAGGAGTAGGAAGAAAGGGAGGCATTCACCATGGTGCCCAAGAGGGACCTGGCATGCCGGCTCACCCTCTCAGTTAAATGTTAATGGCTACTGCACCGGAGCTTGACCTGCTTACTCGACCCATTTGGTTTCCTTCCTCTTCTCTAAGACAGGCGCTTATTTCTACTTTCCAGACACTACTTGGGCTCTGAGTTCCCCTACAGCCAGCCCTCTCACTGCAGTTCCAAACCTTGCACGTGGCTCCTAGGCTTGGGCTCTGAGCTCCCCTACAGCCAGCCCTCTCGCTGCAGTTCCAAACCTTGCACGTGGCTCCTAGGCAGGTGAAGTGCTGCCCCCTAAAACATTTTACTACTCGTTTTCTCTTCTCTAAAACCATCCTTCCCTCATTTCACGCTAACCCCAAGAGAAGTCAGACGGCTTGCCCAAGGTCAGCCAGCTAGGAAGAAGAACGGACCAAGTTAGAATCTCAGGCTCTCGTGCCTCCATCGATTTCCGTTTCTGAAATGCCATACTGCCACAGCCATCTCTGCATCTCTCTCTCTTATGTAGCAAAAACAGATTTTCTTTAGCAAGTTGGTTTCCAGTGACTGGAATAATGACTGAGTGTCTGCTCTTCCTTGATCAGAGGAGGGGAATTAGATCTATTAGGCCTGCCACATGTCTTTTGTGATCTAAATTATATTTGATTGCTACTGATTTTATTTGCAGCAGCAAAACTGATGCTCTGCTGTGCATCTGACTTGTCACTAGTTATGTACAACGTTATTGATTTAGACGTTGACCCTAATATTCACTAGGGCTCCTTTACCCTAATGGTTTGTTTAGATTTATAAATTGATTATTTTGATAGTTATCATTGTACTAATAAACTTTTAACAGCAAATGAAAATGGAGTCGCTATAATTTCATGATTAAGCCTACGCCTAGTGGACGGCATTGAATTGGGTGAAGGCTGCGGTAGCTAATAATATATGGTTGTTGAGAAGCTGTGTGCTTGATTTCTGATTTATAATAATTTTATGGTCTGTTATTTGCAGAGTTTATAATGTTCCTGGCAGTTAAATACAAAGCTATAATTTACAAAGGGAAGATTTAGAGTTTCTAACCTTTTTCATTTTGGAGATGATGGCTGCTGGAGTTACATAAGCTCAGACACTATTGATTCCCATTGAAGCTAAGTCGGCCGTTTTTACTTAGGTTCAGACCCCATCAAAGTCAATTTCCAGAAGAAGTTACATGTATCACCAACTGCCGTTTCTTTTCTTCCTCCATTTTTCTCCAAAAGGGTTTATTGAGCATTAATTTGTTTTTATTATTTATTGGCCTTAATCCTTTGAGTCTCAGAATAAGTGCCTTAGGTGAGTTTTTCCCACCAATACAAAACACCTAATGCCATGCTTTGATATGCATTGACGTTGTCGCATGTAAAAAAATGCTTATGGACTGTACTTTTGATCTATTTTCCCTTTCATTTACTGGTATTCTTTGAGAGAACTTGTTTGTCTTTATGTTTTATACTATTTAAATGTTGCCTTTACTCCTATAATCTATACTTGAATCACTCTGTTCGAAATGACAACAAAGTGGTGTACTTTACAAACATTGTTGAGTGTATAGCATGTGCCATGCCCAGTGCTTGCTACTTGATGCTTGATGGAACAGGGATTTAAAAATGTATCCCCTGTGACTGAAGAACTCACAGTCCAGTGACAGACAAAGCAAATACATACAGAAATAATTAAAATTCATTATGCATCAGGAGCAGATTCCATTGCAAATAATATGGCTTATTAAATAGAAATTCTCTGTTTGTCCAAGGCTGATATGATGGTTTTACCACCCAAGACCTTAGAAACTCACACTACTTCTAGTTCCACTCCATAATTTCTAGGGCACATCCCTGTAACTTCATGTTCTAAAAAGGCTGCCAGAGCTCTAATGATTATAAGTGCATTCCAGGTACAAGAAGGGAGGAAGGACTATGAAGAAAAATTTTTTGAGACAAGGTGTTGATCTGTTGCCCTGGCTGGAGTGCTGTGGATGCCCATGGCTCACTGCAGCCTCATTTGCCATCTCAGGCTCAGTCAATCCTCCCACCTCAGCCTCCTTCCAGAGTAACTGGGACTACAGGCACACACCACCATGCCCAGCTAATTTTTCCATTTTGTAGAGATGGAGGTCTTGCTATGTTGCCAGGGCTGGTCTCAAACTCCTGGACTCAAGCGATCCTCCTGCCTGGGCCTCCCGAAGTGCTAGGATTATAAGTGTGAGCTACTGCATTCAATCAGGGCTGTGAAGAAATATTAAAGGACATGCGTGAACTGTCTTTTAAGATTCTTAGGCCGGGCATGGTGGCTCACGCCTGTAATCCCAGCACTTTGGGAGGCTGAGGCGGGTGGATCACGAGGTCAAGAGATCAAGACCATCCTGGTCAACACGGTGAAACCCCGTCTCTACTAAAAATACAAAAAATCAGCTGGGCATGGTGGTGCATGCCTGTAATCCCAGCTACTCAGGAGGCTGAGGCAAGAGAACTGCCTGAACCCAGGAGGCGGAGGTTGCGGTGAGCCGAGATCGCGCCATTGCACTCCAGCCTGGGTAACAAGAGCGAAACTCCGTCTCAAAAAAAAAAAAAAAAAAAAGATTCTTAAAAGCTGCTGGTCAATGCATCTGCTTATATGTCATTGGCCAGAATTTATTCTTATGGATACACTTGCAAAATGTAGACTTTCTAATGGGCAGCCAGTGACCCAGATAAAAATTAGGGAATACATTTCTATTAAGATGAAAAATAGACAATGAGAAGCAACCATTAGGTTGAACTATTAATATATAAAATGGCTGAATCTGACTGTTTTTCATCTTCCAAGAGTCAGTTTCACATACTTCACTCTAAGAGTGTTCTTGGCCTCATAGTGTAGCACAAATCGTAACTCAGAACTGTGCATGCAAAGAAGACTAATGAGCAAGCAGTAACTGCTGGAAGGTCTGAGGAGCATCTAGCTAGGAGATGCTTGAGTTGATTGTGAAGGATGAGTTCCATTCACTAGACAGAAAGAGAGAGGATCATGGACTCCAGGCAGGGGGACAGTTTCCCTGAATCATAGATTGTAGCTGTGTTATCATGTTATCACTAATAAGCATTTGGACTACCTGGGGTTTAGGTGTATGACAGGAAGTGCTTGGAAAGATTTATAGGACCAACCTGGAGGCTTTTAGATGTCATGCCACTGGGCTGGGACTTGTCCTAGACTCAATAGGGATCTCACAAAGTTAGACTTACTTTTTAGAAAGATATTTCTTAAGCGGATAATAAGTGAAATCTGTATTTTCACTTTTAGAGAAACTTTTCTAGAAGGATCTTTTTAAATATTTGCAAGTGGTAAGTCTGTCTACAAAGGTAGGTTGCCATTGCTGGTATTATTCTAAGCCTCCTACTCTATGCCATTTTAGTGAAGGACAAGTATCCAAAAAGAGATGGCCACCATCTCTCATCTTCCACTTAAACATGAAACCCAGCCTGGCAAGAGGGATCATCTGCCCACGAAAGACCTTGGGTCAAGAAGGGCAATTATTGTCAAGGAAATCCTTATATCAGAGAGAACATCCTCAGACAGCCAAGCTCCCTCCTGCTTGAGGGAGACAGCTGAGCCAGCCAGGAGGCTGACAGTGTCTCTATGTGAGAGCCTTGCACTACCTAGAGCACTGCACAACTCAAATTGGCCAATGCCACCTTGTCATTTAGATTTCAGCCTAAATGGTACCTCTTAAGTCATTCACTCACCTGTCACCATGTTTAGCTTCTGCTGCATGCATTCTGCCCTCCTGTGGCTCCATTTATTTATTTGCATGGTGAGCACCGTCCTCCTTTCCCCTCGAGAATGGAAACTCCATGCAAGCTGGGCATCGGCTGCCTTGTCTTGAGCTACAACTGAAGCCCCCAGAATAACACCTGGCTCATAGTAACCACAGCAACATACCCAAACTATGCAGCTTGCTTCCTGACATTTTCCTAATCAATTCCGCTCATCGACTGGAGATTTTGCTGAGTCAGAATCCTCCACACTAATCTTACCAGCGGTCTACAGGAATTCTGTGATTGCACAGACAGATTGTCAGTATCTTGACCACTCATTTCTTTACCTCTTCATCTCTACTTCCTTTTCTACTCGTTTGCTCCTGGAGCTGCTCTGCCACAAAAACCATCCTTCTAGTCCAGTTACCCTTCTACTCTTCCTGTCCCCATTGCCTCTCTTCCTCTTCACCTCCACATCTTTTCAGCTTATATTGTCTTGTCAGTAATCACAGTAGCTCTCTTCCCAATAACCTAACCAATTTCTATTCATCAATCCAACTAGAAAATGATGCCGTGGAGGTGGGGTGAGTCTAAGTTTCCATCCGATCTGCACCTGCACATAAGATATTGAGTGACACTAGAAAATATCTCACAACCACGTGTATCAGACCACAGGAAATTCAAGCTTTCCACTTCAACTGCACATAGCATGATAACACAAGTCTACCATGTTCTTTAGTGAGCTTCCCCATCACAGGCTAGACCTTCCTTATTGACTGCGGCAGCACAAGTCTGCCTGAGTTCACTTGTGATTCCTCCAGTCTGCTCTCCAGGTTGTAGTTACCTTTCTGAAATACAAATATGTCTTACTTAAAACTCTTCAGTAGCTTCTCAATGTGATTAAAATCTGACATCCTTCGTTGGGTTCTTACAAGTTCTTCCATGATCTTGCTCCTAACTCTTCTATCCTCTGATCTCATGCCATTCTCACTCCCATTCCCATCTGTGCTTTAAGTGATACTGCATTTTTTTAAGCTTTCTTGAAACTGAACCTCATATAGTTTCAGATCTGAGATGTATGTGCTCTGCGTCTCTCTGCCCAGAGTGTTCTCTCAGCCGGCTCTCCACCTTTTCACCTGGCCAACTCCTTTTTACCCTCAAATCTCCACTTCAAAGTCTCTTCCTTAGGAGGGCATTTTTGTGAACCATCAAGCTCATTTTTTAGGGATTTCACCGATGGGCTCACACTGCAACATTTACCCCCTTAGTTATGGTTATCACTTTTTTTCATTGTTTGTTTAATTTCCAACTTATCAGTTAAGCTCTAAGCTTTCAAGTCTCCTATCTGGTTTCTCTCTGCTGTCTCTCCAGGACCTAGCAGAGCAACAGCACATGGGTGGAATTGAACTGAAAGAGTAAAAGGCACACACTGGGGACTGGCATGGCCTCAGGGTCCAAATTTCAGAACCCCATGATGTCTCTCAAAAATCCATTGATAGAACCGCCTCAGTGCCTGCTATTTCTATTTTGGTACACGGATGCCATTCCTCTTTGTTATGAGAATTTGGGATGAGGGAAGGAGAACATAAATAAGCGGGAGAGTCATAGGTACCAGGAATGCTCCAGTTGACTCTTCAACCTGTGACCATTTGACTACCATGAATCACACGGATTGCACTGGCACAGAGCTCTCATTCCTGAAGGTTTGACAGCAACTTCAAACCCAATGAATGACACCCTCACAATGAAAAGCAACATTCTATAAAAAGTGTGAAGAGTTAATGTCCTCGTGGATTTAAACCAGAGGTCTAGTACAGATATAGAACTTGAGTGATTCACAGGCCTTATGCATTTTTAATATCCAAGACCACAGGAAATGTGTCCAGGAGAATGCTGCTAATGATACCACAATACATGCCCATTGGTTTCTCACAGGGCTGTTGTCATTTTAACCCCATGACATAAAGTACAAATGACCTAATTGCCAAAGCAAAAATGTTTACCTAATCAAGACTCAGTGTGTTACAGAAAAGGGAGAGAATAAGCTAAAAGCTGTTATTTTGCACTTACAAGATGATGCTAGTATGGTTTGGATTTGTGTCCCTGCCCAAATCACATCTTGAATTGTAATCCCCAATGTTGCAAGAGGAGCCTGGTGGGAGGTGATTGGATCATGGAGACGAATGCCCCCCTTGCTATTGTCATGATAGGTTGTGAGCTCTCATGAGATCTGGTTGCTTAAAAGTGTGTGGCCCCTTCCCCTTTGCTCCCTTCCTCCTGCGCTGGCCATGTAGGAGATGCCTACTTCCCCTTTGCCTTTTGCCAGGGTTGTGAGTTTCCTGAGGCCTCCCCAGACGTGCTTCCTGTGGAACTGTGAGCCAACGAAACCTCTTTTCTTTATAAATTACCCAATCTCAGGTAGCTCTTTACAGCAATATGAGAAGGGACTAATACAGATGCCGACAAGTTTTTCGTAGAAACTCCATGATTTAACTGATATTGTGTTCTCAGCATCTCAGTTAGGGGTCATCGAAGCCCAGGCTGTTGAGAAGCCCTTCTTCACCCACGGAAGGAAAGGCCTGAAAAGCCACACGTCAGGCAGAGTGCAAGTCTAATTTTTATTTCTATGGAAATGACAGCCTAGAGACACAGCTCTTCAGTTCCAGGAATTCGGTTTCTACTGTGAGTAGAAAACATGGAAACGCAGGGGGAGAAAGGAAGGTGCTCCTGATGTCAGCAAGCCAGACTCGAGAAAGAGGTGAATGGCAACAGACAGAGGAGGTTGTCTGTGAGGACCGTTTCCTGAGTTCTGAGCAGAGAAGAAAGAATGAAAGGAAACCCACTATAATTAAAAAGGGTGGCAGTGCAAGGAGCCGGGCAACGGTTTCACAAGCAAGCTTTGGTAGCTTATTTAAGAGTGGAGGGAATGTTCCAGGGGAACAATCAGGGCTCATTGCATAAATAAACGAATGAAAATTCCTAGTAGCCCAGTCATCACTCAAGGAGTGCCTGCACGCCCTGGAATGTCAACACTATACTGCCTCATTCAATTTGCCTAGAAAAAAACATTAAATAAACAGGTTTTCTATACAATCTTTTCTCCTTAATTGTTCTTCTCTGAAATTTGGTAGTTTACAATGTACATGTACATTATGGCCGTGTTTGTATTGAGCATCTGAACTAGACTCAGTCCATCCAGACGGTTCACTCCTGCTCTCGTCACGATCAATACCAGTCAAATCAATCTTCTAGCAATCTGCATCAATGCTAGATCATTTGGAATGACCAAAATGAGATCAGCCAAGCTGCCGTCCAATTTCATGCCAAAGGACAGTCTTGGTGTCATTTGTAGTTGCAATTATATCTGGTATAAAGCATATTTAACATTCCATCTTGTTCAATAGCTAAGTACCACTTATTTCAACATAGCTTCATGAGAATATAAGCATAGAAAGATTAACCCTTTAGCATTAATAGGGGAAAACACTGGGACAGTACAGATTGCTGCTTCAGATACTTTCAGTCTCACCGGTCAGAGATTAACTCAAATCGTTCACGTGTTATGCAGAAATCTCCATGAGTGCTTTTAAAGGGTGGGCTATCTCCCACATGTTAATATTTAACAGCTTTGGGAAATAGTGGGTTATCTTGCTCCCCTGGAAGGAATTATGTATTTTCAGTGTTGGAAATATCCATAGGCTTTAAGCTGCTCTGTTCTATGTAAACAAACGTCTTGGTCATCATTTATTCCTGAAGTTATGAACCATGAGGCATTTTACTGGCTGCATTTAGTTCTTATTACCATGCCCGAGCAAGTCTGCAGTTGCTGCTCTTATGGATGTCGGCGGCTTTTTTTCTTTTTGTTTGAGACAGGGTCTCACTCCATTGCCCAGGCTGGAATGCAGTGGCATGATCATGGCTCACGGCAGCCTCGACCTCCCAAGCTCAAACAATACTCCCACCTCAGCCTCCCGAGTAGCTGAGGCCACAGGTGTGAACCACCACACACGGCTAATTTTGTTTTATTTTTTATAGAGACGAGGTCTCACTATGTTGCCCAGGCTGGTCCCATACTCCTGGACCCAAGCATCCATCATCAGCACTCCCCAGCAGCTCCTCCCCTGAAGGAGAATCTTTGCTGCACTCACCAGCAGGCTGAAGTAGCTGCTGCCAGTTGCTCTCAAGTTTGCCTTTGCCCATTGCCCAATCTAAAAGAAAAAGGGACAGAAAGCTTTTATAGACTGAACCGCGCCCCCGCAAACCCATAGGCTGAAGTCCTAACCCTCAATGTGACTGTATTTGGAAATAAGGCCTTTAAAGAGGTAATTAAAGTAAAAAGAGGTCATTTCTGTTGTTGAAGCCCTCATCTGTGGTGTTTTGTTATGGGCCTGGGCTCACTCATGCAGAGGCGGATGTGCCACTCACTCCCATGGCCAGGGTGACCACTCTGCTCTGCTCCCCCCAGATCTCCATGCTGAGGCTTAATTGTCCTGCTAGAATTATTACACCAAAGACTATCACAAATGTAGCATACTGCCTGGCTGGCACATGCAAATAACTTTGTATTATGATAAAATATACATAGCATAAAATGTACCATTTTAGCTACTTTGGACTGTACAGTTCAGTGGCATGGAGCACACGCATCTTGTCATACTACCATTGCCGCCATCTACCTTCAAAACTCTTTCATTTTCCGACACTAAAACTCTGAGCCCACTGAACAGTAACTACCCATGCTCCCCTTACCCAGCTCCTAGTCACCATTACTCTACTTTTTGTCCCTATCCATTTGACCACTCAAGAGACTTAGTATAAATGGAACTCCATAATGTTTGTCTTTTTGTGTATGGCTTATTTCACTTACCATAATGTCTTCAAATTCCATTCATGTTGTGATATGTATTAGAATTTTCTCTCTTTTTGAGCTTGAATAATATTCCTGTGTGTGTGTGTGTGTGTGTGTGTGTGTGTGATTTTGTTTGTCCACTCAGTGAGTCACTTCATCTGTTGTATTAGTCCATTCTCCTGCTGCTATAAAGAACTACCTGAGACAGCATAATTTATAAAGGAAAGAGGTTTAATTGACTCACAGTTCAGCATGGCTGGGGAGGCCTCAAGAAACCCACAATCATGGCAGGAGGAGAAGCAAACACGTCCTTCTTCACATGATGGCAGGAATGAGAAGTGCCAAGCAAAGAGGGAAAAGCCCCTTACAAAGCCTTCAGCTCTTGTGAGAACTCACTATCATGAGAATAGTAGCGTGGGGAGCAGGTAACTGCCCCCATGATTCACTTACCTCCCACCGAGTCCCTCTCACAAGATGAGGGGATTATGGGAACTACAATTCAAGATGAGATTTGGGTGGGGACACAGCCACATCATCTCATTTGTTAACTCCTTTCTCTTACTTAGGTAAATTCTTTTTCTTGTTCTTGAAATCCTACATCATCTATCACAGTGGTTCTCAACCCCAGGGTGATTCTGCAAAATTGTCCCCCAACCCCCAGCACACTTGTGAACCTCTGGAGACAAATTTACTCTCAGAACTGGGGGGTGCCACTGATACCCCCAGGTGAAGCCCAGGGACGCTGCTAAACATCCTGGAAGGCACAGGACAGCCCAACAGCGCAAAATTATCCAGCCCAAATTGCCAATCACCCAAGGCTGAGAAATCTTGATCTATAATGTCAGTATTTAAAATGGGATTGGCCCTTTTCAAAACAGTGGCTCACATCTGTAATCGCAGCATTTTGGGAGGCTGAGTCATGTGGATCACTTGAGTCAGGAGTTCAAGACCAGACTGGCCAACATAATGAAACCCTGTTTCTACAAAAAACACAAAAATTAGCCAGGCATGGTGGCTCACTCCTATAATCCCAGCTACTGAGGAGGCTGAGGCATGAGAATCACTTGATTCCAGGAGGAGGAGGCTGCAGTTAGCTGAGATCATGCCATTGCATTCCAGCCTGGATTTGGTCTCAAAAAAAGCGGGGGTGGGGGATCATTTAATGCCACAATCTAAGTGTTATTTTACTTCATTATTCCACAGACCCTTCCAAATACTCCACACCAGCCAAGAAACTGCACATCCACCATCTTGAGCCAACTCAACTTTCCCTTCCTCCGTGCCCCCTCACCTCTGCCACACAGGAGATCTTCTACTCTGTATCTTCTTTGTCTTCTGTCACCTAAGTCCACCTTACTCTCTAGCCCCAAGTTGATAACCCTGAACTTCCAGCTGTGTCCAGATTAGCCTGAATGGTCACATCTTTAATCTTTGCTACCATGGACTTCCTTCCCTCTGAACTTCAGCCATGTCTACAAGGGCAGCGTTGAACTTTGTGTGATCTTTATTATTATATTTTATCTTGGCCACTGGACTCCACAGCCTTGTTCTCATACAAAACTGCTTGACCCCACTCTGAATGTATATTATCTAGTATTAATTGGCCTTTACTGTTGTATCACTATGATTTTGTCACTAAGCCATCAATGAACTCGCTGCCCCATGTGCACAGAAGCTAATACCATGGCACTAGCTTTTCAAAAAAGAAAAGCTTTACTGTGAGTTGACTGGTAAGGAGACGTGAGGAAAGGCTCAAATCTGTCTCCAGAGCTGGGGGATGTGCTGGGTTTTATAAGCATAGGGTAATGAGACATGATCTGATTGTATATTCAAATGAGATGATGCCATGAGGCATGATCTGACTGGATTCTGACATGGGGTGACACCATGGTTAAATGTGATTGGATGCTGGATCCTGCCATGCTGTGTCCACTTCTAAATTCTGTCCCTTCTCCTCCTAACCTGAACACATAGGTTCTGCCCATGCTTTCCCTCTTAGGACATCTGGGCATGCTCAGTTTACATGACCTTCAACCTGGGCTTCTGTGACAACTAAAAAACAGCTCACAACTTTGTTACATAAATGTTGAGCCAGATCCGTCTGGTGCAGCTGCAATTCCTTAGAATTTTGCTGTTATTTACAAAGCAAAAGGGGAGAGACAGAAGAATTTCACTCCTTTTTCCTTTCTAAATAACCATATGCTTCAGTTCTTGTCTTTTCAGTCTTTATGATTTCAGTGACTTATTTTTTTGCCATTATACACACACACAGAGCAATAGCCCTGTTTATCTCTTCCTCATTCTTGTCATTGACAAAATTCTGTATTATTCTTACTTATGTACACCCAAATTTAGATGGCAAACATGGAGAGGTATTTACAAGTATTGATTTCCTGGCTAGCTTGGCCTGGCCTCTGTCTCCACCACTAGAGAGAAACTGCACCAATGATCATCAGTGAATTTCTCACTTCCAAAATCTTTTTTTATTTCATATTCTCAATAACCTTTCAAAAATTGACGCGACCAACCTATTTTAAAATGTTGAGCTATTTATTTGACTTCTGTGGCCCTAAATTGCCTTGGTCCAATTTTAACATCTTTGGTTCTCAATTCTGTATCACTTCATTGGCTTTTTCTCTGCTTCCTCTCTCCAACAACTTCTTAAAAATTAATGTTTTTCCAGGGAAAGTCATTTACCTTGTGCTGATTTGTTCTCATATTTTCTTCACTAGAAATATTATCCTCAAGCCAACTTCTTACTTGATGATATAAAAAAAATTACTTTATTGTGACTTAAATTTAATCCATCCATCCCAAGGTGACCACCCATTCCATCCCAAGATTACCATCCCTCCCATCCCAAGGTAACCATTCCTTCCAAAGGTGATCATCCCTTTCATCCCAAGGTGACCATCCCATCCATCCCAAGATGTCCGTCTCTTTCATCTCAATATGACAACCACTTCCATCCCAAAGTGACTATCCCCTTTCCACCCCAAGGTGACTGTCCATTTCATCCCAAGGTGAGTATCCCTTTCAAAAATGTGGCCATCCCTTCCATCCCAAGGTGACCATCCCCCTTCCATCCCAAGGTGGCTGCCCCTTTCACCAAAGTAACCATCCTTCTATCCCAATATGACTACACCTTTCATTCCAAGGTGACCATCCCTTCCATCCCAAGGTGGCCATCCCATCCCTCCCAAGGTCGCCACCCTTTCTATCCCAAGGTGACCATCTCTTCCATCCATTTTCCTATTTTGGTAAATGGCACCATCATTCTGTCCATCTCCCATCCTAGAGATTCTTCCATTATCTTTACATTCCTTAGGGCTAATAAATAACAAAACCTTGTCTATTATCTTTGAATTTTTTATACCTTTATACCCATGAATATTTTTTCAACTTCAGTACTTACTCCCTAATCCAGATCTTTTTACCTCATAAGACTTTTAAACCCTCAACTAGTTTTCTTGCTTCCATTTTTTCTTCTGCTAATATATTTTGCATTATGTTGTACATTTCACACTTCTAACACATTGCTTTACATATCATATTTCTTGCCACTGGTTGGTTAGCTAAAATATGGCTGGGATGGAGAAGAGCTAAGCCAAGTTCCGGGTGGAAACAGAGTACTCATTAAGTGTAAGCATTTAGCTACAGAACTATGATGAAGATTCTACTTTCCTAGCAATAGGCACTTGGAAATGTGAGTCTGGAAAGTTGAGTAGCAATGGAAAGACTGTCTGAAGATAGGTCAAGGTGTGTGAAGTGTACATGCCTTGCAAACAAAAACCAGGAACTGCCCGCAACAGTCAGCATAGCAGGAACAGGGACCTGGCTGTGTATGTACAATTGGAAACTGGCAGGTTCGAGCAGATGAGCAGGAAGTTTAGAGATACCAAAGCAGACACTGAGGGTTGCAATATGGGTGCTTTAGGACATGTTGGCAGAAAACCTAAACTCTGGAGAGGCTGAGCTATGTGAGGGGTGACCTAGAAAGCAGGAAGTACAATACAATGCAGGAATTAGTTTCCCAGCCTCAGAGCAGGACCTGGAGCAAGACTGGATGATAAGCAAATGCTCTACAGAATCAGGACATCCTTCAATTGCCCTGCCTGAAGCTAGGCTGAGTAGAGCTGACTCAAGATGTGTACACCCAACTGTCATTTTTAGACAGTCGTCATTACCTAGAAAGAAGTGGGAAACCAAAATACATTCAAAACCCATCAGCATCTACTCCTTTTCTATAGGATAATATCCAAATTCCCTAGCATTTCAAAAGAGATACCTTAAAATATAACCTTGTTTATCTTCTAAATCTAGCATCCCAATTTATCACTTAGATAAAACATAGATTCTCTACTCCCTGAGCCCCCAAATACATATTTTAACCTTCTTATAATCCACACGCTCACTCAGACCTATCTCAATGCAACCCACCATTAAAAATCAATTTCTACACCTCTTCCCCACTGAAATTTTTCTTGATCAAACATTGCCCGTTATATCTCTCTCATCTGGACTCCCATAGCAGCTATTATCTAAATAATTTATTTCTCAGTTAATCATGGATGTACTGCATTAAGATAATTGTCTGCCCATTGTCTTGAGCTTATCTTTAACTTCTCGTGTGATTATGTCTGCATTTCCCAATTAGAATTGCAGCTCCTTGAGACCAGATCTTATTTTTGCCTCTGTATCTCTTATAGATCTTAAAATGGGTTTTTTATATAATAGATAACAGCTAAATATTTGTGGCTCTAATTTAATTGTCACCATCTCCTTTAAGATATTCAGGTCCAAGGATGATGAGGTTTTTTTTTTTTTTTTTCTGCATTCATGGTTTACTCATACATTTTGTCAGCATTACTCTCATTTCCATTCCTCTTCTGATAAAAGTGTTTGCCATAGTAACAGACTTTCCTGGGGATGCTCAATCCTCAGTAATAAGCACAGATGTAGATTTCTTGGCCAAAGCTAAAATGCATACACTGACAATTAAAAAGGCAATATGTTGGGAAAATATACCAAATGATTACTTTTCTTTGTTTTTTTCCTCTGAGCCTTTATTTAAAGGTCTTTTCCAACAGATAAATATTGTCACTCATTTATTGTGTATTTCAAATTGCTTGAGGTTTTGTGGTTTTGCTTTTCGTGGTTTTTGTTTGTTTGTTTGTTTTTGTGTTTTTTTTTTCCACACACGTCCAAGAGCTTTGAACACCTAGTCTACTAGGTCTGGCAAGAATACCCTGCAGCTTGATATAAATTCTTTTTTCCTTTCTCCAAGATGAGAAGTCTAGGACAGAATGGCACTCAGGGAGAAGGGGAATTACAGGCAGAAGACAGATTAAGGCTACAATTTTTAAAAATAAGCCATTGAGTCAGCATTACAGCCTCATTTTGCCTCTGCTCCCCAAATTCTCAGGGGACTTGATAATTGTCACTTGGTGTATTTGTCTAGGTAAGCCAGGTGTCGATCACACACCTCCTTGGAAGAGAGTTCAAGAGGTGGCCTGTCCTCCCTGAAATCCCTCTTATTGTGCAGAATCGTATGTTCCTCTAGACAGCATGGGGTCCTATTGATTCCTCTGCCTGACTCAATCTCCACAGTGGGCAACAGGACCGGCTTTGGCAGCACCAGAGGAAGCACATCTCGTCAAAGTTGTTATGCTTTCACCAGCATTATACAGTCAGACACGCTAAGAAGCTATGATTGTCCCCCAAGAAAGTATGACTTCCAAAGTCTAAGCTTCCTGGAGGGACTTAATTATAAAAGGCAGCCCATGTTCCTTTTGGCTTTTGAAAATAAGCTGAGCTCCTTGCTGGTAGAGAAAAACAAGAACATATTGACAGATTGATTTCTTGTCATGTACTGATTTCCATCATAAGCAAAAAGCCTGTACCATTCAGAAGCAGAAGAAACACAGGGTACCAATTTGCCATATTTCATTTTCGTGTTTCCAGAGCCCATGTCACATTCAAAAAGGAGGCTCAGGGTGACTGAGGTTGAGCAGAGATGGCCAGAGTCACACATTTTTCTTTTTGTTTATTATTTTTCACACTGCCTACTGCCTTTTTTTTTCAATCTCTTTACATTGTTGAATTGATTCGGATTTCCTTTCTCCACCAATCTTTCCATTTTTCTTAGTTTCACTGAATTGGCAAACTTTTAGAGTTTGCACGTTTGTCCAAATGAGCTACTCTTTAGGAAAAATGAAGGCCAAGTTAGGCAATGCAAACACAAGCAGGTTTTCATTAGTGATATTGGTGCCTTTCCTCTATCTGCCCTGCCCCCACACCACCCACTATCTTTTATATCAAGCGTTTTCTCAACTCATTATATGACCTGTGCAATGAATTCAAACTGCACAACAGGTTCTCACAGACACCAAAATAACATTTTTGTTTGTTTCGATGCAGCTGTTTTGCTTATGTAATTGCCATCAGGCCTAACACTTCTGAACACTCTGTTTACCCGAATGTTCACTGACCCAGTTAAAGTCAACATAAATAAATCTGGATCAGCTCTTCTAGGTCAGAACATGAGAAGACTCTTACTTTTCTGACATTTTTAGAAATTTCTCTTTACATGAAAAATGACTACTAAAGAGGACAGCTCCTGACGTGGGTTGGCTCTGTCCCCACCCAAATCTCATCTTGAATTATAGCTCTCATAATCCCCACATGTTGCCAGAGGGACCCAGTAGGAGGTAATTGAATCACCGGGGTGATTACCCCCATGCTGTTCTCGTGATAGTGAATAATAGTGAATTTATCTCGTGATAAATTCATGAGATTTGATGGCTTCATAAAAGACTTTCCCCCACTTTGGTCAGCACTTCTTCCTGCCACCATGAGAAGAAGGATGTGTTTGCTTACCCTTCCATCATGATTGCAAGTTTCCTGAGGCCTCCCAAGCCATGCTGAACTGTGACTCAATTAAATATCTTTCCATTATAAATTACCCATTCTCAGATATACCTTTATTACCAGTGTGAGAACAGACTCATACAATTGCCCTGGTGAAATCCCTCAGTCATGTCACACAAAATGTGAATTGGTGTCTGGCAACTTAAAGAATGCATTAGCACTAAAATGTTCCTGCTTTTGAAAAAAGGAAGATTCATCAAAGACAGTAAAAATAATTATAGATGTAGCATTGTTTGTTTGACTTAATTTTATGTGATTATTATGTGTCTGGGGAAAATCAATTTATTAGAAACTATAACTTTTCCTTATTGCCTCTACATGAAAGAATGTTGATTGTGACAAGAGACTTGAGATACATTTGCAAGCATTGTGAGGCTTCTAAAAGGGTGTTTCTGTTGATGACATCCTCTGCTGAGATCCTGGCTTGCAAAGGGAAGCAGCCAGGTGTGAGGCGGTCCACACACAGAGGGGCAGAAGTGTGAAACCACACACAGATCATCTATGCTAAGTCAAGCCATAAGCTGAAGTTAAGGTTTTCGAGACCAAAGCCACCACAGTTTCCTGCCGCCTTTGAAGGCCTGCCTTATTACAGGAAGACTGGCCTTGCAGCTGGGCCTGAGCCAATGTCTTTTTTTGTTGTTTTGTTGTTGTTGTTTTGTTTATTTTGGAGACGGTGTCTTGCTCTGTTGCTCAGGCTAGAGTGGAGGGGTACAATCTTGGCTCACTCCAAGCTCTGCCTCCCAGGTTGAAGCGATTCTCCTGCCTCAGCCTACTGAGTAGCTGAGATTACAGGTGCCTACCACCATGCTTGACTAATTTTTTCTTTTTTTCTTTCTTTTTCTTTTTTTTCTTTTTTTTTTTTTTTTTTTTTTTTT
>NW_016107329.1:7972843-7978759 GCF_001604975.1 Cebus imitator
GTGATCCACCTGTCTCAGCCTCCTAAGGTGCTGGGAATACAGGTGTGAACCACCATGCCAGGCTGAGCCTGGGCTAATATCTTGGGGGAGCATCACGTGTTTGTCTTTCTCCAGGTTAAGAAGAAAAGAAAGATGCTTCCTAGACTTGAACACCAAACACAACATGCAAAATAAATAAGTCAGGGCAAAAAGAAAAGTTACTTTCTCCAGTAAACTAAAGAAAACAGGGGAAAGGGAATTAGTCCAATTGGAAATTGAGAGGTGAGTGGGATAAAAAATGCAACACTCTCCACTCAGACATTTATTGGCATCTGAAAAATCAACAAGACTAATGCAGAACACTTGACCTTCTTCCTCCAGCCTGGTTTTAGCCCAGTCTCTACCAGCTTGGTTCATGACACCACTATCTGCTCAGTACCTAGAGCCAGAAGCACAGGAATCACCCTTCTTCCCTCCTTCACCTTCACTCTCCAACCCAGCTCATCTCCAGCCATCTGTCCATCTCCCACCATGAGCACCCTTGTCTGTGACTCTACCAACTCTCCCCAGCATCGCCAGCTGCCCTGGTTCACTGCTGCCCGTGACAGTCCATTGTTTCCATGACAGGTACATCTACCCCACTTACAAGCTGTGTCTCACAGCTGCATTAAGCCACCACTAACCCCACCACCCCACCCACAATAGAGCACCATCACTGGCTTGTCTGGGCAGAGACCTGCCAGCATCTTCATTGTTTTTTATATCCTGTTTATAGTGCTTTGCCATTCAACAGCAAATATTCTTGTTAAAGTGAAAATCAGATTATAGGACCACATTATTTGAAAATCCTTACCTGATTTCTCTTTGCCTGTATAACTAAATCCAAACTTTTCCCATAGCCCACAAGGTCAGCCCTGACTGAACTCCTACTGTGTAGCTCCTGCACCTTTTCCTGGGGCTGACACAAAGTGCCCCAAACTTGGAAGCTTAAACAACAGAAATGTGTCCTTTCACAGTTCTGGAAGCTGGAATTCTGACACCAATGTTTTTGCAGGGCTGTGTTCCCACTGCAGCTTGACGGGGAACTCTTACCTGCCTCTTTCAGCCTCCTCGATTGCCAGCATTTGTGACATCCCTTGGCTTGCAGGTGTATTACTGTAATGTCTGCCCTCCTTTTCTTCTTTCTTGTGCCAAATTTCCCTCTTTTCATAAAAACACCACTCATTGGATTAGGTCCCACTCTAGGCCACCTCTTTTTAGCTTGATGGCATTGGCAGAGATCTTAGTTCCAAACAAGGCCACATTCACAAGTTCAAGATGGGTGAATTTCTGCAAAGACACTATTCTACCCGGCACAACTATCCAGCCTCAGAGCTCATATTTGCACCTTCCCTGCCGTCTTCAGCCATATTGTGCTCTGCTCTGCTCCTACTGTGGTCCTTGCCCCTCAAGACATCCCGCAGGCCCTGAGCCCAGGATGTTCTCCCAGTCCACATCTTGCAGCTGGTTTTTTCTCATTGTTTGGGCTTCAACTTAAGTGTCACTTCTCTAGAGAAGATTTACCGCTCACCTCCCTAGGATACGGCATTCTATTTTTTAATTGACATTTTACTTGTTATTTCCCCTCTTATTTCCAGCTGGAGTATAATGTCCTTGGAGGCAGACATTTATCTGTGGTGTTCACTGTATTATCCCAGTGCACGGCCCCCCAGGTGAAGCTTTCCTTTGATTAGTCTTGGGATCAATCAATAGGTAGGTAATTGACCAACTATTTTTGTGCCCTGATTAACCCATTCCTGGAAGACAGAGAAGTGCAGGTTGCAATATTTGCATGTGGGCTCCATTTCAACAATGTATGTGTGGCTCAGTGTCACCAGTGCACTCTTCCTCTCCATCAGTGTCCCTCAGCTGCTTTCATTATCACTTCCTTAAGGAGCTTTTTAAGACATTTTTTCTTAACCCTCCTCATGAAATTTTAGTATCATAAATGTATCATATATCTGCATGAGTGCTTTGGCCATTCGAAGGCCCATAAACTACTGCACAATCTAAGGGCTTTCTTGCCTACCAAGAATCAACTTTAGCCTCCTGGGGATGATAACACACCTGTAGAATGTATGATCTACACAATCAATGATTTCTCCAGTTCTGTGTTTAGGAAAAGTACATAGGGATCAAGTACATCTTTTGAAATTCTGTCTTCTATTTCCAACTGAATGGTTCTTAATATACAATCCTCCTGATCGTAAAATTTGTTAAGATGTATGTGTACTTTCCTGTGGATAGAAATGTCCGCTTCTTCCTTTGGAGAATAGGAGAGTTTCAAAATGTATTACTGGCTGAACATATCTTCCCTGTCTCTGACTTTGGTTGGGGATTGAACAAGAGAGATAAGAAGGAGAGGAACAGACAAGTATGTTATTGAGCCTGTACCAAGTGACAAGTACCATATAGTAGCCACTTTACATCATAAATCAGAATATCCACTATGTAAAACCGTGATAAAGAATGTTTAAATAACTTAGATGTTAAGAATTAATAAATAAAATACACATTAATTTTTTTAATGCAAAGACTCACAGTGTCTCATCACCCCTCAACAAGGGAGGCTTCCTGGCCGTTTTGCAGAGGGAAGCAGACCCCACTTAGTTTGTTTCCATGAAGCAGTCAACCCAGCCAGGAACAGAGTATATTCCCTGCTGATGCCACACTTGTATCCATCCTCGGTTGATGCCTCTGCTCTCTGTGTTTGTCACTGAAGTTTGAGTGTGGGCCAGATGCCAGGCCAGCAGATGGCTGAAATGATAAGCATATGTCCAGTAGCAGGTATGTGCAGCTCATTTGATCATTAATCAAAACTATCTGTCCCTTGCAGTTCACAGGCATGGTCCTTACAGCTTATCCTCACGTGAGGGGTGAGAGGTGTGGCATCTTAACCTGTGGTGAGCACTGGCTTAACCCAGCAAAGGATCAAAACAAAAGCTGCTTCCAGCTGCAACTCTTGTGGCTCTGACAAATTGAGGTTGGGTGAAGAGGCTCATCACGCTTTCTCCTCCTGAAACCATTCTTCCCAGCAGAGTGGATTCTGTGGCTCTGCCCCATCTCCTGGCAATTGGTGCTGCTCTCCGCGGTGAAAGACCCATGGGCGATGAAGGGTGGTAACCACCCACACGTGGTGAGGAGGGAAAGGTCCTTCCCGCTGTAGTTCAACCCCCTTCCGCATGAGGCTTCCTACTCTTCATATCCCAGAGCTTCCCCTGGGCACTGGGAGAGGGAGGCTGTGTGAGAAGGAATGAAAGGGAAAGTGGAAACGAATTCCCACTCAGCTGACGCTGGGCCTCCCTGTCTCACTGGCCGAGGCTCCAAGTCATGGCAGCCATTCAAGGCTGGCTTCTGCACTGGGTGTAGTTGAGGGTCCTTTTGATTCCTCACCCAGGGGCTCCCCTTCTCCATGATCCTCTGGCAAGGTCAAGGCACTTCCAGCTCTCTGGCCTTTCCCAGCCCTCGGCTCCTGCCCTGTGGTCTCCCTTCGGTTCCCTGTTGCTGAAGTCTTTTTGCTCCAGAAACCCTCCCTCCTGAGTCAGGTCTTTCTGAGACGAATGGGCTCTATTCCCTTCCCTGGCTTTCACTACACACAGAAAAACTCGTGGTCCTTTCTGAGAACTCAAGCTGCTTGGCCACCTGTTGAACTCTCTCTCTTCTCCCTGCTACCGGCATCCTTCTACCTTCAGGACAGGGACAGGCACTGGTCCAGTCCCTAGGACCACTGCACCAGAAGACAGTTCCACATCTGCTAAGATCAGTCTCAGGCCTCACTTTAGTGGAAGCACTGAGCAGGCCCATAGGCCCTTGAGCTCAGCAAGTGACCAGCTAGCAAGCACAGTGATTCAAAAACCCTCAGAGCTCTCCCTGGGATTCTCACAGGCCTTAAGATCTTGCTGACACATGGCAGAAGAGGAAAAATGCCCAGCAAGTTTCACTTTACAAAATCACATGAATAAATAAATTTCTACCCCATAAAACTAACGTTGAACCTTTTCTTAGATAAGCTCTTTGAAGTGGGGACCATGAGAACAAATTACTTATATTTTTGCAAGTGCTGTAAGCATGAGTTTTGTATTTCTCTGCCTAATATGGAGAGGGAGCACAAATCATCTTCAGCTTGGAGACTTCAACCAAACTCTGGGAAAACAGGAAAAGCACCATAGAGCATCCTCCTGCAGAAATGTCAAGGTCACATGATTTTGAGAATCTCTCAAATATAGTTGATTATTGGAAGGCATAAAATACAAAGACATAACATCCATTTTCTCAAATTTCATTTTTATAGCCAGGGTCAGCCTGCTTTTTCTAAAAACGTCCAAAAAGTAAATGTTTTCAGTTTTGCAGACCATGCAATCTCCCCTGCAACTATTCAACTTTCCTTTTGTGGCAAGAAAGCAGCCATGGGTAATGCATGGGCAAATGGTGTGGCCATAAAACCTTATTTATAAAATCAGCTGGTGGATCACCTTAGGACCTAGGTCATAGTTTGCTGATTCTGGATTTATGACATTGAAACAAACTGTCATGGTTAACAGAGTATACATCTATGAAATAAGACTTAGCAGCATTTATACAGATAAGACATGCCTTTCAAAATGTAAGTTCTCAAGTAGGATTTTAAAGCGTGGGTTCCCATTTGGAAGTACAGAGATTGCTTGAATCCCTCAAAATTGTAAGCCAAATTGTGTGTAATTGTATTTTTCTAGGGACTCAATCATAGCTGCCAGGAGATTCCCAAAGGATTTTTTAATAAGATTAGAAACACTGACTTAAAAGTAAGTATCAATCACAAAATGGACAATTTAACATTTTCTTTCTTATAACAGTTGTAGCAGTACCCTATAAAACTCTATTCTAGACAAGCATGTGTTTAACCACTGGTAATGACATTTTCTAGCCTAGCGGATTTCCCCAGTCACATTCCTGGGCCCCATAACCTTCGCAGAACGGCAGGAAAAGGGAAAATGGGCCTCCATCACAAACCTGTCAATTTCTTCCTCCGTAATACCCAAGCTCATCTCCTCCTTTCAGCTCTCCTCACAAACTGCACCACCCCCTCAGGGTACAGCGAAATCCGGGGAGGTTCCCAGGAACATCAATTCCTTTTAGACAGGCCAAGCAGGAAATAAATTGGGATTACTCATAGGCAGGAGAATGTTCTTAGAAATTCCTTTTTACTATTGTTTTGTTTTTACTGAACATGCCAAAAACCACACCTTGTAACTCTGGGAAATTCGTCTTCCCCAGCCATATAAAGAAGTCTTTAAACCAAAACCTGTGGCTCTTACAGATGATCTAACTGGGGCATTAAAAACTTATAAAAATTATTTAAAAACAGCAATGTGTGCATAGTCATCCCAGTAGGAAAAATAAAGTAAACTCAAGAGATTTTAAGCTAATGAGACATGAGTTAAAGAGATTTAGAGAAGAAGGCTTACATCCAAAGACTTTCAAGACATTTGTATATAAAATATCACAATTAAAGGTAATATGCATTTTGATTTGTCACATAAAAAGAGATAGAGTGGAAAAGTCATATCTCCAAATGTTATAAAATTTTTAAAACAATCAACAAACTCTAAAAAGCATAGTACTGAAGAACAAAATTGCAGAGTTAAAATTAACAAAACCTCAGGAGTTCTGTAAAGCTATTGTGATCAAGATGCTGTGGCGCTAGCAAAGTAATACAAAAATAGATCAGAATAAAGCAGAAGAGATAGCCCTGAAACAGACACACATAAATACAGTCAATTGATCTTTGACAATGGGACAAAGGTAATATATTGGAGTGGAGACAAACTTTCCAACAAAGGGGGTGGAACAACTGGACATCCACATGCAAAAGACAGAAAGAAAGAAAGAAAGAAAGAAAGAAAGAAAGAAAGAAAGAAA